>NC_142066.1:106833248-107143648 GCF_059756535.1 Pantherophis guttatus
ATCTCTGCCCCCCTGTCAACACAGACTGCGACCGGTCAGAGAGAAAGGAGGAGAACCACCGTAAAACGGTGCCTCCCACCCCCAACCCCTCCAACCGGTGCAGCATGATACCATGGTCGATGGTATCAAAAGCCGCTGAGAGGTCTAACAGGACCAGGACAGAGGAACAACCCCTGTCCCGAGCCCTCCAGAGATCATCAACCAACGCGACCAATGCCGTTTCCGTGCTGTACCCAGGCCTGAAGCCCGACTGGAACGGATCTAGGTACGCCGCTTCATCCAGGTACTGGGGTAGCTGTCGCACAACCACACTCTCAACAACCTTCGCAACAAAGCAAAGGTTGGAGACTGGACGATAATTAGCCAATATTGCCGGGTCCAGGGATGGCTTCTTGAGGAGAGGCCTTACCACCGCCTCTTTCAGGGCGGCGGGAAAGACACCCTCACCCAACGAAGCATTTATAATCCCCTGGAGCCAGCCTCGCGTCACCTCCCGGGAAGCCAGCACTAACCAGGAGGGACACGGGTCCAACAAACATGTGGTCGTGTTCAATCTACCCAGAATCCTGTCCACGTCATCTGGGGTCACAGGATCAAACTCATCCCAGATAACAGTCTCAAGACCTGTCTCCGTCACCCTCGCTGGATCTATCCCGTCAGAGTCCAGAATCTGAGTGATTTTGTCATACAGATACTGAACAAAATCCTCGGCTTTTCCCTCCAAGGGGTCCTCCCGCGCTTCCTGATGGAGCAGGGAGCGGGTCACCCTAAACAGGGTGGCCGGGCGATTATCTGATGACGCAATAAGAGCAGCAAAATGAGTACATTTTGCTGCTTTTATCGCCACTAGGTAACTCCTAATATGGGATCTTACCAGTGTTCGGTCAGATTCAGAAAGACTAGCCTTCCAACAGCTCTCTAGGCGTCTTTTCCGGCGCTTTATCTCCCTCAGCTCCTCGGTAAACCAAGGAGCCAGGCGAGATCGGCGCCGGGTCAGAGGCCGCAAAGGCACGACTCGATCCAGGGCTCCAGCAGCCGCCCTATCCCAGGCGGCCACTAGGTCCCCAGATGAGGCGTGAGCCAGAACCTCCGGGATTGGCCCAAGCTCCCTCTGGAACCTATCAGGTTCCATCAGGCGCCTGGGGCGGTACCATCTTACCGGTTCCGCCTCCCTGCAGCGGGGTGCCGCGGTTCGAAGGTCAAGGCGAAGGAGCGAGTGATCTGACCATGACAAGGGCTCGATGACTATATCCCCTATCTCAAGATCACTCAACCACTGTCCAGAGACAAAAACCAAGTCCAGTGTGTTTCCCCCAATGTGCGTAGGGCCATGAATTAGTTGGGTCAGGTCCATGGCCGTCATGGAAGCCATGAACTCTCGAGCCACCTCAGACGCCTCACCCACGGATGGCAGGTTGAAATCCCCCATGACCATAAGTCTGGGGGTATCAACCGCCACCGCGGCAATAACGTTGAGTAGCTCGGGCAGGGCTGCCGCCACGTGGCAGGGAGCCAGGTACGTGATCAGCAAACCCCTCTGAACCCCATGGCCCCACTTCACAAAGAGGGACTCACAGCCAGCTGTCTGAGGTACAGTGGTCTCCCTCGGCCTAAGGCCTTCTCTAATAATAACCGCTACTCCCCCGCCCCTCCCCTGTGGCCTTGGCTGATGGAATGCGTGGAAACCTGGTGGGCACATTTCTACCAGAGGGACCCCTCCCTCTGGGCCCAACCAGGTCTCCGTAATACCCGCCAGGTCCGCTCCCCCCTCCCCCCTTTATCGTGCAGGAATTGCACAAAATCCTCAGCACGACCCTGCAAGGGATCTTCCCGCGCTCCCCCCCCCAAAGAAGGGAGTGGGTCACCCTGAACAGGGCAGCTGGGCGGTTCTCTGCAGATGCGATAAGAGCGGAAAAATGGTTAGATTTTGCCGCTTTTATCGCCACTAGGTAGGTCTTGATATAAGACTTCACCTGTGTCCGGTCAGAATCGGATTGAATAGTCCTCCAAATGCTCTCTAGGCGTCTTTTCCGACGCTTCATCTCTCTCAGCTCCTCAGAGAACCAAGGAGCTAATTGAGATCAGCATCGGGTCAGAGGCAGCAAAGGCACGACGCGGTCCAAAGCTCCAGCGGCCGCTCTTTCTCAGGCGGCTACCAGCTCTTCAGTCGAGTCGTGAGTTAGAATCTCAGGAAACGGCCCAAGCTCCGTCAGGAACCTTTCGGGATCCATCAGGCGCCTGGGACGGAACCATCTGGTCGGTTCCGTCTCCCTGTGGCAGGGGCAGGCGGTAGGAAAGTCTAGTTGAAGGAGTGAATGATCTGTCCATGACAAGGGTTTAATCTCTAGGTCCCCTCTACCAAGATCATTCAACCACTGACCAGAGATAAAAATCAAGTCCAGAGTGTGTCCCCCTATGTGAGTGGGGCCTTGAACTAACTGGGTCAGGTCCAAGGCCGTCATGGAAGCCATGAACTCCTGAGCCACCTCTGACGCCTCACCCACGGATGGGAGATTGAAATCCCCCATGACAATAAGTCTGAGGGTATCGACCGCCACCCCGGCAATGACGTCGAGTAGCTCGAGTAGCAGGGTCGCTGCCACGTGGCAGGGAGCCAGGTACGTGGTCAGCAAACCCATCTGCACCTCACGGCCCCACTTCACACAAAGGGACTCACATCCGGCTATCTGAGGAACAGTGGTCTCCCTCGGACAGAGACTCTCCCTAATGATCACCGCCACTCCCCCACCCCTCCCCTGGGCCCTTGGCTGATGAAATGCATGGAAACCTGGCGGGCACATCTCGACGAGGGGGACCCCCCCCTCTTGGCCCAACCAGGTCTCCGTAATACCTGCCAGGTCTGCACCCCCCTCCAAAATAAGATCACAAATGAGGGGGGCTTTATTAACCACCGACCTGGCATTACATAACATCAGCCGTGGACCCTGGGCCTGAGGCTCTACACAGCCCAGGACACGAGTCACGCATTGGGGGCCGGAGTGCGCAATCGCTCAGAGACAGCGTGTGCGCACCCCCGACACTTGATATGACCCCCTGCGCCCATCATACCTGCCCCTCCCACTCATTATTTCAATTACACAGCCCTTTCTATTGTCCCCATGCCCCCCGGTTAAATTTCCTTTCGCGACCCCTCTGCTGCAGCTAATCGACCCATCATCCCACACAGTCGCTATCTGGACCCTCCCCCCCAGGTCCACTTTTACAACCCCCACCCGCCCTCCCGGATCCCCTTAAAATTTTCCTTAAAAGTTTAGCTAAAAAACCCCTCAACCCCCTCTTTGCTGCATGCCATCTCTCGGGGTCCCAAAGCCCGTCATCAAGATAGGCCCTCGATAACATGGAGGGCCAGGCCTGCGAGAGGGGGGAGTCTCGCAGCGCAAGAAGGTCGGTTTTTTGGAGCATCAACCGAACCAAAGATGGGAAAAGAAAGGCCAGTCCGGGAATCTATCATAATCCAAGGGATAACTGAGCATAAAAGGTCACAAAATATCCATTTATAGGGCTGGACTCCACTGTCCTCTCACAACAGGGAGAGGGTCCAATGTTCTTTTTCTCCAACGGAGGCTAATGGACAACCATCCTCTCACAACGGCCGGTCCCGTTACGAAGTTAACGGGAGCAATGTTCTATCCTCTCCGTTGGGATGTGGAAAATCCCTCAGCTCTCTTAAATGGTGCTCAGTCTCTCCTACCAGCGAGGGCGTGAGTGGAGCATAATAAGGGGTCCAGAGTGTCCAAAGTATAGATGTTAATAACGATGGTAATAATAAAGATGTTAATAAAGATGATAATAGACCCACGGGCACAAGATCTTCCTTGAGGTGAGAGTAGGAGTAGCGAGACAGGAAAGCCCAATCCAGGGGTGGTTGGCCATTAAGGCCAACACCCACCCATACCTGGGGGAAAGGGGGGGAGGAGAGGCCACCCGAGGCGACCAACAAACTAAACCATGGTCAGCCTCCCGCCTCTCCAACCCCAAATCTCCACAACCCCCAGTCATAGCTTTGTTCTCAAACACCCCATCACAGTAAAGTAAAGATCTACTGTGAGCCAGATGGTAGTCCTAGGGGTGAGGCTGTCCACTTCTCCCCCATCAACCTGCTGCCTGGCCGTTTCTCTGGCCGGCTGGTCCATGTCAGCCATTGCCTCCGCCGCCGCCGCTGCCGTCGCCAGCCCGCAGCCAGGCACCCCAAGCTCCCGAGGCACAACGGAGCCCCCGAAAATGCCGGAAAAGAGCGTCCCCAGGGTCCAGCGGGCTATAAGGAGCAGGGGGGGCCACTTCCAAGCCGCCCCCGCACAAACGCCGCCCGCCGCCGGATGCCTCGGCCTCCACTTCCCTCCGACGCCGGAAACAGCTGCCGCAGCCAGGCCCATCACCCCATCTCATGCGGTGCCGTCCAGCCCTCCCCTGACATTCCGGAGGGCGAAAAAGCCCTCAACAGGCAGGGCGGATGCTCCCCTCACTGGGACTGGAGCCGGAGATGGACAAGAAGGCTCCTGAAGACCCTGGCGACCAGCAACTCTCCCATCCCCGAAACGGAGCTCATTTAGTCACCGCCATCTTGAAGCATGCGCAGCAAAGAAAAATAAAACTTTCACTCATATTAAAATCCAATATTAAATTTGTGAAGTTTCAAATCATGAATGGTCATATCATTCTACCTAAAAGTAGGGCAGAGAAGTTTTTTTTTAAATCTCATCTGTTATTTCCATCAGAGCAAGTCAAACCCTAACACTGAAAGAAAACGTGATTAACCAAGAATAAAGCTTAAACAAGGTTGGATTTCAAGATCCAACCAAGTCTTTCAAATATTTGCCAAATATTTCTGCTTCATATTGATTTCAAAGTTCATATTTCACCAGGACTTTAAAACATCACCTGTACAGATGGCAATATACAAAGAACACTAAATAAGACATTTGGCATGGGCACAACTGGCTTGTTTTTGCACAATTAGGCTGCTTCAAAGTCTGAAGAGCTCTTGTCTAGCCATAGTAAGAACCACCCATGCTGTAGTGTTTATCAAAATTCTGGGCAGAGCGACTGTCTTTTGGATAGCAGATGAATAATTGATTTGCAAGATGAGAGAGAGAAAATGTTTTTTTTCTCCCTACAGTGACTGATTAAACTGTCTTGTTGCATTAAAATGATAATCTTTTTCAATGGCATAGTTATCTCAAAGAATTACATATTCCTCACAAATTAATGTTCTTTCCTCCAGTTTAAAAATTATTATGTGGAAAAGAGGATTATTTTACATTTTCCCCTTTCTCTTTCCCGATGTTATTATTGAATTTTCCTTATTTTTTTAGCATTTATTTCTCCTTTAGATATATTCTGAAACCTTACAAATTTCACATAGCGATTAACTCTAAGTACTAAGAATATATAAATACCAGAAAAAACTTGAAAAGATATCAGTGTTCCTTGGGTTAATTTACATGTGTAACAATATACGTATCTATTTTGCTTTGTTTTTGTTCTTGCTTTTATATTGGTCTTTGACCAAAATAAAGATGTAATAGATTGTATATGTTTACATTTCATTGAAAAATGTGTCATGTTTCAATTGTCCTTTTTTCCTTTCCACTTCCTATTGTTCATTATCTGAGAATTTGCCCCAGATTCCTTACCAAGAACTCCTTCTTGGTTGTATTTAAGCTCATATGATAGACTCTCCTTTGGTTCAATTCTTTTGGACTCTAAAATATATATCTTTAACTACATATCTTACAATCAGGTTATTAATTTTAATTGGTCTTCTCCACTGTGGCTTGCTAGAATATTTCATTACTTATAATAATAGTGTTTAAATGTGATTGTATTTTAATGAATGTTATTGTTATGCTTTTATATGGTCGAATAGTTTATTTAACTCAAGTTCAGTTGAGTTCTTCTTTAGAAAATAAAACAAGAATAATTTAAATCTAAATAAATTAACCAACTGAATAAGTTCACTCTGATTTCTTTTAAAATTCCACCATTCAGATCAGGCTGAAATATAAAAAGAATTTTGAACAGCCTCAACTAAATAAAAAGTGGAAACAGAAGCTAAGCAATGTAGGAGAAAGGCTTCTCTTATGCTAAATTATCTTACTGCATATATGTATCTCTACCCTTTACTAAGTGAATAGAACTTTCTAGTACTACTCTTAGAAACAGTGGGATTTACTTTGTATTGTTACATTTAAAAATATCTGGAAAAATATTGCAAAAAATATTGAATATTTACTGAGAAATATTTATCTTTTCAATATGGCAGTTTGACTACAATGTCCAAGGAAGTTGCTAGGCCTTTGAGGCACAAATCCAGAAATCTCTTCAATTTGGGAATGAACTATGATGAGACTAAAATAGAGCAAATGATTCAAGACAAAGCAGTTATCAATAGTGGATCGGCTTTGCCTAAAATCTGCTTGTTCTTCTGTGAGGATATTCTTTTCCTCTACCCAAATTTCAATTATGTTCAAAAGGAACCTACCTAGCACATATTTTTGCTGCAATGTCAATCAGGCTAATGGGCCTATAATTACTAGCATCCTTTTTGTTTCCTTTTTTATATGGGGACAACTATTGCCATCTTCCACCCATCTGGTATATGGCAGGTGTTATTTATATGTGTTAAAAGCAGGGGTGAAATGCTCCTGGTTCGGACTGGCTCGGGCGAGTAGGTAGCGATGATGGTCAGTGGTTCGGAGAACCAGTAGCAATGGCAGCTACTGGAGGCTCCGCCCCCCGCCCCATTCCCCGGACTAAGGGAATGCACCATTCCTGGACTTCTACTGCTCACCTTTTTCCCGCGGCTGGCTGTCAGGGAAGGCAAGCGCCCGAAAGGTAGCGGAGTCGCTCATTCTCCTTCTTGAATGAGCCACTCTGGTCCACGCGCCAGCTGCGCAAGTGTACATTGTTTATTTAATTCAGCAGCAGGTTGGGTGTGCGCTTGTGCAGCCGGCGCATGGACCAGAGCAGTTCATTCAAGAAGGAGAGTGAGCAACTCGGCTATCTTTCAGGCACTTGCCTTCCCTGACAGCCAACCGCGGGAGAAAGATGGGCGGAGCCCCGGGGAAAATTTATTTATTTATTTATTTATTTATTTATTTATTTATTTATTTATTTATTTATTTATTTATTTTATATACAGCCCTACTCCCGAAGGACTCAGGGCGGTGAACAGCCAAAAAATAAAATACACATAGTACAAACGTTAAAAAACCATTTAAAACATATTAAATACTTTGGCCCAGAAAACAAATTTAAAACACCCCAATTTATAAGACAAATTTAAAATTTAAAAGCAATTTAAAAAAGAAGTTAGGCCAGGCCAGCCTCCTGGAAAAGGAATGTTTTGAGGGCACGGCGGAAAGTGCGCAGATCTGGGATCCTCCATATCTCCGGGGGGAGCTCGTTCCAGATGGCAGGTGCCCCCACCGAGAAGGCTCTCCCCCTGGGGGCCTCCAGTCGACACTGTTTGAGTGACGGCACCCTGAAAAGCCCCTCTCTATGGGAGCGTTCTGGTCGGTGAGAGGCTACTGGTGGCAGAAGGCGGTCTCATAGATACCCCGGTCCTAAGCCATGGAGCGCTCTAAAGGTGGTGACCAAAATCTTGAAGCCTACCCGGAAGACCACCGGGAGCCAGTGCAGCTGGCGCAGGAGGGGGGTCACATGGGAGCGCCACGTCGCTCCCATAACCACCTGCACGGCCGCATTCTGGACCAGCTGGAGCTTCCAGGTGCTCCTCAAGGGGAGCCCCATATAGAGAGCATTGCAGTAGTCCAGGCGGGAAGTGACGAGGGCATGAGTGACCGTACTTAATGAGTCCCGATCCAGAAAGGGACGCAACTGGTGAATTAGGCGAACCTGATAAAAAGTCCTCCCAGCCACAGCCATCAAGTGCTCTTCTAAAGACAGATGTGAGTTCAGGAGGACACCCAATTTGCGAACCCTCTCCGTGGGGGCCAACGACTTGCCCCGAATAGTCAGTGATGGCACCAACTGACTATATCGGGACGTGGGAAACCACAGCCACTCGATCTTGGATGGGTTGAGCCTGAGTCTGTTACTCCCCATCCAGATCCATACAGCCTCCAGGCACCGGGACATCACTTCAAGGGTATATTGGGGTCATCCGGGGTGGAGATTTACAGCTGAGTGTCATCAGCGCACTGATGGTACTTCACCCTGAAACCACGGATGATCTCACCCAGCAGCTTCACATAAATGTTGAACAGAAGGGGCGAGAGGACCGATCCCTGTGGCACCCCACATACAAGGGGCCTCTGGGTCGACCTCTGCCCCCCTGCCAACACTGACTGTGACCGGTCAGAGAGAAAGGAGGAGAACCATCGCAACATGGTGCCCCCCACCCCTAACTCTTCCAATTGGTGCAGCATGATACCATGGTCGATGGTATCAAAAGCCGCTGAGAGGTTTAATAGGACCAGGACAGAGGAGCAACCCCAGTCCCGAGCCCTCCAGAGATCATCAACCAATGCGATCAATACCGTTTCTGTGCTGTACCGAGGCCTGAAGCCTGACTGGAATGGATCCAGATAAGCCGATTCATCCAGGTTCTGAGGGAGCTGTTGTGCTACCACACTCTCAACAATCTTTGCAACAAAGTGAAGGTTGGAAACTGGACAATAATTAGCCAACACTGCCGGGTCCAGGGAAGGCTTCTTGAGGAGAGGTCTCACCACCGCCTCTTTCAAGGTGGCGGGGAAGACACCCTCACTGAAGGAAGCATTTATAATCCCCTGGAGCCAGCCTCGTGTAACCTCCCGAGAGGCCAGCACCAAACAGGAGGGACACGGGTCCAATAAACATGTGGCTGCACTCAGTCTGCCCAGTATCCTGTCCACGTCTTTGGGAGTCACAGAATCAAACTCTTCCCAGATAATATTCTCAAGACCTGCCTCCATCATCCCCCCTGAATCTACCCAGTCAGAGTCCAGGTGTTCCCGAATCTGAGTGATTTTGTCATACAGATACTGTACAAAGTCCTCGGCTCTACCCTGCAAGGGGTCCTCCCACGCTTCCTGGCTGAAGCGGTTGTAGAAAAAAATGCTTTTAAAAGCATCTGATGATCCCAGCTGAGTTGCCTGATTGTCAGAGGCTTTTTTTTCTTTTAAAAACATTTTTTCTACAACCTCTTCGGCTGAAGTGGTTGTAGAAAAAAATGTTTTTAAAAGCCTATGATGATCCCAGCTGAGTTGCCTGAACATCAGAGGCTTTTTTCCCTTTTAAAAACATTTTTTTCTAAAACCTCTTCAGCCGAAGAGGTTGTGTAAAAGAATGCTTTTAAAAGCCTCTGAAAGCATTTTTTCGGTCGAAGAGGTTGTAGAAAAAATGCTTTTAAAAATAATTTTTAAAAAGCCTCTGATTATCATGCGGCTCAGCTGGGCATGGGAGGGGCAGGGATTTATACTACCGGTTCTCTGAACCATCCGCTGCCATCGCTACGGGATCAGGTGATTCGGTCCAAACCAGGAGCATTTCACCCCTGCCCCAAGGTCCTTGACAGAGGGAGGATCATCTACAAAGTCGTGTCCACTCAGCTTGTATTTTGTGTTCTGGTTCTTTTTGCCAGTGTGTAAGACAGAGCATTTGTTGGTTGAGATTTGGAGTTGCCAATTATTTGACCATTCTGACACAAAGTCAAGGTCTTTTTGAAGGGAAGCAACATTGTCTGTGGTATTAAATATTTTTACATCATTGGCGAAGAGAATGCAGTGCTTATAATATGATCGCACAGGTAATTTATGTATAGTATGAAGAGTGTTGGTCCTCGAACGCAGCCTTGGGGGACACTGCTATTATCTTGTTTCCCCCCAAATAAGACATCCCCTGATAATAAGCCCAATTGGGCTTTTGAGCACATGGCAATAAGGCCAAGCGCTTATTTCAGGGTTCAGAAAAATACAAAACAGGGTCTTATTTTTGGGGAAACAAGTGCAGGATTTGATAGGGCACTTCCTATTTTGGCCACTTGTTGTCTGTCTGACAGGAACACAGCTATCCAATTATGTAGGGGTCTGGAGATGCCATAGGATTTTAGTTTTACAAGTAGTTTGTCATGTAACACTGAATCAAAGGCTTTACAGAAGTCTATGTAAATTGTGTCTATTGCTTTGCCCTGATCTTTTTGTAGCACATTTAGTTGTTAGGTGTTTCTTCAGAATATTACAGAGATTGGAGAATGCATTAAAGGCTGACAGCCAGTCAGTAGTAGATGACTGGATTGTTCTAGCCCACTTGGTAGCATTCTCTGTTTTAAGGCAGTCTGATATTGCCCTAGTATCAACTTTGGCCCAAATTAACCTTTTATTTTGGGTCACCTCTACCTTTTTGGTGAGCTATCTGTCAGCCATGTTATATAATCTTAAATCTGAGCGGCCTCGCAATGTCAGCTTACAGGCTGATTATCACTATTGTCGCTAAGGTGTACTGTGACCTCCGAAAAGAGATCGACTTTATCTCTAGACACACAAAAGAGATCCAGTACACTGCTTGAATTGACCTAGTGGTATGTGTAAGGATACATGTAATTCTTATCTTTACCTCCCAGAATTTGGAGATTACCCTTAAAAATTAAGGAGACTAGGAGAAGGCCAGCAGCATTACTTCTGCGGTCTTTCGAGAACCAGTGAGGATGGTTATCAAAAAACTCCCCTGGGACTTCCTTCTTCTGGGCGAGCTCATATAAAGAGGGACCCAACCTAGCATTCAAATCTCCTAGTAATACCACTATGGACTGAGGGTACAATACAGATATATCATCTAGGATAACTTCCAAGCCCATCCAGTATTCACAGTTATAATACTGGGATGTGTTTGGAGGGATATACACATTTACCAGTATTAACTCAAACTCTTCATATCCAAATTTAACAGCTAGGAAGTACAAATACTTGTCTTCATTGTATAGTTTCTCCTCCTGCCATTGCAACTCTTGCTTTATAAGAATGCATAGCCCACCAGAGGGTCTCCCTTTGTTTTTTGGGTTGGGGAGGCCCATCCCTAAAAGCCTGGCAGTTGTACTGGTTTGTCCACTTCGGTTAACCAGGTTTCTTGAATGGCTATTACATCAAATCTAGGGAGAAAGCTCATTAGTCCACTATCAACCATCCCTTTCCAGCCAGCTATGTTCCAGGTCAGCATCTGTATGGGGTTCCCGGAGGCAAGGTGTTCTGGCTTGGCTGGTTGGCTAGATGGTAAAAATGCCAGATGGCAACTTGAAGTTGGAGCCGGGTCAATATCAACTATGCTTCCCATATAAACACAGTTATTGTAAGGTTCGATATTTCTCCTCGTGGGTTGCAGAACTTGTTGCTCCTCTTTATCTTGATTGCCAGTGATCCTCTGCCTTTGCTCCAAGAATGATTTTTTTTCAGATTGGCAGGTACTCCAGCTTTCCCTCTCCTTGTCTAGTTGTTCTACTGGATGGTCAATTTGGACATGTACCACCAAGTCCTGGTGGATTTCCTTTTCTCCTCTTTTTCTTTTGGACTAGTATGCCTTCTCATTTTATTTATTGGGGCTTGAGTGCTTTCAGAAGCTGGACTTGATAGCAATTCCATGGAGGAGCTGCCAAAAGGAAGCAAAATATTCAACCTTTCTGTTGCACCAGCTGTTGACTTCAACATTTGACCAACTACCTCAATTTTTTCCAATATCATCTCTTGGTCTCCTGGGTAGAGGGTAGCAAACTAGTGGACCAGTTCCTCCTCATCTTCAATAAACTGAAGCTTTCCATTGTGTAGGTTTAGAAATTCTTTTTTATTGTCCTTATTTTTTCTTAACCTTGTTAATTGAGGGCTTGTTTGTTTGGCCATTGGTATTTTGGCATTCCCAAGATTAGTATCAACCTCCCTCCCTGTTTTGACTCTGTGCCCAGACTTTAACAGGAACTGAATTTGGGTGGTGTGAAATACCCATCTTGGCTGAATACAGAGTTTCTTTAGTGAGGTCTCAAGTCTGAGTAACATTGATGGTAGTACAATCTGCCAAAGGTTAGAAATATTCTTTTGCAGCCTTGTCTGTCGGGGAGCCAAGAAATCTCTATTAGCTCATGAGAATATACTCTACATCATAAGAGTTGGGATAGAGAGATCAGAACCACTCTCCTGTTATGCCACCTGCCCCTATTCTCCCCTCCAACTCCTACTGGAATTGCAACTCCCTCCTCCACAGATGAGCAGTTGTCCTCTTCCCAATCCAGAAGGGGGCTAGGTTTGTTTGCCAGGGTCACAAGGGGGGAAGAAAAGAGAAAAGGAGACTTACTTGCAGTCAGGGCCGGATTTTCCTATAGGCTAACTAGGCTTCAGCCTAGGGCCTCAAGAGCAAGAGGGGCCTACACAGTGGTGGGATTCTGGGGGTTCTAGGTGGCTCAGCCGAACCCTTTGTTAAATTGCTGGCTCGCCCGCCCCTCGCCTCCCACTGGCGCGGCACCAGCCTACCGTAGCCAGGGGTGGGCAATTGTGGCTCTTTTACAACCTGTGGACTTCAACTTCCAGAATTCCTGATGCAGCTTGGCTGTCTCAGGAATTCTGGGAGTTGAAGGCCACAGGTTGTAAAAGAGCCACAATTGCCCACCCCTTCCCTAGCCTGAGTTCCGCTGCCTGGGATCCACGTGGGCTGCCACGTGGTTCCCCACCGGCTCCGGACGCAAGAGAGCAGGATGGAGAAAGCCACTTCCACCCCTTCACTCACCCTCACTCTCTGCTCTGTTGGATCGCCGGCCGTTCGCTTACCCCGCCCACTCCCCATCTATTGCTGCCTCCGATGGCTAGAGGAAAAAAAAACTTCAAATTCTTGCCGCAGGGCTTCAAAGGGCTGCCCTAGAGCCAGTGATGCAGCCGAACCCTTTGTTAAATTGCTGCCTTGCCCCGCCCCTCCACACCACTATTTATTGCCAATAAATAGTGGTGGGCGAGGGGCGGGGGAGCCAGCAATTTAACAAAGGGTTCGGTGTTTTTTTGGTAATTTTATTGGCCACCAGAGCTTCAGCATAGGCTAATTGGCCTCCCGGCTCTCAGCTGATTTGTCTCAGCTGTTTTGCTCAGGGCTCTTCTGCTTCGGTGCAAAGAGTGCTGATTTTTTTCCCCTACCTATGCTGAGAAACGAAACTGAAACTGCTTTGCTGTTGCTGCAAGGTTGGAAAATTAGGCAGGCAGAATTCTTTTCTTTTTCTTCACCAAAAAAGGTAGATGCAAACAATGGGAAATTTAGGGAAAAAGAGGGAGAGTTCAGGATTTTAAAGCACAAAACAAAAAAAGCTCTATTTAACTAGGGAATTGTAATAATTGAGATACTATTAATTGTATATTTCTGAAAACAGAAATGGTTAAATTGTGGTTTGGAGGAATATATGGGGGAAATTATTTGGTTTATTATTATTGGTAAATATAATTAATTGATTTGTAAGAAATTGGATTGCATGGAAATAATTGGAATATTCATGTTCATATTGATTAATATACAAAAAAAGGTAGTTATATAACTGATTTATATTAAAATGTTGAATTTATATTAAACAACTAATATTACATAATTAACCAATGTGAGGATGGATATAAAAATAGATGACAATGGGAAGGGGTATAATATAGAATAGAATGGAAAAATTGAATTTGATTAAGATTAGAGATGAGGATGAAGGGTAATATTGGTTTTTTACAAAAATAGATGAGGAATAAATATGGCAAAAAGGAAATATAGAAATTGTAAATTTAATTGAAATGACTAAACACTGTTTAAATTTGTGAACCGGCCAAATACTCTGTTCAAAGAAAATAGATTGTATGTTTGTATGTGTGTTTCTAATTATTGCTATTTATTCATATTTGTTCTCTTTTATTCTTTAAAGTTTAACAATTCATTCTTTATCTTAGTATCTTTATATTTGTTTGGGGTTGGCTTTCTTCCCTTTCATCTTTTTTTATTGTACAGCAATCTTTCTCCTCAAACCTACCACCTCTCTCTTTTCTTTCCTTCTTACTTTCTCTTCCTCCCCCTCTTCTTCTCCTCCCTACTTCCTCTTCCTTTCTCCTTCTCCTCCTCTCTTCCTCCCTCTCTTACCCTCCCTCCTACTCTAATTTCCCTTCCCTTCCTTTATCCCTCTCTATTGCTGTATCCTTTTATGCATATGGACTACTCAGAGGGCTGAAAAAGTTATTTTTTACTGGTTCTCGCACTTTTGACCAGTCCTCGAACTTACGACTGTCCTCACATTTTACGTTTTTGCCCTATCTTGTCACCATGGTGAAGAGAAGCAGTTGTGAAATGAGTGACATGGTTGTTAAGAATGCTACAATGGGCATAAATGATGACCAGTCATAAGTGCGAAGACCGGTCAAAAGTGCGAGGACCTGTCAGAAATCACTTTTTTCAGCCCTCTGGGTAGTCCTTTTGTGCATATGGACTACTCAGAGGGCTGAAAAAGTTATTTTTGACTGGTCCTTGCACTTTTGACCAGTCCTCGAACTTACGACTGTCCTCACATTTTACCCTATCTTGCCCTATCTTGTCACCATGGTGAAGAGAAGCAGTTGTGAAATGAGTGACATGATTGTTAATAAAGCTGCACGGGCATAAATGTGAGGATGGTCATAACTGTGACGACCGGTCAAAAGTGTGAGGCCCAGTCAGAAATGACTTTTTTCAGCCCTCTGAGTAGTCCCTATGCACATAGCCACGCCCACCCGGTCACATGACGAGCTACCCACGCCTACACAGTCACATGACCAGCTAGCCACGCCCACCCAGTCACATGATTGCCAAGCCACACCCCCAACTAAGCCACGCCCACAGAACCTGTTGTTAAAAAAATTGAATCCCACCACTGGTGAAAGGGCCTCATAAGTGGAATAGCCTAGGGCCTCTTTTCATCTAAATCCGGCCCTGCTTGCAGTGTCCATTATCTGAAAAAAGTCTTTTACCTTAGGTTGTCTGGGCGTTGTCACAGCCATGGATAGCTGGCTTGCTTAGTAGGGAAGACTTTCCTCTCATTCACTAAATGCTTTACTAGCTGGAGTAAAAAACTTGGGTAAAAGCTGGAGTAAAAGATGAACCTCTCAAGTAGTAAAATTGAAACTTTTTACATTTAAAAGTTAAAAATTGATTTAAAAGTAGAGTGTTTTTTTAAAAAAAATAAAAAAAATAAAAAAAAATAAAAATAGAGAGTAAAAAGGAGAACAAAGTTAAAAGTTAAAAATTGATTTAAAAGTAGAAAGAGTATTTTTTAAAAAGATTAAAAATAGACAGTAAAAAGGAGAGCAAACTCAAAGCTGCTGCTCACTCCCCATTCTCCCTTTCCAAATAATCTCAATTTGGCTAGGACTGTCACTTTAGGTGTGGTCTTCCCACTCAAAACCTGTCCAGGACAATCCCAGTTTTCTGGCATTAGGAATTAAAGAAAAACAAGAATATTTCTTCCCAGTATTGTTCTCCCTGCCAGGGCCACTATGCTGCTTCCATGCGGGGTAGTTTTCCTGTTTCCCTCAAACTCATTTCAGATATGTGAGAGACATAGGGAAAGTCTACCACATTATGGAAGTTCTTTGGGTGAGGAGCTATGACAATGAATACACCCACACCAACAACCATGGCTGACGAAGTGGCAAAAGCTCAGGACTACTGGTTTCAGATGGCTGGATTAATCAAAGGCCTTTATTATCTGGATTCTGGATAATATTTTATTTTTAAGAACTACTGAAGTGCTTCAGATTAGAATTTTCTTCGACAGCATAGCAGAACTAAAATTAAAATTAAAAACTAAAACCTTAACTAAAATAATGTTTCCTTTATTTAAAAAAAATGATATAAATTTGAAGTTTAGCACTTACCAAGAATATTATTTTGTTCCCATGTGGCATCATTGCACTTCATCTGAAAAATCCAAACAGAATATAGTGAAAAACTGTATTTCATTTATGGGTGTCCACAGGAAGTGATAAAAATGTCAAGATGGCGGCTGTGATGGTTTAATAGAAATTCTTGCTTTTTATGGGCACTACACCAATGGCATACTTAAATACAGGCACAGGTTCAATTGAACAATCACAGCCACTAACATATATTTTTTATCACATTCTGTAGGCACCCCTGATTTAGTTCTTCATATTCTGCAGAAAATATGACATGTATATAGTTATTCAAGGAAAAAGTTGATGTATCTTGTGAAATAGTTCAAGAGCCTGTGGTACAGTGGACTAAAGCACTGTAATTAACATCTGCTGCTTGCAATTACTGCAAGTTCAAATCTCACCAGGCTCAAGGTTGACTCAGCCTTCCATCCTTTCAAAGGTAGGTAAAATGAGGACCCAGATTGTGGGGGCAATAAGCTGACTTTGTATAAATATACAAAAGTATGAAGGCTATTGTTTAACGCATTGTAAGCCACCCTGAGTTTCCAGAGAAGGGCGGCATATAAATTAAAGCAAAAAAAAAAAAAAATGCAGTTGAGATTTCTGAAAAACTGTGGTGAGATACAGTAGGGAGAAGGAGGTAAAAACACATTGGCTATGTGCATACAGTTACATCTGGGCAGCTATGTTTTGAAAAATGTAGTTCAGAAAACTCTTGGCTAGTGGTGATGTTTATCTCACTTGTCCAAAATGCAAACTTTGACATGTTAGAACAGTGATGGCGAACCTTTTAGGCACAGAATGCCCAAACCGGAAGACATGTGCGACAGAGAGCCAGAAACGTGATGACCAGCTGGCTGAGCTGGGGCGATGGTGCACGTGCCCAAAGAGAGGGCTGTGTGCCACCTCTGGCATGCGTGCCATAGGTTTGCCATCACGGTCTTAGAATGTTGAAATACTCTGATATTGGATTGAGTCTTGATACCAAACTTGTGAACATTAATTATGTTGTTTGTCCTATTTGCATTATGTAGAAACAAGAAACCAGAAGAGCATTACTGTCAGGTGATGACATTTATTACATTAGAGAAAGAAAATGTGAAGGCATTCTAATCTTGTGTGTGCACTTATTGGCACTGTTGGACATTTGTGGGAACAAAGTAGATATCTGGGTTTGCTTTAGTGTCTTGTACCCATGTTAGTATCATTGTCCATTGTCATTTTTGATTTCTCAATGTCTTTTCATATGGCATGTAGATCATGTACGTAGTGTAAAGCATAAGAGAAATGAAGAAAATCAATAGTTTGAAATCTATTTTTAAATATTTTATTTTATTTTAATACAAACAATCCATCTTCCATTAAACATGGGTACAAATGTCATCTGGGTACAAATGTCTTGTGCAATAACAATTGAAATATACAGCCATATTCATTTAAATCTATTCTTAACTTAATATTGATATACATTGCATATCTAAAACTGTAACAATTCTCTTCTTAACTTATTTCTATATTTTACTAATCTACTTTTATTTCTAACTTTCATATTTATTCTCTAGCCATCGGTAAAATAGTTCCCATACATATAATATTCAGTTTATTCCTTCTCTTTAATTGCAAGTGTTAACTTATTCATTTCTGCACATTCTAATATTTTCCTAATCACATTCTCATCTGTAAGAATCTCTTCACTTTTATGTTTGCACAGGTTTGTGCAAATACAATCCTAGCTGCAGTTATTACATGGATAATCAAATATACATTCTCTTTACTATAAGTTTCTTGTAAAATCCCCAACAGAAATATTTCAGGTTTCAGATCAATATGTTGTTGTATCATCTTCTCCAACCATGTATGTATTTTTGCCCAATATTTTTTGGCTTCTGTGCATTTCCACCACATATGATAATACGACCCAGGTGTCTTGTGACATTTCGAACATTTAGCTGATTTATCTTTAAACATCTTTGCCGGTCTTGAAGGTGGAAAATTCCATCTATAAACATCTTATACAAGTTTTCTTTATATGTGGTTGACATTGTTAATTTATAGTTTCTATCCCATAATTGCTACCATTTTTCTAATTCTATTGTATAACCAATTTTTTTTTGCCCATGCTATCATTGTCTCCTTCACTTGTTCCTCTTCTACTTTAATCCCCAATAAATAGCTATACAATTTCTTTATCACCTTTATCAACAATATTTCCCATATTAATAATATTTGGATGAACAAGTGCTTCCATTGTTGAAAGCCAGACTGGTATTTTCAAATAATGCTGTTCTCTAATTTTCTCCCAAACTAATAATAAAGCATTTCTTATATAATGTCTTTGAAAGTAACCATATATCTTACTTTTCCCATACCATAAGAAGGCATGCCAACCCAATTGTAGATCATGTCCCTCCAATGTCAATAATTTTACATTTCTCACAGTGGTGGGTTTCAAATTCTTTTACTACCGGTTCTGTGGGTGTGCCTTGGTGGACGTGGCATGGCTTAATGGGCATGGCCTGGTGGGTGTGGCAGGGGAAGGATACTGTAAAATCTCCATTCCCTCCCCACTCCAGGGGAAGGATACTGTAAAATCTCCATTCCCTCCCCACTCCAGGGGAAGGTTACTGCAAAATCCCCATTTCCTCCCAAACAGCTGGGACTTGGGAGGCAGAGAATAGATGGGGGCAGGGCCAGTCAGAGGTGGTATTTACCGGTTCTCTGAACTACTCAAAATTTCCGCTACCGGTTCTCAGAACTGGTCAGAATCTGCTGAAGCCCACTTTTGATTTCTCAGTACAATCCATTCTTTCATCCATGTTAACACTGCAGCCTAATAATATAATTCCCAATTTGGTAATCCAAAACGTCCTCTAGTTCTTGTACCCTGTAACGTTTTTAAATTAATTCTTGCTTTTTTCCCTTGCCAAATATATTTTAGTATTATTTTATTAAGATCCTCAAAGTATTTTTTTTCTCCAATCTTATCGGAATTGTTTGAAACAAATACAATAGTCTTGGTAATATATTAATCTTAATTGTGGCTATTCTTCCTATCAACGATAATTGCAAACTTTTCTATTTTTCCAAATCTTGTTGTTGTATCAGTTTATAGTAGTTGTCTTCCTTAATCGTTACAGAATTTGATGTTAATTGAATCCCTAAATATTTTACTTTCTTAATAATCTGAATATCTATTCTCTTCATTAATTCTTTTTTCTGTTTCTCTGTAATATTTCTCACTAAGATCTTAGTTTTTTCTTTATTTATTTTCAGTCCTGCCATTTTGCCATACTCTTCTATTCTTTCTATTAATTTTGGCCCTGTTTCTTGTGGATCTTCTAAAATAAAAACCAAGTCATCTGCAAATGCTTGAAGTTTATATTCTTCCTTTTTTATTTCCATACCTTTTATCTCCTTATCCTGTCTAATATTTCTATTTAATACTTCCAATGTCAGTACAAATAATAATGGTGATAGGTGACATCCATGTCTTGTACCCTTCCTTAGGTTATGTTAACCTTTTCAGTCATATCTTCATTTACCATCACCATAGCGGTTTGTTTATAATATATTGCTTTAATCATTTTAATAAATCTCTGTCCATTGCTTTTAATTAATCAGCATAAATTGCCAGTTCACATTGTCAAATGCCTTCTGTGCATCCAGAAAAATCAGCGCCATCTGCTTCTCTGGATGTACTTCGTAATATTCCAATGTGTTCAAAATTATTCTCATGTTATCCTTAATTTGTCTCTTAGGCAAAAAGCCATTTTGATCTGTATGTATAAATTAATTTAAACATCTCTTTAATCCTTCTGCAATTATTGAAGAAAATATTTTATAATCCACATTTAATAAAGCTATTGGTCTATAGTTTTTTTTTTCTGACGCAGGTCTGAGTCTTCTTTTGGTATGAGAGTAACATTTGCTTCCATCCAAGAATTTGGCACCTTCGCCTCTAACATTAATTTATTAAATACTTCCAACATTGAACTGCCTATAGAATTTTCTAATGTTTTATATAGTTCTGCTGGTATTCCATCCGGGCCTGGGGTTTTGCCATTCTTTTGTCTTTTAATTGCTTCTATTAATTCCATCACTGTTATTCTTTCTTCCAATGTTGCTTTAACTGTTTCTGGTATTGTGGGTAGTTTTGCTTTTTCTAAGTATAGTTTTATTTTATCTTCTGGAGCTGTCTCTTGTCCGCATAGTTTTTCATAATAATCAGGAATTATTTCCTTTTTATCATCATTTTGATAACAAGAAGTCCCTTCATCATCTATTAATTTATAAATCAATTTCTTTTCTTTCTCCTTTTTCAGTCTATATGCCAACCATCTTCCTGGCTTGTTTGCATTTTCAAAGAAATTTTGTTTAGATCTATTCATTTTTTATGCTAGCTCTTCTTTATCTATTAAATTCAACTTGTGTTTTTTAAGTCAATTTGGTTTTTTTATATTCTTTTTGTAGTTCCACCTTCAACCTCCTATATTTTTCTTCTAATTTCTTTTTATCTTGTGTCTTCTTTTTGTTTCTCTTTCCCACATATGTTATGGTTAATCCTCTGATGTATGCCTTTGCTGTATCCCATACATTCTGTACTGAGGTTTTGTTTTTTCTATTCTCCTTAAAGAAAAAGTCCAATTCCCTTTTCATACATTGAATAAATTCCTTTTCTTTTAATATTGATTGATTCATTGTCCATTTTGGTTTCTTTCTTTGTCCTTTCCAAATAACTTTTATTGGATTATGGTCTGCCCAAGTACTTGTTTCAATATTTATTTCTTCTATATTAGACATTAATTCTACTGTCATCCACATAATATCTATTTTGGACCAAGACATATGTCTACTTGAATAAAATGTATATATGTTTCTCACCAAGCATCTTGAATGCCTAATTCTTCCATCATTTTAAAAAAAGTTTTTGGAAGTACTTTCCTAGATTTTTTGTTTATTTTTCTGGTCTTATAGTCCAATTCCACATCTACAATTGCAGTGAAATCTCCTACCATACATAAATTTTCATACTCCAACTCTATTATTTTCTTATGCAGTTTACCTTAGAAGTCCTCTTGGTTATTATTTGGTGCATATATTGCCACTAAAAGCACCTGTTTATCATTTATCTCTACCATTAAAATCTTCCCTTCCTCATCTGAGAAAATTTGTTCAGCCTTTATTGTCTCTTTAATGTAAAGTGCTACATCCCTCTTACTTTGTTGTGAGAGAGAGACATCTAACTTCCCAATTTTTGGATATTCAAATACTTTGTTGTGTTGCTTTTTGCTGTGAACTTCTGTAAACAAATTATGTCCAATTTTAATTTTTCTACTTTGCTGAAGGTCCTTTTCCTTTTTATTGACAAATTCAGTCCATTTATGTTAATTGACATTAACTTTATTTCTTCTTCCATGGTTTTACTTATAAATGGGTTTTGCTGTTGTAGTCGCTCTTATCTCTCTTGCTTCTTTTGGTTTTGCTCCTTCTTTTATTGCTATTTCCTCCCGATCTCTTACATCTTCTTTTTGTTGTATGTCACTTTCTCCAATGGATTCTGCTTGACGCTTATCCTCTCTTTCCTCTCTCATTCTCTCTTCCTCTTGCACTCCAAAGAATTGATCGTAAAATTGCTCCGCCTTCTCTATTGAATCTAGTCTATGTCTTTTCTCCTGCCAAGTCACCAATATTCCCTCTGGTATCTGCCATCTAAAATTCACTCCCTTTTTAATTAAGTGTTTTGTGGAAAACTGGTATTCCCTCCTTAATTCTCTGACTCCTCTCGGAATTTTTAAAAATCTATTGGTGATAACAAAGTTGTGAGTACTCACTTACTTTTTCTATATTTTATTTTCTACTGCATTTTTCTCCTTTCTGTTAATCAATTTATTTCGTTGTTCAGATTTTTCAGATATTATTATCCCTTTATAAAATGTGAATAAACAGCAAAATAAAATTTTCACTCAATGCTCATGCCATTTTTTTTTTTGTTAAAAAACATCAAACAGTTTCAAGGTCAGATTTTTGCTTCCAATACAGGATCTTTTTGGAGTAAATGTTTTTTACCATTCCAGAGGTCTCGCACAAACTGTTCCAGCTATCTCATATCAAATAAAGGAAAACAAACCTTCCTTAATGAGCAGTGTAAGTCCTTGTCAAAATTAAGGGGTTTGTTATGGCATGGATTTCTAGAGTTGCATTTTTATTCTCTGTTGGGGTATTGCAACCAACATTGGGGTATTGACTTGAAAATAATTAGAAAGCAGCAGCAAGAGTATTTTTCTTCTTTGCTTTTCAAACTAACAATTCACCTCCCTTCAGGAGCAACAGATCCTCAAACTGAATAATGATGGACTTCAAATAGCTGTTGGTCTAAATTGCTACAGCAAGAATCCAACATAAAAGAACAAACATCTATGTTGCTGTTTGGAATAGTTCTTTCTTCGAAAGCCAATTGTGGATGATTAAAAGAAAGTAATCTATGGATTTCATTTTGAGCTAACATGCAACTAACAACTATCCAGGGAAAGGGTATATCCCGATTCTTCCTTTCCATGGTAAACAAGATGTTATAGATCGGTGACCACAGAACCCAGTTATTTCACTTTCTTTAACCATAAGTCATACAGTTAGAGAAAATAGGGCATGATTTGAAGGTCAAGGAGACATTTATCATCTGTATAGTCTCCTTAAATAAAACTAATATGATTTATTCTCTTGGGAATGATATATATTAGTTAGTATTAAGGTCCTTTTATGCATAAATGTATAGAGAACAGATTACAGTGCAATGATACAGCACATACTTTGAATACCACAAGTTCCAGATTTAATCCAGGCATTTCCAAAACAATCAGGAAAGTCACTGGGAATCAGAGCAGTAAGCAATACTGTCTCTATCAGAGTAAATAATCTATGGCACGCCAAACTTTATTTAACAAAAATTCAAGTTTTTTAAAAATTGCATAATATGCTCTGGTAATGTTTGGAATTTAACAACATCTGAAATGGGCTGCCTCTATGTTAGGTACTTCCACAGTATAGTTTCTTGCTTCCAGAAGTTTATGATGCTGTTAATATGGTTCTGCACTACATCCTACAACATCTTGAATCTCCAAAGATCTATGCAAGGGTCCTCTTTGTAGACTTTAGTTCAGTATTCAGCTAAATCAGCTACAGGTACCTGAACACACTTGTAAGTGGATCATAAGCTTCCTAACAAACAGGAAGCAGCAGGTGAAGCTAAGCAGAATCACATCAGATACCTGTACAATTAGCACAGGGGCCCCCCAAGGCTGTGTGCTCTCCCCACTTCTCTCTGTATACCAATGACTGCATCTCTAACGATCCATCTGTTAAACTACTGAAGTTCGCAGATGACACAACAGTGATCAGTCTCACCTGAGATGATGAATCCGCATACAGATGGGAGGTTGAACAACTAGCTATGTGGTGCGACTGGAACAATCTGGAACTGAACACACTCAAAACCATAGAAATAATGGTAGACTTTAGGAGAAACCTTCCATACTTCCACCTCTCACAATACTAGACAACACAGTATCAACAGTAGAGACCTTCAAATTTCTAGGTTCTACCATATTGCAAGATCTAAAATGGACAGCTAACATCAAAAACGTCATCAAAAAAGCACAACAAAGAATGTTCTTTCTGCGTGAACTCATAAAGCTCAAACTGCCCAAGGAGCTGCTGATACAGTTCTACAGAGAAATTATTGAGTCTGCCATCTGCACTTCTATAACTGTCTGGTTTGGCTCTGCAACCCAACAAGACAGACTCAGACTTCAGAGGATAATTAGAACCGCAGAAAAAACAATTGCTACCAATCTGCCTTCCATTGAGGACCTGTATACTGCATGAGTCAAAAAGAGGGCTGTGAAAATATTTACAGACCCCTCACATCCTGGACATAAACTGTTCAACTCCTACCCTCAAAACGACTCTATAGAGCACTGCACACCAGAACAACTAGACACAAGAACAGTTTTTCCCCTGAACGTCATCACTCTGCTGAACAAATAATTCCCTCAACACTGTCAAACTATTCACTAAGTCTTGCATTACTATTAATCTTCTCATCATTCCTACCACCCATCTCTTTCCAATTATGATTGTATGACTGTAACCTTGTTGCTTGTATCCTTACGATTTATATTGATATTATTTCCTGATTGCTTATTTGTACCCTATGACTATCATTAAGTGTTGTACCTTATGATTCTTGATGAACGTATCTTTTCTTTTATGTACACTGAGAGCATATGCACTAAGACAAATTCCTTGTGTGTCTAATCACACTTGGCCAATAAAAAATTCTATTCTATTCTATTCTATTCTATTCTATTCTATTCTATTCTATTCTATTCTATTCTATTCTATTCTATTCTATTCTATTCTATAAAAAAAATTCTTCCAGAAGTTTACAACATAAATCAATTTCTTTTTTCAGATTTGATACTCAACATGACTGTAAAACTTGGCTTTTCTTATATTTAGTCACCACAAGTCAGTTTTTTAAAAAATTTACAGAGCAATGAAGTCCCATATATTGTATTTTTCACTTGCTAACCATTCATTCAGTGACCACTCAAAGTTATAATGGTGTGGAAAAAGATCTATGACCAAAGCTGCAGCTATTGCAGCATCCCCACAATCACACAGTTGTCCTTGGCAACTGACACACATGTAATATGATTTCAACATCCTACAGTCATGTGATCACTATTTGCAATCTTCACAACTAGTTTCTAATAAGCAAAGTTAGCCAGCAAGTGGCGAACATATGATATTGTGCTCAATGACAACCGCAGCTATAACATGTCAGAAGTCAGGCACAGTCATATAATGTTTCCCTTAACAATTGTATGCCTTATAAATGGATTTGCATGTCCCAACTGTTATTAGCAACTGAAGATTACCTGTATTGAGATTTGTCTACCATAGTACACGGAAGTCAAAGATTGCATTTCAAAGTACTACAGGATGCTCCAGAGTTTAAATTCTAGGTGTTTTCCTCCAAACTTTCTGTGTCAATAGGTATTTAGTATTCTCTTGATGTCTTTGAAAGGTTTGATCTATGTTGATTGAATGGTACTTTATAGTTAGGAAACTCCTCTAGTTTGGAAACAATTTGAATTGTCAACTCCTTGTGAACTCAAGATGATGGAAGACTTAATATTTTCCCCAGACATCTCTTTGATTTTTTAAAATAATAATAATAGAAAATAGAAAAAATGCCAACTTTAGTTTAAACATCTGGCTAACTGTGCGGTGAACTATAATAACAATCCACTTAAATTTCATTTTAATGTATGCTGGCTAGTATACATTCAAAGTGACAATAAAGTTATTCTATCTACTTAAATACACGTTTTTTTTAGTTTTTATTTTTAAAAATAGTGCACATTTTTAATGTACACATTCTGTCATATGTATTAATCTGAATACATATGACAGAAATGAATTCTTTTTTAAAAAATTTTTTTTAACGTTTTTTATTAATAATTCAAAATTAAAAACATTGAACATAGATATGACATCACTGGTCCCAAGCATCTTCCAGCACTTTAAACTAATACATAATATACTAATGATAATATAATAATACATTCCTTACACCTTATATTTTATTTAAACATAGTATAATAATAGTAATTTATACCTTATTCCTATACAATTATACATATCTATACCTACATATACCTATCTATACAATTCACATACATATTTATCTATAATAACGTATATAATTCTAGTCTAACAGTACACATTTGTCTCGGCTATCCTCCTTTTATCTAACCATTCATAGAATTTTGCCCAGATTTTATAGTACAATATTTCACTTTTATCCTTGAGTTCCAAGGTGAGTCTATCCATTTCTGCGCAGTTGAAAATTTTTAGTGGTATTTCCTCTTCAGTTGGGGTATCTTTCTCTTCCCACTTCTGCACAAAGGCTATCCGTGCCGCTGTAAGTATATGCAGTAGTAGATAATTTATGTTTTTCTTGTATTTGCCTTCTATCATTCCCCAAAAATTTGGGTTTGACTTGTAAGTTTATTAACAAAATTTCTTCCAACCAACTCTTTATCAGATTCCAATATCTTTTTGCATTCCCACCACATATGATAGAAATTCCCCGGAGCCACCTTGTACTTCCAACATGCCAAAGAATTTCCCTTATTGATTTGTGCTAATTTTGTGGGAGGGAGGTGCCACCTATAAAAAATCTTATATAAATTTTCCTTATATGAAGTTGCTAATGTAATTTTCCAATTTTTTCCCCAGAGAGTCTGCCAATTGTCCAAATCAATACTATGCCCAAAATATTTACTCCAAATTATCATAGTTTCTTTGACTTGTTCCTCAATCATGTCTTGTTCCAATAAATAGCAATATAATTTACTTATGGCCTTACCCTCCCTGCTTAATAGAATTGTATCTAATTCTGATAATTCTTGCTTTATACTCCATTCTTTTTTGTCTTTGCTAAATTTAGATTATATTTGGAGGTAGGCCCACCATTCCAATTCAATTCCTTCTTCCTTTAAAATGTTTCTCGCTTTCAATTCTCCTCTCTCATTCAGAATATCTTTATAGGTGACAACCCCCCCCCCCAATTTAGTAAAATTAAGATGAGTATATATTTCTAAAGTTGACACCCAGTTGGGAATTTCCATATAATTACTTCTTTTTTGTCTTAATCCAGATATCTAATAGAGCCCTCCTGATATAAGGCCTCCGGAAGTACTGATGGACTTTATGCTTTTCCATAAAATAGCATGCCATCCTGTCTGTAAATTGTGGCCTTCTAACACCAATTGTCTTGTATTTTTGAGATGCATCCACTCACTTATCCATACCAAAGCTGCTGCCTGATAATATTTTCCCCAATCTGGCAAACCGAATCCTCCTCTTTCTCTAGCATCTTGTAATAACTTTAATCTAATTCTTGGTTTTTTCCCTTGCCAGATGAATTTTGAAATATGTTTATCCAAATTAGTAAAAAAAAATTTTTGAGCCGAATTGGTATGCACTGGAATAGAAACAACGTTTTTGGTAGGACATTCATCTTAATGGTAGCTATCCTGCCCATTAAAGATAGCTGTAATTTCTCCCATTTTTCCAAATCAGACCTAACTTGTGCCATTAATTTATCATAATTATCTTCTTTGAGTGTGATGCATCTTGCAGTGAATTGAAATCCTAAATATCTAAGTTTTTTCGTAGTCTGAATATTTATCTTTCCCTCCAATTCTTTTTTTTTTTTTGCTCTTCAGTTATATTTTTTAACTATTAAGAAATGAATTCTTTTTATATGAAAGGGCTGGGTGTAAAAATGACACTTCCTTCTTCACATGTGTATTGGTTCTGATCCAGACTGAACTAACATGTACCTACAAGTTAGAAATTAATATCAAAAACTGGAGGAGACTCCTTATAATTTGCATATTATCTAATTTATTTCTAATATTAGTGCTTGTATTTCCTGAATTGATGTGATATTATGAAAGCTCTTTGGTGCTCTCTGAGCTTGCTTGTTTTCTTGCAGACGTTTCATTACCCAAATTAGGTAACATCATCAATGCTATAATGAGGCCATGACAATGCAGTGGTTAGAATGCAATATTACAGCTAATTCAGCTTACTGCCAGGAGTTTGATCCTGGCTAAAGTCTTCCATTCTTCCAAGGTCGATAAAATGATGACCCAGCTTGTTGGGGGCAATATGCTAATTTTGTAAACCCCTTAGAGAGTGCTACAAAGCACTGAGAAGTGTATATAAGTCTAAGTGCTAGTGCTAAGAAGTGTGGTTTGCTGATGTGATATTATGATTATTAGACATGTGAAAGAAATCTGTATTATGTTTTATTACTTTATTACATTTTGTGAATTTGTACCTTCTCCTTATTCTGCTAAGTTTGTCATAGCAATTAGTTCCTGCCTATTACTCTTGGCTAGAAAAGATCACAGAAAACAAATTTTATTCAGGTATTTTATATAGAAACCAGTGCTAAAAGTAGTAATAAATGCTTTGGCTTTATACATATAGTTTGTGTTGGAGAAACTTTCCTCATAAAAAGAGGAAAAAGTGGGAGAATCCGGAAGCGGCGTGGCGTTACTGGCTGGGAAAATGCTGGGCTCCGACGAGCTTGGCAAAATCCAGCCAGACGAACGGTCACCGGGAGGTCTTTGGACCAAAGGTGTCCTTTTAGGACAGTGAAGAAAGAGAGGTAGCTCTGTGTCTAAAGAGGGACAGGATTTACCCTTGGATAGCCCGAGAAACTCTCTCCAAGCCAGTGATGGGGGGCAGCGATCAAAGTGAATCGCCATGAAGCTGGAGTCTCTGGAGCAAGTGATGTGCAGGAGGGAAGATTTGGACAGAGTGCTGGTGTTGGGTGACTGATTGGCTAACCCACAGACAATAAAAAGAAAATTCTAAATATTTTTAACTACTAAACTATTACTAAAATTACCCAGGTGTGGAAATTGCGGCTAAATAGTGGTGGTGGGAGATGGCGGATGGAAAGAGAAAGTGAGAATGACAAGCGCGCCATAGAAGAACCCGAATAAAGAATTAAAAGTGATTGACAAACAGAAATATAAATCTGGAACTTGGATTCAATTTGGATTGAATTATAAACTGATTGGTGGTATATAAAGGTGAAAGCAGATGTGAAAACTGGCTTTTTTCTCTTTTATGACTCGGTAAACACGGATGTGGATTACAAATAAAATGGTGATTTGTAAATTAGTCGAGTGGAACTGTGGATTATAGAGAGACATTTGCAGGAGAAGGAAGAGCATGACATGGAATTGTTTTACTTTTAAAACCTTGAATTTTTTTAAAAAAGATAACTGGCAAGAACTAAGGAGGATACGTTTTGCCTACAAGAGGATAGACTTTGATGATTATAAAAGAGGGCCCCTAATACAACTTAAAACTGGAATAATTCAACCCGGAAAGAATAAAATGGAACAGGAGCTTAATGAACTGATAAAGACGATGTCTTTGGAAATAAAAGAAATGATTATAAATTTGGAAGGAAAATCGAAATCTGAGGAGGCAAAGACAGAGCTAGAATGCATTGAAGATGAAAAGGAAATGACTAATGAGAAACAAGAAAGAGAGATGGATAATGAAGAAGACAAAGACAAAGAGACTGACTATGGAAAACTAAACAATTGTAATATTAAGTATGGACAAAAAAAAGAAACAGAAGGAAAAGAGGGTAGAACAGGAAAATTATAAAAAACTTAAATGATTACACTGAGATTTACAGTGGAAAGATAAGAAAGAGGGAAAAAAGATGGAAAATAATAAAAAACAAAGGACGAAATAAAAGATTTTATGATTTTAAAATACAAAATAAACATACTAGGATTAGAGAAAAGACACAAAAAAGGAAAGAGAAAGGAGAAACAATGGGAAATATAGGGCAGAATAGGAGAGTGCAGAATTTTAAAATACAAAACAAAGGAAGAAGAAGGAAACAAAAGCCAAAGAAAGAAAAGAGGCTGGAGGAGAAGAAAAAATATTAAAAACATAAATGATTACACTGGGATTTACAGTGGAAATATAAGAAAGAGGAAAAAGGGATGGAAAATAATGGGAAATAAAGGTCAAAGATTTCATGATTTTAAGATACAAAATATTAATAATGAAAAGATACAAAAAAGGAAAAGAAAAGTAGAAACAAAGGGAAAACTGTAATAAATGTCACATGCTCAATAATATTGGAGGTTTATAGAATGATGTTTTAACAATATGAATAAACCAGTTGGGGGAAATGTAATATTTGGAATATCTCAAACTATATATTTGAAACATAATTAAAAAGAGAAAAGAAGACAAATTAAGAATATTTTAAGAACTAATTGGATTGGGTAAAATGAGAAAGGATTAAGATGTGCTTTATAAATATATATTTGAATAAAAGGAAATATATTGTTAAGATGTTTTGAGAAATAATATTTAATAATTGAAATTGAATGTAAAACTGAATGAAACTGAAATGATAAAAATGATTTAAATGTTATACTTGCAAGAAGTAAAGCAGAAAAAATATATTGGTAAAAGTAAAAAAGATAAGAGATTAGAAAAGTGTTGGAGTAAAGATTTGAAGGAAAAAAGAGAACAAAATGAAATATATTGTTAATAATTAAAAAGATAAGGGATTGGGGCTGCCTGAACTCTACAATGGAAAACATTAAAATGAAGACAGCAATAGAGAGAGATGAAGGAATTGGAAGGGAGGAGGAAGAAGAGAGAGGGATGAAAGAGCAGGGAGGAAGGAAGGGAAGGGAAAGTAGAGTAGGAGAGAAGGTAAGACAGAGAAGAAGAGAGGAGGAGAAGGAGAAGGGAAGGGGAAGTAGAGAAGAGAAGAAGAAGGTGGGGAAAGAAAGTTGGAAGGAGAAGAGGGAGAGGCTAGGTTTGAGGAGAAAGATTGCTGTACAATAAAAAAAAAGATGAAGTGGAAGAAAGGCAGTTCTGAACAAACAAATATAAATATATTAAGAAAAAAAATGAATTGTTTAAAAGAGAACAAATATGTATAAATAGTAAAGTTAGAATTTAGGGATAAATGAAGAAAATGTTTATGTATGCAAGTATAGAAATACTGAGGTATATTCAAAAAAAGGAAAGGGGGGAAGACGATATTGACAAAAATTGTAATTGAGTAAAATGTATTTGAATTTGACTAATTGTATAAGATAAGAAACGACCAAAACTCTGTTCAAAACAAGAAAGAAAAATGTGGGTGAAGGTGGGAGAGGAGAAAAGAAAAAAACTAATAAAACTTGTTTTTTTAAAAAAAGAGGAAAAAGGACATATTATAGATAACTGCACTATAGATATTTAAAAAGGGAGGAAAATTATGTAGGAAAAAAGTATACATTAAGAGAAATGAATAGCAAAATGTAGTTACCTAAAATGCAGGTAAAATATAGGTACTGCATAAAGACACCGCAAAATAATGTGAAATTCTTTAAAAAAAAATATTTATTAAAATATTTTTAATAAATTTTTAAGCGGCCTTCGATACCATCGACCATGGTATCCTGCTGCAATGCCTCGAGGGGTTGGGAGTGGGAGGTACTGTTTTACGGTGGTTCGCCTCCTACCTCTCGGGTTGTACGCAAGCAGTGTTGGGGGAGGGGCAGAGGTCGGCCATGAGGCCTCTCACTTGTGGGGTGCCTCAGGGGTCGGTCCTCTCGCCTCTTCTGTTCAACATTTACATGAAGCCGCTGGGAGAGATCATCCGTGGTTTTGGGGTGGGGTATCATCAGAACGCTGATGATGCCCAGCTTTTTGTATCCACCCCACACCAGCCCAGCGATGCCCTTGACGTGATGTCCCGGTGCCTGGAAGCGGTACGGGTCTGGATGGGGAGGAACAGGCTTTGGCTCAACCTGGCCAAGACCAAGTGGCTGTGGATAACGGCATCGCGGACCGAACGAGAGGTTCCATCTCTGACTATAGGGGGTGAGGTGTTGCCATCTGTAGACAGGGTGCGCAACTTGGATGTCCTCCTGGATTCATGGCTGGGCTTGGAGGAGCATATAACAGCCATGACCAGGGGGGCATTTGCCCAGGTTTGCCTGGTGTGCCAGTTGCGCCCATACTTGGACCACGATGCCCTATGCACAGTCACTCATGTGCTAGTCACCTCCCGGATTGATTACTGCAATGCTCTCTACCTGAGGCTGCCCGTGAAAACCACTTGGAGGCTTCAGCTGGTGCAGAATGCAGCCGCGCGGGTTGTGATGGGAGGATCCCGATACTCCCATGTTACACCTCTCCTGCGCGACTTGCATTGCCGGTTGCCCTCTGGGTGAGATTCAAGGTGCTGGTGTTGACCTATAAAGCCCTTCATGGCTTAGGCCCAGGATATCTATCGGACCACCTGCAACCAGCATCGATCTCCCATCGCCCGGTGCATTCTCACAGAGAGGGCCTATTCAGGGTGCTGTTGGCTAAACAATGTCGGCTGGCGACCCCCAGGGATAGAGCCTTCTCTGTGGGCACGCCCACCCTCTGGAATCAACTTCCCTTGGGTCTTCAATTGGCCCCAGACCTTCGGACCTTCCACTGTGAGCTTAAGACATGGCTGTTTCAACGCCCTAGCCTGGACTGATGGGGTCTACTGTTTTAAATTGGTTTTAAATTGGTTTTAGTCTGTTTTAGTATGTTTTTAATGTGTATTTATTGCGATTGTTTCGCTGATGTGAGCCGCCCCGAGTCCTTTGGAGAGAGGGCGGCATATAAGTCCAATAAATAAGAATAAGAATAAGAATAAGAATAAGAATAAGAATAAGAATTAGATTGAATAGAGCAGCTGGAATACATAAGGCATTGACATGATCAGATTTATAGTAATTCACATTTCTCAACATCTATTAACATAAGTTTATCTTACAAGGTTTGGAATATTTGTAAGATTGACTGATGTCTTCCAAAGGCACACAGATAAAAAGTAGGCACAAAGAAGTATATTACTATTCATGGAATAAAACATGATATTATATAGGTAGAGAGTATGGGTATTATATTTCTCAGTGGGAACAAAGGCAGATAATATATCTTTGCAGCATCCCTTCAGAGGCACTCAGAACTGCTCATCCACCAGACCGGTTTTATTAAACCGGTCTGGTGGATGGGCCTGATGGCTCAGCAGACTGATAGCATTGTGATTAACACCAGCTGTCTGCAATTACTGTAAGTTCGAATCTCACCAAGCTCAAGGTTGACTCAGTCTTCCATCCTTTCTAAGGTGTGGGACGGGTACAGAACAGTAGGTAAATTGAGGACCCAGTTTGTGGGGGCAATAAGCTGACTTTGTATAAATATACAAAAATATGAAAGCTATTGCTTAACATATTGTAAGCCGCCCTGAGTCTCCGGAGAAGGGCGGCATATAAATCAAATTTAAATAAATAAATAAATAAATAAATAAATAAATAAATAAATAAATAAATAAATAAATAAATAAAATTAAACAGATAAATTTTTTGGAGTTACTCTCTGAATCATATACAAATGGACTCCATGTCACAATATATACAGATGAATTCTATGTCACATAACGATGATTTGTTTAAGTTCATGGGGAAAAATGAAGAAATAACAATAATAAAGATGAAAAAATATTATTATTCACACTCTTCCAACAGCCTTTAATAAAAAATAAGATTCTGAGGGTAAAATCACAAAGGATAAACAGAAACTATGTCATGTCTTTGTGTTTTCCAGCTAAATTCTGTTCCTTGTTCCTATAACCCATTATTCTCATATACATTTTCTGTATCTGTTTAAAGTCCCTCTAGCACATCTACAAAAAGAGATACCCAAATAATAATAGACATAAGGATTCCAAGGGCAGACTGTAGTTTAGTAGTTAGCAGCTAAATTATTGTCAGACCAAGCTTGCAGTCTTGCTTCTTGCAAAACTGAAGTCAAGGTTGAATTTATATGGATTATATGCACTTTTTTTGAGGAGGGTATAACTCATGTCCTACTTGGCTCACTTATATAAATTAAGTCCAGGGAAAAAAGGACAAGATAAAGGCATGGACAAGAAAAATAACAATCAGAAAATCAGCCTGATGAGGTCAGTTCAGAACAAGTCACATACATGACAAGGGGGGAGGGAGGGAGAGAGAGAAGACTGATCACATTCAGGAACAACCTGAGCCAACATGGGGGAGGGGGAAGTTGGTCTGGGGCCCTCATGATCCCTGTGGGCCACATAGTATTAAGCTGCGTTCCTGCATTCCATGTTAGCAGTTGGCCATTTCCTTGATACTAACAGATAGCTACTTGACATGTTCTGCAACAGGTAGGATGAAATCTCATTACTTTTCCTGTCACTGTATCATGAGGAATGCTCATATAAGGATATGTTTCTTGGCACTTGTTTGGGCAATTAGGCAGATTTAAGTCATGCATCTTCTCAGTAAGCTTTTGATAGCAACTTTCACATGCTTGGAGATATCAGTGCAGAGGAAGTAGACTCTCTGCTGCAAATGATCTACCAATGACCAGGCTCAGTAAAAATGGCAGCAAAACATGTGCAATTTTAAGGAAAAGATTCCTTTTTAGAACTGTCTTTTAACAGCCATATTTCAGATATTCAAGGTGTTAACATGCCATTTTGGACAGCAGATTACTACCTTTTCTAAATCCAGTGGTCTCCATGTAATAATTCTAGTTAGGGACTGGAGCAGTGGTGAAATCCACTTACCTTCGCTACCGGTTCGGGAACGGGAGTGTGCGCCTCTTCTGCACATGCACAGAGGGTAAAAAATGGGATGTAATGACATCCCGGTGGGTGAGTGGAGCTTCCTGCCACTGGCGCTACCAGTTCACGCAAGCCAGATAGATCCAGCTGGATTTCACCACTGGACTGGAGCTATAAACAAGTTCAATAGAAGGAATATCTGTAGCTGAGGGTTGAACTATGGAGTCCTCGGTGCTCTTTTAGCTTGGTTGTTCTGCTTAAGATGTTTCATTACTTGACTAGATAACATCACTAAGGAGACAGAAGTAAGGAACTTGTGGTCCTCTAAATACCTTCCAATTTCCAACAACCTCAGACAGTATAGCCAGCAATTTCTGAATGTTACAGATTCTTTCTTCTAGGGATATCAGGTTTAGAGGTTTAGACTCTAGGCAAATAGCTCTGATATAAGGTACCATAATAAAGCTGTTAGATAGAATATCATAATCCCAGCCACCACTATCTGCTCTTACAGATGATAAAAAGTGCATCTGAAGAGGGGGAAAATGTGTGATATATCAAAATGCATTTTATTTGTAGAGTTATGGGTCTTTTTGAAACTCTTCTTCTCTGTCACCTTCACCCAAGAAGGAATGGTTATTTTTGACACACTGTGAAGTACAATGAGGAAGCAGGAAAATTGAGTCATCCCTAGAAAATATACTGAAGATTTGAAGCATTTGTCAAAATTATCAGAGGACATGTGGAAAGCCGATTTTTGTTCAGCCTAAGACCAATAGCATTAGACAGATCCTATTTTTTTAATTGTTTCAGGATATTTTCAGGAATTGAATATATGAAATATTATACAGAATCTAAATAAATAAACTTTATTGTCATTGTATGTGTATACACAGTATACACATATAACAAAACTTACTTGACACCCAAAGACCAGGTCCCACACACATAATCCCCAAACACACTCCCACCCACCACAATTCCCCACCCCTAAACCACCCAAACATCCACACAACAGACCAAGTAATACTGTCCAACAGCTCCCTGATGGCGGCCCTTTAGTTCATTATTGAGTGCAATTATAGCTCTGGGATAAAAACTATTCAGAAAATGTGTGGTCCGAGTTTTAATTGTTCTGTATCTTCTGCCAGAAGGCAACAGTCCAAAAAGATTGTATTCTTAGTTACATTATTATATTCTTTCTGACATTTATCCAATTAGTATCAGGTTTCTTTGGTATCTGCATTGGTCCTAGTTTGAACCTAATTTCAAGACTTATAATTAGTGTGATCAGAAATCAACGAAAAAGCCAGTGGAGCTTTAAAAACAAACACATGATTGGGACAATACTTACATATGAATTTTTGTCCCAGATGTTCATATAACTTTAACCTTAACATCAATCAATCCTCAAAGCAACCTCAGGAAGTAGGCAACACTGACTTAACCATTTGGTGAAATGAACTTGTTGTTCTGAATAATGGACTAAAGAGAGATAATGAAGTAAGGAAAAGCATACAGAATATCCAAAAGCATACAGCTTTCGGAAACTATTTTCTACTTCTTCAGCTACCACAATGAAAGCTGTTCATGGAAGCCAGTTGCATATAGCTATCAGAGCCACCTCATGATGTGTTTGGAGGAAAACCCCATGTCAGAAGATGATTATTATTATTTTTGTTGATATTGCTGTCAGGAAAAAATGTGAAGAAGAAGTATGTGATTATGGACAGTATTAGATGAAGGCAATGAGAAAAGTAACATCTTATTCTTCCAGTTCAAGGTGATGAGTCTTCCCTGTTACTGAAATTTTCTAATGTTAACCCTAGAAATAGCTAAGAAACATTCAAATTTGCTTCATAATTAAATGGATATTTAGATCTTAGACATGTTATTCTAAAAGTCTACTAGCAATACCATGTCAATTCATGTCACCCCAGTTCTGCTATCTGAGGCAGATGTCTCATTTTGCTTATGGATAGGGATTAGGTAGTCCGGCATATACATCCTTAACATGAATATTACAGTAATATATTTCTTCTACTGCTTTCAGGTATTTGAAAATTGTAATATATATATAGCTTTATAAATTGCCTTTGTGAGCATGGGTCAGATTAAGTTATGAGATTAGATCTTTAGCATCTGTCTTTTAGGAGAAATTTCAGAAAAGGATGTTCTTTTCTTTTTCTATTTAAGTATTACTTTGAGTCAAAAAACTTTATAAAAGTATTACTGATTGATTTAAGTTAGAATTTACACATGATAGCAGGAAACCCAATAAGATTTTCAAAGAATTTAATAATATTTCATCTTAATCAGTTCCAAAAGCTCAGGGAATTAAGCAATTAGAGGTGATTATTTTCACAGACATAAATCTGTGCTTTTGGGAAAAGATACAAAGACGGAAGGATTCTTTATAGCTGTGGAATGAGTTAAAGTTGTTTGAGTTTCTTGACTCACAATGAGGTGGACGCAGTAAAAGCTTTTAAAATACTTACCAATTTCACAGCAGGTTATGACTCAAGGATTCTTCATTAGGAAATTCACTAGTAATCAACATATTTAAAAAAAGTTCTGTAAAGAGGGGGGGGAAAGGAAGATGTAACCACCAATATAATTCTCCTGCTGTTTGCTCTCTGTTCCCTTTCACAGCAGCTATTTGAACAAAACACACAGCTGATTTTTAATGCTAACTGAGAGCTCAAGAAGCAGTACTGTCAAAGTCTGGCACTTTGGATTTGCATATATTCAAGAATGCTATGAAGAAAAACTCACCGGAAAACTATTTAGAAAAGTGACAGCCATTTTCAAGTTTGATCATTTTGAAGAGTTTCATTTCACAAAGGAGAATGCTTGCCTGAAGGATCCTTCCAGAACTCCATTTTGCTGAGGCAATTTTTGGTTTGAAGGGATATTTAATTGAAATCTGCTTTAAGTAGATGGAATCATTTAAATAGGAAACAATTTGGTCTGACAGACAGTTTAGGTGCTGTCAGAATATAAATTGTAATCCTGTTTTAGGCATAAAAGCCTAAGACATGACTTCAGGCCAATCACTGTCTCTCGGGAAACCCTCCTTACAGGGTTGTTTTTATGGGAAACATTGGAAGATTATTAGGCATGCTCGCAGCCTTGAATTATTTATAACAATAATAATGGTGGATATACATACATACGTACATTGCAAATAAATAAATAAATAAATAAATAAATAAATAAATAAATAAAAATACATACATACATACATACATACATACACACATACTACACACATAAATAAATGTAAACTGAAGAAGCATTTAGACTGCCTTATTGGAATTTTCCCCACCACAATATGATATATTTTGTATTTCTATCTAAATTACAATATTTATTTCTAGTATGCAATATTCATTTAATTATTTATTAACAATATTGATCTACCATGTGATTTCCGAAGGCTCCATTTTCCGCTCCCAGAGAGAACATGATAATGGACAGATCATAGTGGTTTGTTGGGTTTTCTTTTGTTAACAGTTGCCACTTTTAGTCTGTCACTAGGACCACATTGACACCCTTGGAGGCCCTAGGTGTCCTTATTGAAATCAATCTTTATTGCAAAATTGATCTTGATAGTTATAGACAAATTCTGAACCTGGGAGGGAGGTGGGAGAGGTCCCTTCAGATTATATGCCTACCCAACTGGCCGATGAAATGCTCTGTATCTTGCAATAGATTTCTTTAGGAACAAACATCAGAAGTTATACTTTACTCTTGAATCATTTAATGACAATCTTTCTTTCTTTGATGCTTTTGTCTCAAACTAGGATTGGTTTTGGCTTATTTGATTCAATCTGTTTATTGTTAATGGATTATTTTTCTTTTGTCACCACCTTGGCAAGAAGATCAGGGTGGGAATGCGATGAGAAAGTATATTAGAATGTGTCACTAAGGATCTACTAAAATTGTACTTTGAACAGTGCCTCCCCACCATTGTTTGTCTTGGCTTCTAACTATACCCATTGTAGAATATCCTTCCTATTTTTTTTTCCCGCATTGGACAATTTTAAGAACCACTGGGATATAGTTTACTATGCTTTATCTTAGCCATCTTTGACATCCTTTATTATTGAAGGAAATAGGCAGATCTATGCCTTTTATAACAAAAAACTCTTAACAATCCCTTGTCTCTGATGACCTCATCCATAATTCAGAAGGCTGTTTTTATAGTCAGCATTTGTAGAAACTGTATGTACTGCATGATAATGATAATTGATGATTGCTAAGGTCTGAGTCCCAGTCTGTCGCAGAATCAATTTAGTATCCTAGATTGAATCTATTTGTGTTTTATAAAAACTTTCTTTTTCTTAGGTGGCATTTAATTTTTCATTTATATTTCTAGTTGAAAGCAGTTTTAAATATGAGTAGATGAAAAATCAACAATGCATAAACAGGAAGAATTAAATGCAAAGTGCAAAATAAGAAAAGGAATGAAGAATTTCTATATTTTGTTTAAATATGTGGCTATTTTATAGTGCTCAAGTTATAGACCAAACCATATCTTTGTTTCTTTACAATTAAGTTGCTATTTTCCCTGTTATTAAATGAGAACATAATTGTTATATATAACAATTGTGGTAGAAATCATCCTGCCTACTTAGCCAAACAGAAAGAAGAAACATTGCTTCATTCCTACTTTCAAACTCTGAAAACACATTTCCTTTATTAATTGCTCACTACTAGAATTCTTCATCAAAGTTACACACCTGATATATCTGGCAAAGTTCTACAGTTGTACGTGCAGATATACAAGACATTTCCACTGTAGGAAGAGAGCAAAGTATATGATGGTGAAAAATCAGGAGGCATCTTAGAGTACATTTCAAGTGCCAAAGCTTATGTGAACTGCAGCTTACTTTATCTCAATGCACGGAGTAGTCAAATTTATATATGGTATAAATAGGGCTGAGGCAAAGGAGGGTGGAAAGGATGGTTGTGCAGATGTAGGTTACATGTGAGGCAGATTATAAATAATCTGATTATAAATAATCTTTGAAGAAGGAACATGGGTCTCAAAATAAGTCATCGCTGAAAACTTTTCAAAGTCTCTTTTACTCTTTGGTTCCAGTTACTTCAGCTAAGACCCTTTGCTAAAATGTTGCACAAACCTTGCTGTCATGAAAAAAAATATCTGCTATACTCAGTTTGACAGTAAACAAATCTAAAATATTAGGTTTTAGTATGGCATACTGTTGCAAATATATACCAAAGAATCCTATGGCAAAACAGATTCGAAAGGAGCAGATATACATGCTTGAAATTCAAGATAATAAATAAATGTAAATAATATGTTTACTGCTCCTCCCAGTTTATATTTATGTCTTTCTTCAGGATTGCCTTTGTCATGTTTAGTCGGTACCCTAATTCATAGCCTATCACCATCCTCACATATCAGGAAATCAATAACCTAACATGAAACTATACTCTCCAGCATCATTCCCACCAGATAGTCTTTGCTTCTTTGGTTATATTTGAATCTAAGGTATGTTTTGAGCCTTACCATACAGCAGAACCAGAACTAGGCATAATCCAGTATTTGCTAAGGTCCCAGCCCTTCTACAAGTTCATCAGAGATTCCTGCCCTGGCAAGTCCTCTAAGCACTCTAATTGCTGTTTTCACAAAGTGCTGATAAAATATAGATTTAATTTGATATAGTAGATTGAAATGAAGTTGTGCACCTTGCACTGCTACTAACACAAGCTGCTTCTAAGCAGTCAGCTTGGATCTAGGTACAATAGGAGAGATTTCTACATGCCTGTACTTGGAGCCCTGAGATGTTGAAGAATTCATCTCAGCTCAATGGACTGACTTAATTCTCAGGCATGGTGTGGAATAGAATTTAGTTATATTTCAGACTGTCCATTTCTTCCAATGTTGTGGTAAAAGTCTTGGGTCACAAAGGAGATGCATATTAATATGGATAGGTGTATGCGGGGAATGCATACCTTTGTAGGTGATTCTAAGAGTGAATATATGCAGGAAGTTTATGGTTAAGAAACATACTCTTTTGCATTAACTCTGGTTCAAAATGTGGAATCAAGGATATGATTTATTGCTGAATGTTTGTTTTTTCTAATGTAGTCCACCCTCTAAGGATTTCAAAGCAAACCACTCTGTGTTATTTTGGTTAACTATAGATTAAAACCATGCTACAATCTAGAAACCAGATTTCATTATTCCTAGTTACCTTGGTCACCATAATCTGTGAAATATCAGCCTAAAGTAGTGGTGGGTTTCAAATTTTTTTACTACCGGTTCTGGGGGCATGGTTTGGTGGGGGTGGCATGGCTTTGTGGACATGGCAGGGGAAGAATACTGTAAAATCTTCATTCCCACCCCACTCCAGGGGAAGGTTACTGTAAAATACCCATTTCCTTCCAATCAGCTGGGACTTGGGAGGCAGAGAATAACTGGGGGTGGGACCAGTCAGAATTTTTACTATTGGTTCTCCAAACTACTCAAAATTTCCACTATCGGTTCTCTAGAACTGGTCAGAACCTGCTAACACCCACCTCTGGTCTAAAGCCATGTGTTTTGGCATTATTATCATGTAATTCATGTAACTTTCCAATGTAGAGTGTAATTTTTAGAAATCTTTGGGAAGAAGCAGAAAGAATGTAAGGAATCTAAAGAATCGCGGTGGGAATGACTGTGATTCCTTCTCCTTGATTCAGTAAGGCAGTCTCCAACATAGAAGACTGAACTAGGCAGGGCACCTATCTACCTCACCTACCCAAAAAAGTTGTAAGGGCTATCTCTTATAATTAAAATGGCAAGTAGATATAAGACTCTAGTTTCAGTGATGGTCAAATGTAGAAATATGGAACCTTATTTTTACAGGACGACCCTTCAGTTGTGTTAGTATCAAGTGGGCCTGCCAAGATTTCCTTTTTTGACCTGAAATGAGGAACTCATCAGATTCTACAGCAGTTTACTTTATTGATTAGCCCTTGGGCCATATCAAAATACAGAGTTCCAGACACAAATTATTACTAAAATCTTATACAAACAATTTAAAATAGGAGTAGGATAAAATACAATAGTTATAGGATAAGATATAATATAATTTAATACATAAATATATAAAATAGAATAAAATAACATAAAATTATATTTCGGTGTTACTCTTACCATCTACCCCAATCAGTCCCATGTATGCAGATTCTATAGCAGTATCTTCTTCATAGTGTAGAAATGGGAGGTGCCAGGCTGGGTATTCCTTGCTCTAGCTCTATGTCCTGAGCTGAAAAGTTCTGAAGATCCGCCTCCCTGGTGACGTCTCTTCAGTTTTTTTCAGCTCAGCACAGCTCATGGTTGCAAATTTTAGCTCCTGAGTTTTGAGCCAGAAAAAGTACAATTTTCCCTGGATTTTTTCTTGGATTTTCTTTCTTTCTTTCTTTGTTTATTTTTCTTTACTTTTCCTTGTATTGGAAGTTGCTGCTGCTTTCTCCTCAGTTTTTGTTTTCTGGATTTCCAGGTACTGGATTGAGCGTGGGGGGGGGTGGCTGTTGTTCTCCCCCCAACCTCCCCTATCTTGTGGGCGGCGGTGAGGGGCTAGCCGGCTGGCTTTCGCCCCGGTCCCTCCAGTTTCTCTTCGGAAGCCTCTTGGGCTTCACAAACAGCCGCAGGAGCCGCGTGCGCCATTTTGGCTTGCCGCAGCATCCCTTTGATCACCGCTCCTCAGCTGTGAAGCGGAACGGCGTTTTTTTGCCTTTTTCGCTTCTTTGGGACTTGCTGCAGCCCCGCCAGCCTGGATTTGGCTGGTGTCTTCAAATTGCGATGGCTGAAGGGTGTGGGCCTGGCGCCAGGGCCATGCTACACCCTTGATTGCAATGGCGGCCTGTAAGTCACGGCGGCCTTCGCGCATTTCTGGTGCGAATTAGTTCAGGCGGCTTTGATCCCCTGGCAGCATTTGGGCACAGCACTGGTGTATTTCTACTTGAGAAGCAGAGGAGAGCATGGATTTTTTGACCAGCGCATTTTTATCTGCGGGTTTGCCTGGCGGCCTGACCTGATACTGCTTCTAATCATCAGAGAGAACATTTATTTAAACTGTGGCAGTTGAAGAGCGGCCATTTTGAGACCCGGGAGCCATTTTGTATCAAGGCCAGTATAATTTTATTTATTTATTTATTTATTTATTTATTTATTTATTTATTTATTTCCTCTCTTTTATTATTTTTTGCAGAGTCTCTGGATTTTGATTTCCCTGTGATTACCAACTGACTTAATATCATGGGGGATGCTGACAGGCAACCATCCTTCTCTGCTGAAGGCTCCTGGTCTCCTCCACCTGACAGGGGCAGGACAGCTTCTAGGCCACGAACTGCCAGCATTGCTGCAGCTAATAAAATTAAGGCCAAGGCTAGAGCTCGCCCCGGGCATTCCAAGGCTGAGGAAAAGACAGCTCAAGTTAGACAACGTGCCTTGGACAGAGAATTTGCAAAGACCGCTGCCATTAATACGGCTGCTGACACCCCTCAAGCTACTGCACTTGCGCTTCAACCACCAGTTCAGACTGTGGAAGAATCTGTTCCTCAGACTGTCCATTCTCCCACCTTGGCTGGGCCTTCCAGGGCATGGTCTCCTGAGATGCAGGCCGAGCCCCTGCAGCGTCCAGGGCCTTCTGGGACCAACAAACGCCCTGAAACCACCTATACCCCCACAGCGGCTGGCCTTCGTCAGGATGAAGGGGGGGAGCTGGAGGCTCAGAATTCCATGAAGTCCTGGGTGGAGCAGGCAATTAGGCAGGGCATTGCAGAAGGGATGCAGCTTCAGTCACAGATGTTTGCCCAAATGTATGCCCTTAGACCTGAGGTGGAGTCCCAGGGCTATATTGCCCCTTCTGAGGATTACCATGGGCAGGTTTCCCCTTCCCCTTCTAAACTAGTTGATTATGCAGAAGACTATCTGGAGGAGGGAGAGATATCGGATGGGGATCAGATCTAACCACCCAGGCCCGCATTCAAGGGCTTATTTAATCCTGCCCTTTTGAAGCCACTTCTGACAAAGGCCAGGGCCACTGCTCGATTGGGTCCTGACCCAGCACTCTCTGGTACCTCGGGTACTGGAGAGCAGGATGATTATCTTTTCACAGAACAGGCGGTGGAGGCAGATATTATTCCTATCCCGGGAATGTTTCTGGACATGATCCGTAGACAGTGGGCGGCCCCAGCTCTACCCTCCAGGGCCTCAGGTCTGGACAACCAGTTGTTTACGGTTGATGCGGACATGCTTACCTTGCTGGAGGTTCCAAAGGTGGACGCTCCGGTGGAGGCTCTCACCTCTTCTTCTGTTTTGCCACCTGATGCAGAGGACGCCTTAAAGGCAGAAGGCAGGCGAGAGGAGACGGCACTTCATCGCGCGCACCAGGCGGATGCCTGGGCTGTAAGGGCTTCTTCGGCAGCATCCTTTCTCACCAGACCGTCGGTCAGATGGCTCCGCCAGCTTCAAGGCCATTTGGCACTAGATGATGTTCGGGCCCACCAAGACCTTTCTAAGATTTTAGCGGCAGCTGAATACACGGTGGATGCTACCTTGGCAGCTGCCAGGTTCTCTGCCAGGGCCATGGCTTCGTCAGTCACCGCTAGACGTATGCTCTGGCTACGTCATTGGCGTATGGATGAGAAGAACAAGTGGAAGTTAGGTTCCGCTCCCTTTGAAGGGGGGTTTCTTTTTGGACAAGCCTTAGATCCCCTACTCATCGAGACTAGGGATAAGAGGAAGGTCCTCCTGTCCCAGAGCAGGCAAACGGATTTTTGTTCATCCCCTTACTATAGGCGACCCTCCTTCCGCCAGGGGGGAGCCGGGCCAAGCTTTCCCCGTCAGCAACGGCCCTTTAACTTCTCCAGACCTAATTATCAGGCAGATAGATCAGCCTTTCCCCGGGGTCACCAACAGTCGTCCAACAAGCCCTTCAGGGGCTCCGGTGGCAGAGGGGCCAGGAGATCTAAGTGACTGTCTGTCTCTGGACCCTCTTGGGGGCAGGCTTGGCCTGTTTGCGGACCACTGGGACGACCTAACTACAGACAATTGGGTGAGGGAGACCGTAAGAGCAGGGCTCTCCCTCGAATTCCTTTCACCTCCTCCGAGGTGTTTCCTCCCCTGCCCCGTTTCTGGAGACCCATTCAGGCGGGAACTCATGGAATCAGCTATCCAGCATTTGCTGGATATCCAGGCCATTCAGCCAGTTCCACTGGGGCAGTGGGGGCGCGGGTTCTATTCCATCCTTTTTGTCATCCCAAAGGCCTCGGGAGGGTGGAGGGCAATTCTAAATTTGAAGGGCCTCAACGAGTTTATCGTCTACAGGAGGTTCAAAATGCACTCCCTGCATTCCATTTTAGCCGGAATCAGGGAGGGAGACTTCCTAGCCTCCATAGATTTGACCGAAGCCTACCTCCACATCCCAATTCGGCTGGAGCATCGTCAATACCTAAGGTTTTGCTATTCAGGCTGTCACTACCAATATCTTGCCCTGCCGTTCGGGCTGGCCTCCTCCCCCCGGACGTTTACCAAGATTCTCTTGGTCTTGGTGGCGTATCTCAGGTCTCTTCCCATCAGAATCCAATGTTACCTCGACGATCTGCTCATACAAGGGTCCTCCCAGCGGCGAGCGGAACAGGACTTGGCCACGACAATACAGGTACTGAGGGACCATGGGTTCTCGGTGAATCTGGCAAAGTGTCATCTCGTACCTTCTACAAGGTTAGTTCACCTAGGGGCCCTGATAGACACGCTAACGGGGCAGGTCTTCTTGTCCCTGGACAGACAGGACAGTATCAAGGCGCTGATTCAGTCTCTTCAAGGGTCCCAGACAGTTCAGGTAGACCAGCTATCCCAATTGTGGGAAAAATGATATCTTGTATGAACATAGTTCCCTGGGCCAGGTTCCATGCGAGACCACTATAGTGGTTCTTGCTCCCCTTTCAGAAGGCAGGAACAAGCTTGTCCAAGATCAGAGTTCAGGTTCCCCCACGGGTCCTACGATCCCTGACCTGGTGGATGTCAGGGGCCATCCAGAAAGGGTGCTTCTTCAGGGAACCCCACAGGGTGATAGTAACATCGGATGCCAGTCTGACGGGCTGGGGGGGCCATTGCGGGTCTCAGGTGGCCCAGGGCCGCTGGTCCTACCAAGAACTATCCCATCAGATCAATTGGTTGAAGCTCCGGGCTGCCCGTCTGTCCCTTCAGACCTTTCTTCCACAGGTGAGGGGGCAGCATGTGCTCCTTCTCACAGACAATACGATGACAAAAGCCCATATCAACAGGCAAGGGGGACTCGTTCCGGGCCTCTAATGCGAGAGGCGGAGACCCTTTGTCTTTGGGCAGAGACTCACCTTTTGTCCCTAACAGCGGACTACATCGCAGGGACAGACAATGTAGAAGCCGACTGGCTGAGCCAAGCCATTGTGGACCCCTCGGAGTGGAGGCTCCATCCCAACTTGTTTGCAGAGGTAGTCGACCGGTTCAGTCGCCCGGTAGTGGACCTCTTCGCCTCCCCAGCGAACACATAACTTCCCCTTTTCTTCTCCCGGTTTCCTGCCCCGGGAGCAGCGGGGGTGGACGCTCTGCAGACCCCGTGGCCCAAGGGCCTCCTATACGCCTTCCCTCCCCTACCCCTGATCCCAGCTGTCATTCGGAAGTTGATGCTGGAGGGGGCAGAAATGGTGTTAGTGGCTCCTCATTGGCCCAGACGGCCTTAGTTCGCCGACCTGGTCGACCTGTCGGTCGCCAAACCCTGGCGGATTCCCCCGGACAGAGTCATGCTCAGCCAGGGTCCGGTTCAGCATCCGGACCCGCAGAGACTGCAGTTAGCCGCTTGGAGGTTGAGCGGGGCCTCTTGAGGCGGGAGAACTTTCCGACCAGGGTCATCAGGACTATGCAGGCTGCCAGGTGGCCCTCCACCCTGCGAATTTATGAGGCAACGTGGAACAGGTTTGCCGGGTGGTGTGTCTCCAGACAGTTGAGCCCGACTTCAGCATCGGTGGTGGAGGTGCTGGAGTTCCTACAGGACGGGTTGGACATGGGACTTTCCACTAACACTCTACAGCGACAGGTGGCTGCGCTAGGCACTGTCTTGACTTTTAGGAAGTGGGGCTCCCTCGCCAACCATCCAAGGGTGAAGATCTTTCTGCGTGGGGCGGCTAATCTAAAACCGCTGCCTCTTCACCGTTATCCCACTTGGGACCTCGCTAAGGTTCTTCAGGTTTTAACAAAGGCACCTTTCGAACCATTGAGGGAGACTAGTCTCCGTTTTCTATCGTGTAAGGTAGCTTTCCTTGTGGCCATCACATCGGCCCGACGGATCTCAGAGTTGGCGGCTTTATCGGTGCAGAAAGACCTGTGTATTTTTCATCCCAACAGGGTGGTTCTGCGGCTGGACCCTGCCTTTCTTCCTAAGGTCAACTCCTTGTTCCACCGAGCACAGGAGTTGGTCCTGCCAGACTTCTGCCCTCGGCCTAGGCACGCCTTGGAGCAGACCTGGCACACTTTGGATGTGAGGAGGGCCCTCCGTATTTACATTTTTAGAACCTCTTCTTTCCGAAAGATGGAGGCATTCTTTGTCTCTTTTCAGCCATCGACTCTTGGCCACAGGGTGACCTCTTCCATGGTGGGACGCTGGCTTAGGACGTGCATCTCATCTGCATATGAGCTTCAGGCTCTCCCGGTGCCTCAAGGGATAACAGCCCACTCCACCCGCAGTGCTGCCACGACTGCGGCCTGGTCTACTCAGGCATCAGTGGAAGACATTTGTAGGGCGGCCACTTGGACTTCTCCCACTCCCTTCATTTGTCACTATAGACTTGACTCCTTCGCTTCTGCGGAGGCAGCCTTTGGGAGAAGAGTACTGCAGCGGGTTCATGAAGATCCGGGGTCGTCGTATATCCCAGCCTGGCACCTCCCATTTCTACACTCTGGAGAAGGGACGTTGGTCTTACCGTGATACGTTCCTTCTCGTAGTGTAAAATGGGAGGTGCCAGCCCCACCCTGCTTGTGGCTGCCTAGCCCGGCTCCCCTGGTGGAGCATGTTGTTTCTATCTTTCAGACTGCGTACCATTTGCCTGGACTGCGTACCATTTGCTTTGGCTTCGCTGGCAAAACTGAAGAGACGTCACCAGGGCGGCGGATCTTCAGAAATTTTCAGCTCAGGACATAGAGCTAAAGCAAGGAATACCTAGCCTGGCACCTCCCATTTTACACTACGAGAAGGAACGTATCACAGTAAGACCAACGTCCCTTCTAATTATATTTAAATGCTTGGGTTTCTTTTTTGCCATTTCCCGCATGGCTTCAACGCTGTGGTTTGGGAATGTGAACCATAACATCTTCTATTTAGGTTTTACATGCCATGTTCTTGGTTAATTCCCATCATTGCCTCTTCTGTCTTCTTCTGCAATGTTACTGCAGCATTTTTACCTAAGTTAGATGTTTGTTTAAAAGGACTCCTGCTAAGAATGACATCAGACATAAGGATGCCACCAGTTTGAATCAGCAGTCTTGAACCACTAAATTGCATTCAGAATATAAAGAAAGTATTCTTTAAAAATATTTATCCACAATGTTATTTAAAAACAGCATGCTCTCCCGAAGATCTGATAATTTTATGACACCTTAAAATAATCATCCACACTGAAGGAAAGAGAGGAAGGGTTGTAAAACAAGTACAAAACAGGAAATTAGAAAGCTGAAACTCTCATTGTACTGCTACATATATATATGCTAAGTCATATATATTTCTCATTGGGCTTTTGAACAGACCTGTTTTGCTGCAAAAAGAAATGGACATAAAATTGGCAAAGGAGTGTCATCTTAGACTGTGGTGGTGCTGCAAAAGTGAAAAGGGATGAGCTTGTTGGTTACCAACTCCTCTACAAGGTGGCTATATGAAGATGCATTTCTTTATAATGGGATTTTATTCAGAGGGTGTCTATGTTCTCTTCAGGAAGCATAATAGGTTATCAGAGACTTTAAAAGCAATTATCAGAGCAATCACTTCTCAATATCACATTTACTACATGAACTAGAGAAAATATTTAGAAAGACTATAAATTAAAGAAAAGATTATAGTTTGGAATGTCAGGGCATTTATTAATCCCATGTTTGGCTCTGGGACTAATTACCCTGGTTTAGAGGAGGAGATGAATCGAGGCTTATTCCAAGTTTGCAATAATCTGAAAAGAAACGCGAAGGAAGATTTCTAATAAAACTCATTTATTTGTTATAAAGAAAATAAAATACCTCACTAACTAAGAAAAGTTAATTGTTACATTTTTGAAAGTAATTCGGGCCGGCTATCTTTCAGCCGGACCTTGCTAGAAAGAGAACAAAGGAAAAAGTGTGTGAAGCAAGTGAAGGAATGGAATGTGGGTGGATACGGAAACACGTAGCTTACTGATAAGAAGTTGGCAAAGCTACAGAGAGTCTGACAGTCCAGAAATAATGAAGCTCAGCTGGGAAATAAAATAACGCAGTGACATTCCCCTTCTTTTGCCAGTTGAGCGAATATCAGTACATCATCAAATAAGGCACATCTTCTCACGCAGATACTCGTGTTGAGCTGCTGGAAGTGGTTTGTTGAGCATATCAGCAATTTGATCATGTGTAGATACATATTGCATTTTGACAAAACCTTTTTTCACTAAATGTTTTATGTTTTGGTAACGGATGTCAATGTGTCTGGACCTAGAACCTGTAAAATGAGATTCAGAAATATAAACCACCGATTCATTGTCTTCCATCACGGTGATCGGTCGGATCGGGTGTGTCCAGATATCTGTGACTAAAGCATCAAACCAAGTTAGAGAATTACATGCATCTGAAACACAAGCATATTCAGCTTCAGTAGATGAACAAGAAACAAAATTCTGTTTACGTACTTGCCAATAAACAGGACATCCATTTAAGAACATCATATAACCTGAAGTACTTTTACGTGATTTCTTATCACTTGCCCAATCAGAATCTGCATAACAACATAATTCTGCATAATCAGTATGTGTTGGTTCTAACAATAACTTCAAATGTTTAGTGTATTTTAGGTATCTCAGTAATTTCTTAATACATGTCCAGTGAAACTGTTTTGCTTTACCTACGTGTCGTGATAAGAGGTTAACACTAAGTGCAATGTCGGGTCTGGTCCAACTACTAATGTATAACAGTGACCCAATGACTGAACGATAAAGTGTTTGATCCTCGAACTCAGGACTTGCTTCTTGTGTCAAGTTGTGAAAATCTGTTTGCATGGGTGTCTTTGTTGTGTTAGCATCTTTCATGTTGCAATGATGCAAAATTTGTTCAATTTTATCCTCTTGTGAAAGACTAAACCCCTTCTGTGTTTTTTCAATCTGAACACCTAAATAAGTGCTAATATGACCTAATGATTTCAATTCAAAGCAAAGCTTTGACAAAAATTTCACTCATTTGCTTATTTGGACCAATATAAACAATATCATCAACATAAACAAGAACTATCTCATATGCATTGTTAGATCTTTTTGTGAACACGCACTCATCAGTTTCGGACTTAATAAAGCCCATTGAATTTAGTTTGTCAGTAAGACATAAGTACCACATTAAACCAGATTGTTTCAGACCATAGAGACTTTTTGTTTAGGAACCAGGTATCCCCTTCTTGCTGTCGGAATCCTGGAGGACTTCTCACATAGATCTCTTCGTCTAGGTCTGCATGTAGATAAGCCGTGTCAACATCAAACTGGAAAACTTCTAAACCAAGGATAGTTGCAGTTGCTAAAGCAATTTTTACACTCTCAGTTCTGACTGTCGGTGAGTAAGTATTTGTGTAGTCCTCAGGATAACGTTGAGCGAAACCCTGAGCTACAAGTCTGGCTTTGTACAATGACTCACCATTTGGTTTCTTTTTGATTCTGTAGACCCATCGAGTGCCAATGACCTTTTTGTTTGCTGGAGGTTTTGCAGGTGTAAATACTTTAAGTTTCTTTAGACTGTCCATTTCAACCTGCATTGCATCATACCATTTGTCTTGCTCTGAATCAGGGAGCTGCTTGATTTGTGTGAAATTATCAGGTGGAAGTGTGACATTGCAAATCAAAGGCAAGGGTGCTTTTGTCAGTTGCCAAGAATATCGTTGTGGAGGGATTCCTTTTGTGGCCCTCTTGGAACGTCTCGGAACAACTGTCCAATCTTCTTCTACTTCATCCTCGTCCTCACTTTCGTCGCTAGCGTCAGCATCCGCGGCTTGCGAAGACGGAACATCGGGTTAAGAAGAATCAGTGAAATCTTGATCATCAATCTGCGTAGCATCAGCAGTATCATCTCTAGGAAAATAAACTCCAGGATCATTGGAATGAATCCTGGACCAGTCAATATCTTCTTCAAAATTAGCAGATTGGGAAATCACAATTGCATGTTTAGAGTCAATAAATTTGCTCCACTTTGAGTTATCATCAATACCCATAAATCTCAGTCTCTTTGCTGCTGGACTTCCTTTGCTTCTTTGAGCTAAGGGAATGTTCACCATAGCATATGAACCAAAAATATGAATGTTTTTAAGATCGGGCTTGTAGCCATACAACATGAAGAAAGGAGTCTGATTTGTTACACTGCTCCAAATACGGTTTACAATGTAATTTGCATACTTGATAGCTTCACCCCAGTATATCATATCAAGGTTGGCGTCTTCTAGGAGACAACGCATCATGGTTTGCAGTACCTCTCCGTTGTGAGCCGGTGTGTCAGGGGCCGAAGTCTGATGAATAATTCCATTCTTACGCATCCAGTCCTGGAAACGCTGAGACATGAACTCAGCACCACGATCACTCTGGATTCTGGCGATGCGAACTTGGTGTTGGGTAGAAACAAGGGTTGCAAAGTCTTTAAAGATCTGAAAAGTCTCTGATTTTTCTTTCATAGGATATACATATCCATATCTAGAGTAATTATCAACAATTGTTAGAAAATATTTTCTACCACCAAATGATGGCGGGTAAGGACCAACTATGTCAATGTGAACCAAATCAAAAATGCGTGTTGACAGGCGTGTAGCGCGTGTGGGAATGGCTGCTGCTTTGGATTTGGCCTTCTTGCATACAGCACAATCCAAAAACACCTTACACCCCTTTAGATCCAAACCTTTTGCGAATTCCGGCATCTTCCTAAGAACACGGAAACTGGCATGCCCCAATCTTCTATGCCATTTGTGGATACACCTGGAATGCAAAGGTTTACCAGTTAGTGAATTCTCAACATTAACATTTTTATGCGGAACCTCAGGCTTGCTCTGAGCAACCTGTTTACCAACTTTCTTTTTGTTGGCTTTAGGAGCCTTAGGGGTAGCAACAGGATCTCTCTCTGGAGCATCTCTATCTGGGCCTGTGCCTTCCCTTTTTGGAGTTTGCATATTTGCCTGTGTTTGTGTTTTAGGCTTTGGCTTTAAGTAATAAACACCACCAATTAATATGGTTTCAGCAACAATATCTCCATCTTTAACTATGTAACTTGCTTTTTCAAGGTGGTGAACTTGGAACTTTAACATTCTAGACAAGTGACACTGACTAAGCAAATTACTGGTTGCTGTTGGTATGTAATAAACATCAGGAATGAATGCATCGAGCTCTTCAACATAAACAGTTCCTTTTCCTTTGACCTGACAAGGATGATTGGAGAAAGAATAAAGTTCACGTAGTTCTGGTTCAGGCTCGTGCATCTCTGTGAAAAGTTCCTTTCTGTAGGTAACATGCAATGCTGCACCACTGTCCAAAGTCCACAGGAGTCGTCTGTCGTACTCTGGTTGAGGTTGTGGATCATTGGTTAAAGCCAATGTGGCGAGTGGAGTTTGTGGATCACGCCGGGGACCATGACGACCTTGTCTTCCGCCTCTGCCTCTGCCTCTGGAATCTGTTCCTCTGGGCTGGTACATGACGGGAGTTGCAACTCGTTGGGGACAATCCCGGGTGGCATGTCCCACACGATTGCAAGTGTAGCATCTTGGCGTCCTTGGAGCATAGGTCCTTCCTCGGAAGGGGCGTCTAGCTGGAGCCTTTGATGTGGGTGGTCCTCTCAAGTGTGGCGTGGCCGACATGAATGCTTCTTCTTCAATTAAAAGTCTACAGACATTGTCCACTGTGCGTTGAGCAATTGGGACTTGGTTAATTTTTGTAACAGCATCTTTCCATTCATAGTTCAAAGAGTTAATAATGATGCTGATCATTTGAATATCTTCAATGTTATGGCCTCTTTCTCTCAATTCTGTTCTCAGACCTTTCAGTTTGGTCAAATGTCCTCCAATTTGTTCACCAGGTTTCAATCTCGAACCATGGAGTTCAGACATGAGTAAACATGAAGATTCAATTGAGATAGGCCTGTAGCAATTTTCCAATTCAGCCCAAATTTGTCGGGCTGTTGTATTTCGTGGAAAAGTGACCTGCAGTTCAGTATCCATGGACATCAATAATGTTGTAAGAGCCCTTATCTCTAGATCTTGTATTGCAAAGTCCCATGGTTGTGCAGGAGGGTTAAAAACCATACAGTGACTGCCTTCTCTAAGAAGCAATAGTGTAATCTCACTGACCCAGGCTTTGTTTTTTTTTTTTTTTAATTTTTATTAATAATAAAAAGAAAAAACAAAACCAACATATATACATAAAATGACATACAAAACTAACAAACATCGATTCAGTCCAATGACTGACTCTTAGAAGCTACTATAACGGTGGGGTATTTTCCATTTTTCGATTTATATCAATGTCTATAATCATCTGTTTACATGGTTATATATATATATATATAATTGATTCCTTCTATACATTTCTATTGATTAGTCATAAACTATCCTTGTATTCCTATTTTTGCCTCCAGCCAGCCGTACCATCTTTGCCATACTAAATAGTAATCAGTGTCATCTTTCTCTTGTATTTCTTTTGTAAGCTTATCTAATTCTGCGCATTCTGTAATTTTAGCTATTATTTTGTCTTCTGTAGGTAACTGTTCAGATTTCCAATGTTGGGCAAAGAGTATACGTGCTGCTGTGAGGATATGAATGATTAGATATTTTATTTCTTTGGTATAATTTGGTGTGATGATTCCCAATAAAAAGGTTTCCGGTCTCATTTCAAGTTTTTGTTTCGTAATTTCTTCAATCATTGTTTTGATTTGTTGCCAGTATTGTTTTGCCCTTCGGCATAGCCACCAGAGATGGTAGTATGTCCCTTTCTGTGATTTACATTTCCAGCACATTGGAGATGTATTTGGAAACATCTTGGCTAGACGCGCCGGTGGGAGGTGCCATCGGTAGAACATTTTATAAAGGTTTTCTTTGTAGGGTATGGACAGTGTCATCTTATAATTTATCTTCCACAAATTCTCCCACTTATCCAATTCAATAGTATATCCTATGTTTTTGGCCCATGTTATCATGTTTTCTTTGACAACCTCCTCTTCCAATTTGTATTGTAATAGGTACTTATAAATTTTGGTGATCATTTTCTCATCTGCACTTTGTAATATTTTATCCAATTCATTTGGTTCAGTTTGGAATCCGAATTGTGCCCGATCAGTTTTGTATCTTGATTCTATTTGCATGTATGGCCACCAATCAATGTCTATACCCTGATTTTGTAATTCTTGTCTTGTTTGTAATTCTCCTTCACTGTTCAGTAGTTCTTTATAAATCCTCATTTTCGCTATGTCCATAGCATTGGGGTATATTTGTGCTTCCATTGTCGATAGCCATCGTGGGATCTTGGTGTAATGTTTCCTAACCTCTTGCCATGATTTGTACAATGCTTCTCTAATGATATGTTGCTGAAAATACCCATGGTGCTTATCCTTTCCCTCCCAGAGAAAGGCATGCCATCCGTGTTGTAGATCAAAGCCTTCTAGTGATAACATTCTTTTATTCTTAAGATCTATCCAGTCCCTTATCCAGTTTAGCGACGCTGCTTTATAATATAGCTCCCAGTCCGGTAGGCCTAGGCCTCCTTTTTCCCTGGTATCTTGCATACATTTTATTTTAATTCTGGCCCTTTTCCCATTCCAAATAAATTTTGTTGTTATTTTAGTAAGGTCCTTAAAGAAGTTCTTTCCTGGCCAGATTGGGGCTACTTGGAAAAGGTAGAGTAATCTAGGGAGTATGTTCATTTTTATGGATGCAATTTTCCCTAGGAATGACAGTTGTAATTTATTCCACGTTTCCAGGTCTTTTCTAATTTGTTTCATTAATTTATTGTAATTGTCTTCTCTGATTGTTATTGCTTTGGCCGTAAGCCAGATTCCTAAATACTTTATTCTCTTTACAATTTGTATTCCTAATTTGTCTTCTAGTTGTATCTCTTGTACCTTTGTCAAGTTCTTTGTTAACACTTTAGTTTTTTGTTTGTTAATTTTAAGCCCTGCGACTCTTCCATATTCCTCTATCCTCGCTAAAAGTTTGGCTCCTGTTGTTTCCGGTTGCTCCATTATAAACACCACGTCATCAGCAAAGGCTTGCAATTTGTACTCCTCTTTCCGTATTCTCAAGCCTTTTATTTCGGGGTCTTTCCTGACTTCATTTAATAATATTTCCAGTGTGATTATGAACAATAATGGGGATAAGGGGCAGCCTTGTCTCACTCCTTTTTGTATATCTAAGTTTTCAGTCATATCTCCATTGATCATAATTTTGGCCGTTTGGAGGGAGTATATTCTTCTAATCATTTGTAAAAATTTAGCACCAAAGTCCATAATTTCTAATTGCGATATGAGGAAGTTCCAGTTTAAATTATCAAAGGCCTTTTGTGCGTCTAAGAAGAGTAAGGCTGCTTGTTTATCGTTTCTTTTCTCGTAATGTTCCAGGACATTAATAATTGTTCTTATGTTATTTTTGATCTGTCTTCTTGGAACAAAACCGTTCTGATCCGTATGTATATATTTATGAATAATTGTTTTCAGTCTTTGCGTTATGACCAACATGAAGAGTTTATAATCTACATTAAGCAGTGAAATCGGCCTATAATTTTTAATTTGTGTGGGGTCTGTGTCTTCTTTAGGGATAAGTGTAATGATGGTTTCAGTCCAGGATTTGGGAATTTCTGCCTCTAATAATGCATCGTTGAGAACCAGGAGTAACAGTTCATCCATTGCATTTTGACAGTTCTTATAAAACTCCGTTGGTATACCGTCCGGGCCTGGAACTTTGTTGTTTTTTTGCTTTTTCCTTGCTTCCACCAGCTCAGACATCGTAATTGGTCTATTTAATGCTTCTCTATGGGACTTCTCTAATTTTATGATGTTTGTTTTACCTAGGTATTCCTTAATGTCTTCCTCCCGAATCTCTTCTCCCTTATAGAGACTTTGAAAGAAGTCTTTAACTATACGTTTTTTGTCTAGGTTGGTATGGTGTATTTGTCCTGTTTCGTCTTGCAATTGAAATATTGTTCTCCTTTCTTTTTCTTTTTTCAATTTATACGCTAACCAGCGCCCCGTTTTGTTTGCATGCTCAAAGTGTTTCTGCTTTGCTAATTTAATTTTCTGTGCGATTTCTGTCTGGGTAGTCAGATTGATTCTGTGTTTAGTAAAATTTAATTTTGCTTTTATTGTTTTGTTTTGGGTGTCCTTCTGCAATTCTAATTCATATGTTCTGAGTTCTTCTAACAACTTATTCCTTGACTGTTGTTTCTCTTTATTTTTTTTTGCCATATACGCGATTGTGAGACCTCTTATATATGCTTTAATTGTGTCCCAAAGATTTTGAAGTGATGTCTGTTCTTTAGTGTTTATTTGTAGGAACATTTTAACCTCTTTCTCGATCATCTGTATATATTCCTTATCCTTTATTATTCCCGTATCCATCATCCACCTCCTTTGCTTTCGATGTCCCTTCCATATTATTCTAATGGGGTTATGATCTGCCCAGGTGTTCACTGCTATTTCGATATCTTTTACCTCCTCTCTGAGATCTGAAGTCATCCAGGCCATGTCGATCCTAGACCATGACTGATGTGGGTTTGAATAATATGTATATTGTTTCGTTTGCATGTTTGCCTCTCTCCATACGTCATGTAGGTGTAGTTCATTGATCATATCCTTGAAGGGTTCCGGTAGAGTTTTCTTTCTGGTTTTACTTTGTTTGGTACTCCGGTAATCTTTTTCTATGTCCGTGATTGCGTTGAAGTCTCCTACCATACAGATAGCTTCGTACTCCAGGTCTTTAATTATATTGTGTAGCTTTTTGAAAAAATCATTTTGATTTACGTTGGGTGCATATATAGATATTAATAGTATTGTTTTGGATTCTGTTTGTACTTCTATTATTAAGAAACGTCCTTCTGTGTCTGCATATATTTGTTTTGTTTTTAGGTATTTCTTCACATATATTATGACTCCTCTCTTTTTTTGGTCTCCAAGCGCTGCATATAGTCTTCCTAATCTTTGATTATCCAATAGTTTTTGATGCTGTCTTTTAATATGTACCTCTTGGAGTGTTATAATATCCATTTCTAGTTTTTGAAGTTTTGTAAATGTGTGTTTTCTTTTTGCTGGTGAATTAAGTCCGTTTATGTTGATTGAAATGAGTTTTAACTCTTTTTCCATCTCTCTTTATTTATTTATCCGTTGATTGCAGTCTTTTGTTGTTTCTGAGTATCATTTGCGTCTTTTCCCTCGCTCCCTCTCTCTCCATTCTTTCTCTTTCCAATCTTCTCCCCTCTTCTTGGTCTCTTCCTTCTTTCTCCGTCTGCCGTTCCTCTTGCCTCTTAGGACCCTCTTCTTTTCTACTCTCTTGGTCCTCCTCCAGCACGAAGTGTTGATCAAAGAAGTCCTGTGCTTTTCCTACGTTATCAATTCTATATTTTTTGTCTTCCCAGGAAATTAGTAGACCCTCCGGTATTAGCCAACGGAACTTTATTTTAAATTTATTTAATTGTGCCGTTAGGAAGTTGTAGTTCCTTCTTTGGTCCCTCGTCCTTTTTGGTATCTGTTTGAGGGTTAAAATTTCTCTTCCCTTATACATAGCTGTATCCTCTCTCATCTTCCTATAGATCTCTTCTTTTAAGGATTTTTTTGTAAATCTGATATGTATTTCCTTTGGCAGTTTGTTTCTCCGGGCGTAGTTCGTGTGGACTCTATAGATTTCGTCTATTCCACTTCGAATCTCTTCCTTGTTCCTCTGGGTCACTTCAGAGAGTATCTCAGTCATGATTTCTCCTAAGTCCTCCTCCTTTTGCTCTTCTACATTCTGGAACCTTAGGTAGAAGGATGCCTTCTCCATCTCAAGATATGATACCGTGTCCTCTAAATCCTTATTTGTAGCTGCTTGGTCATATTCCATCCTCTCCATTTTCTTATTTGTATATTCTATTCTCTCCTCCACCTTACAAATCCTCTGTTCATTTTCCTCCATTTTATGTTGTATCTTTCCTATCTTCTCGTCCATGTTCCTAATATTATCCTTTATCTCTCCCACATCCATCCTTAGTTCCTCGTGGTTTTTCCTTGTCTCCTCATGGTTATAGGCCATAGTCTCTTGCATTTTATTCGTTCCTTCCTGGATCGTCGTTAATATGGAATGAATGTTTTGCATACTAAGGGTGGGAACTGCTTTATCCTTTTCCGTGGTTTCAGCTGTTTTTTGTTGTATTGGGGAGGCCGTGAGTATCATCTGACTTGATGGTATTTTCTTACTTAACTTAGAGATTGTTGTTGAGCTTGTAGTTGCCATTTGTATTTCTTTTAATATCTTCTCCCAGAATCTCATATACTGATTTCTATTTAGGTTATTCTATTTCTTTTGGGATTTTTGTATGGTTAGTGGCTTTCAATAGTCCGGGTAATCCCAAGCAAATAAGCAACTAGGATAGGTTCCCTTGTCACACTATCGCTATCTATATGTAAATTTATCTATAAGTTCTATTTTCCCTTTTTCGATATTTTACAGAGATCTTCAATTCAAAATAACTGTCTGGTCTGTATTACTCTCTAAACATAGGGGTAGAATATAAGGGGGGGGGAAGCGAGGGAAAAGTCTAATACTTCAGCAATTCATCAGTTAACTATCCTTATATTTGGTTATTTACTATCTTATTTAAATTAATTGTTAAGTACTATTAATTAGTATTTATCAAATCAATTACCTTAATTTCAACCCTAAAATCAATTAATCTGTCTAATATAGTTTTCAAAGCTAGACATGCAAAGAGATATAATATTTAACTACCAAGATAAAATATAGCACTAAGATAAATATAGTTATATATTAAGAGTAAATATAAAATTAAATTAACAGTTATATATATAGTATATAATATATAATATATAGGATTTTATAGGTTTCACAAACAATACATTTAATATTAATGCCTTCTATGGTTCTTAATCACTAATTTGTTATCAGCTTTTAATACAATTAATTATACTTTACAGTTGATTCTTCTTCTTCTTCTTTTTCTGGATCACTCTCTTCTCTCTCTCTCTCTTTTTTTTCTTTTCCTTTTCTTCTTCCCAAATTTGTATCTTTCTTATTTATTGTTCAAAGTCCAAAGTTCTAAGTCCAATGTCCAATGTCCAAATATTTTTAGATTGAGTGTCCAATGTCCACCAAAGCTTCAAAACCCCCAAGTGTCCACCTTTCAAACAGAGAGAGAAAAGGAGTAGAGGGTAGAATAATCCGAATCCCGAAGTTTAGGTCCAAACCTCCAAATTTCCAAAGTCCAAAAGTCCAAGAGTCCCAAGAGAAATATTCCGCTTAAATTAATTTAATTTAGCTCGAAAAGTCAGTGATCTCCACTTTAAGCGAAGTTTTCCTGGCGCTCTCTCTTCCGGTATCGAATGTTTGTTAGATGTCTCGTTATCGCTTCTACAAAGTCTGTCAAATTAACCCCCTTTCTCTCCTTAAATTCCGTCTCTCCTCTGTGGCTGTATATTCAAAAACCAAGCTTGTCTGGGCTCGCCTTCTCCTCCTGGGTTTCCTCCGCTTTCACTGGCTGCTAAATTGTGCGCTGTCACTGTCAAAATGGAAGCTGTCTCCGCTTATTTCTCAGTCGCCGCTATCTAGCTTCTTAGTTGGAGTTTTAACTTCTTCCGCCTTCGAATTTCACGTTATGGGTTGTAAATATACCTTTTGAGCTTTTTTCTTTCCCGATCTTTCCACCGAAGTCTTCTTTATTTGATTTTCGCTTCCCTCTTAGTCAGCTGTCAACGTTTCTGGCCAGCCGGGTGGCTGGTTTTTCCCCGATCAGGATTAAGGGGGGGTTTCCTGAACCTTCGGGGGGATTGCTGTCCTCCCCGAGGTCCTCGGAGTTTCCCCTTTTTTCTATTGACCTATCCGAGGTCAATAGTGCCTATATCGGCTCCTAAATCGGCGATATTAGGGACTTGGAGAACAGAGAACCGTTCCTTTCGTCCCTAACACGATGACGTCACCGCCGGAAGTCGACCCAGGCTTTGTAATTGTGTCCTGACATTTTTAGTTTTGACTCACCAGTTAGTGGAGAGACAGAAAATGCCTGGTGAGGAGCCTGCACTTGGTACGCTGGCTGTGCTGGCAGAAATGCCTGTGGTATTTGCTGTGCCTGTTGTGGACCTAAAAATGGTCTTGGTTGTGCCATTGGAGGTGGGCCAGGAGGTGGCCCTCTTTGCACTTGTGGCTGGGGCACATATGCAGGCATTTGTAGCTGCTGTGGCTGATGCACTGGAATCTGCTGTATTCCAGTTGCCATTTGTGCTTGAGCTGCAATATTGGCATGACCTGCTGGAGATGCAGTCATTTGCCTTTGCTGTGTTCCATCTAAAAAGACACCAACACCGCCAGGGGGTGTTTGAGTTTGGGCCTGTGGAAACACTTGTGGCATTTCAGCTTCCTGTAGTAAATTACTTTTGCCAGCAGATGGTGCTGCACCTTTAGCTTCGGGCAGCTTTGCATACGGGGCATTGTATGCTTTTGAGTAGGAGTGGTTATTTAAGACATGTGTAACTTGATCAGGGAGACTTTCATGTGACGTATGCAGTGCTCTTTGCCTTAATTGGCCTACACAGAATCCACCAGGGGGAGTGTCTTTGGCTCTGAGCAAGAAGACAATATGGCGCTTTTTGAAAAATTTAAGTTATCTCCCTTATCTTGCTCAAGCATAGATATAGCCATTTTTGCCTGGAATAGCTGCTGTTCATAGAGTTTTATACGGTCACGATAGGCTTTCATAGCCATCTCATGCTGGGTGAGCTCAGGGCTTTGAGAAGAGTAATGAATTGTTTCTCTCTCTGTGTGGGAGGAATTTTGCTCAGCAGTGTGCTTTGGACTTGCATCGAGCGTTACAAATTCAGAAGGTTCTGGGAAGACTTTTTCAGAGCTTGGAAGATCAGAAGAAAATGTTACTGACCTCAGTCGTAAATCATCATCTTCAAAAACAGCTTCTGTCTTATCTGTCTCCATTTCTGTTCCCACGGCTTTTTCTTGTTCCAGGCGTGTGGCTGTAGTAAGGGGCTGGAAATCTGGAAACCTCCTTTCTGCCACCTTCTCAGCAAAATACATTTTGTATTTGTTTTACTTCTGTTTCGGCATCTCAGCAATATAATTAGCGTACCTCAGTAGCTAAAAACTAATTGCCTATGCGCTCTTATCAGAAATAACAAAACAAGGAAAAAAGCCATAAATCAAACCATCCTCTGCTACCAGAATGTCAGGGCATTTATTAATCCCATGTTTGGCTCTGGGACTAATTACCCTGGTTTAGAGGAGGAGATGAATCGAGGCTTATTCCAAGTTTGCAATAATCTGAAAAGAAACGCGAAGGAAGATTTCTAATAAAACTCATTTATTTGTTATAAAGAAAATAAAACACCTCACTAACTAAGAAAAGTTAATTGTTACATTTTTGAAAGTAATTCGGGCCGGCTATCTTTCAGCCGGACCTTGCTGGAAAGAGAACAAAGGAAAAAGTGTGTGAAGCAAGTGAAGGAATGGAATGTGGGTGGATACGGAAACACGTAGCTTACTGATAAGAAGTTGGCAAAGCTACGGAGAGTCTGACAGTCCAGAAATAATGAAGCTCAGCTGGGAAATAAAATAACGCAGTGACATGGAATAAAGAAATGAAGGAGGGGGAGTAAGTCTGGCAAGAGATTCTTCAATGTTCTGTTGACTGCAATGTCTTAATTTGCTTTTTGTGGCTATCAGGAGAAAATATTTTTTGCATTTTGCAAAAGAAATGAGTGAAAACTTTGCATAACTAAAGCAAATCTCTTTCCATAACACTAATATGGCAAATTACCAAAAATGAAAACTTATTCTTTAAGAGATATTTGAGAACCCCACTCTAATGGGATTTCTTTCCACATTTGGATTTATCACTCATTTCATAATGCCAACCCTTGTAAAAAAAAAAAAACATGCTTCTTATAACATGCCTTTGGTTATAGGAACTACAGCATTGCAATAATTTCAAAATAATTTGGTTTAGAATTTTTTTTAAAGATTGGCACTACTCTTCACTTTTTAAAATTCTAAACAACTATGATAGTCTAAGCCAGGGGTGTCACATGCTAGTCCTGCCCCCACCCAGTTTAGCAAAGGAGAAAAAAGTCCCAATATGTCATGTGACACTGCCATGATGACGCGAGTTTGACACCCCTGGTCTAAGCGGTCTTCCATATGAGATTTTTATTATGCAATCTCTTTGTCTCATTTGTTTAATTTTACAAAGGAGGGTTCAAACAATGTTGTCCTGGAGTTACAGGACTGTAATACCAAGAATCAAGTACAGAAGACAGGAGAAAACACTGAAGTAGTGCGATGTCCCTAAGGTCCATTTGTGATCCATATTAAGAAAATAGTGGCAATGGGTGTACCCTTTGGTGAAATTCAGCTGGTTCTATCTGTCTTGGGCGAACCAGTAGCGCCAGTGGTGGGAGGCTCCACCCACCCACTTGAAAATCATCACATCCCCTCTTTGACCCTCTGCGCATGGGCAGAAGGCTCTGCATATGCGTGGAGGCGCACACGCTCACATTTGCAAACTGGTAGCAAAGGTAACTGAATTTCAGCCCTGGGTGTACCACAAGACAACAGGACAAAGATAGAGAAAATCTAGCTTTGTGGATGCTAAGAATCAATGCTGACTTGATAGCACATAATCATTATTTCAAAACTTTTGATGCTATTTTGGATTTTATTTTTGTTTCCTTTTGGTTGGTTTATATTTAAAAGTATTCTTTCTTAGAAGACAAAATCTTAAGTGAGGTTTTGGGTGATCCTCCATGTAGTTCCCAGCTATGATGAAAATAAATGAGGGTATAAAAGTTGAGAAATTGAATATTATTATCCAAGTACAAATTTCTCAAAAAAGTGAATATACATCTGCAGATGTAGTTTTTTGTTTAGCACTTTTATATACAATTCTGAAGAGATATGAAAGAGTCTAAATATCAGATGTTGAAATTTACTTCAGACCTTTAAGGCACTGTTTCCAGGTGCTCAAGATTCTGAAGTAAATATGTGCACATGCATGCACACACCCAGTATCACTGGTCATCATCATCATCATCATCATCATCATCATCATCATCATCAACAACAACAACAACAACAACAATGTAGCCACTTCATATTTTAGAAAGTGAATAAAATAACACCAAAGGGCTCACCTTAGCTTAGCCTCTTTACCTTTCTTGTGCATATGAAAAATCACACACACACACACTTACTACTGGATCAATGCGTTATAGCACATTCTCTATAGGATAAAACGTGTTTAAGAGAAGGCTCTGATTGATGAGAGAAAAAAGTTCTTAGTCTACAAGTAAGTTTATTTTTATTTCTGATCAGAAGTTAACAGCTTTTCTTTTGCACAAGGGAAGAATATTCTGGAACCTTCAGAAAGTTAATAATAACAAACTTCTTAAAGCCTTGGTGATTTGCGAGACATTGGTGGGTAAGATTAAAAATGTTTATCAAATCATGACACCAAAGGGAACTCAACAAAAACTGTTATAAGACACCTTGAAAGCTATCATAAGAAGCAAAGTAATCAACCATCTATGCCCTGTCTAGGAAAAAAAATCTCACAGGCAAAAGCAAGAGCTTTTTCGAAAAGGCAAGAAAACAACAATTCCAGACAAAACAGAAAGAAAAAAGGCAATAAAAGAACTAAAGCCTAAAGTAAGCATTAATTAGTAACATATTGCACTGATCACAATATATGTTTCTTAGACAGAATTAGAATATTATGAATTTAGCAGAGTATTCAGCCCATTAAATGGGAACTTGGAAAGGGGCAGAATAGAATAGAATAGAAACATAAACACTGACCAATAAATATTTAGGAGAAACCTTACAATAATTTTGTTGCTCTCTTTTTTTAAATGAGACAAGAAACATAATTTTATTAGGATGAAAATCATGGTTCTAATTTGCTCTGTGGATATTTTCTTATGAATAATGTTTTCTTATGCTTTCTTAGCAACTTTAGCTAGTGATATGGTTACTGTGTGTTTTAATTAACAGAGAAGATTACAGTGTTCAGTTTGAAAGAATTTATTATTCCAAATACCTTTAGCAACAGTTTATAAATAATATTTATATACTGTTTCATAGTGCTTTACAATCCTATCTAAGCAGTTTACTGGGTTAGCATATTGCCTGCAATAATCTGGGTCCCCATTTTACCAACTCAGAAGGATAGAATTAAGTCAACTTGAGCCGGTCAGAATTAAATTCCTGGCAGTTGACAGAATTAGCCTGCAATACTGCATTCTAATCACAGCTCTTTTCCACATATAGCACAGATATCACTTTGGCTTAATTTAAGGTGACCAGACGTCCCGCTTTTGGCGGGACAGTCCCGCTTTTGAGCAATTTGTCCCGCGTCCCGCGGCGTTTTAAAAAAGTCCCGATTTTTCATTCTGCCTCCTGAGTCCCCGCTGATCGCTAGAGGGAAAAAAAACTTTGAACTCTTGCCGCAGGGCTTCAAAGGGCCAACCTACAGCTGATCAGTGTTAAAAAAAAAAACCTTGGTATATTTGCGGCGCAAGGCAGCCCTCGTTTCCTGCCGACTCGGAGCGGTAAACAGCGTCTGGTTCAGGGAGCAGCCGGATTTTGCTCTCCATTGCTCTCTCGGTCCCCTGCAAGCTCTCATCTCTCGAGAAGCCCAACCAAAGTTTCCCGCGCCATTTCAGGGAGCGTTCCTCGAGAGACGAGAGCTTGCAGGGGGCCAAGAGAGCAATGGAGAGCAAAATCCGGCTGCTCCCCGAACCAGACGCTGTTTACCGCTCCGAGTCCCAAGCGACAGGAGAGGAGGGCTGCCTTGTGCTGCAAATATACCAAGGTGGAATCCTGATGCCGCCCTTACAGCGGAGAGAAGAAGCCGGATTTTGCTCTCCATTGCAGACACCAGATCGTAATGCACCACCTGCAAAAATGCAAAAATTTCCAAATGTAGCCCTGCCCTCTTACAGCTCTCAACTGTTGTCTCTCAAGGAGGATACTTGGCCAGCTTCATGCTTGATGTCTCCCACCTTGGCAGCTTTAAGACTTGTGGACTTCAACTCCCAGAATTCTCCACAATTCCCCAGAATGGGCTCGGCGGGAGTTGAAGTCCAAACGTTGTAAAAGAGCCACAATTGCCCAGCCCTGGGCTAGGGTAGGCTGACGCCGCGCGGATGGGAGGAGGGGCGGGCGACCCAGCAATTAAGTTGTGGTTTGGAAGTATATATGGGGGAAATTATTTGGTTTATTATTATTGATAAATATAATTAATTGATTTGTAAGAAATTGGATTGCATGGAAATAATTGGAATATTCATGTTCATATTGATTAATATACAAAAAAGATAGTTATATAACTAATTGATTTATATTAAAATGTTGAATTTGTATTAAACAACTGTATTACATAATTACATAATTAACCAATGTAAGGATGGATATAAAAATAGATGACAATGGGAAGGGGTATAATATAGAATAGAAGGGAAAAATTGAATTTGATTAAGATTAGAGATGAGGATGAAGGGTAATATTGGTTTTTTTAAAAAATAGATGAGGAATAAATATGGCAAAAAGGAAATATAGAAATTGTAAATTTAATTGAAATGACTAAACACTGTTTAAATTTGTGAACCAGCCAAATATTCTGTTCAAAGAAAATACATTGTATGTTTGTATGTATGTTTCTAATTACTGCTATTTATTCATATTTGTTCTCTTTTATTCTTTAAAGTTTAACAATTCATTCTTTATCTTAATATCTTTATATTTGCTTGGGGTTGGCTTTCTTCCCTTTCATCTTTTTTATTGTACAGCAATCTTTCTCCTCAAACCTACCACCACTCTCTTTTCTTTCCTTCTTACTTTCTCTTCCCCCCACCCTCTTTTTCTCCTCCCTACTTCCTCTTCCTTTCTCCTCCTCCTCCTCTCTTCCTCCCTCTCTTACCCTCACTCCTACTCTAATTTCCCTTCCTTCATCCCTCTCTATTGCTGTATCCTTTAATGCATATGGACTACTCAGAGGGCTGAAAAAGTTATTTTTGACTGGTCCTCACACTTTTGACCAGTCCTCGAACTTACGACTGTCCTCACATTTTACATTTTTGCCCTATCTTGTCATCATGGTGAAGAGAAGCAGTTGTGAAATGAGTGACATGGTTGTTAAGAATGCTGCATGGGCATAAATGTGAGGATGGTCATAAGTGTGAGGACCAGTCAAAAGTGCGAGGACCTGTCAGAAATGACTTTTTTCAGCCCTCTGGTTAGTCCTTTTGTGCATATGGACTACTCGGAGGGCTGAAAAAGTTATTTTTGACTGGTCCTCGCACTTTTGACCAGTCCTCGAACTTACGACTGTCCTCAAATTTTACGTTTTTGCCCTATCTTGTCACCATGGTGAAGAGAAGCAGTTGTGAAATGAGTGACATGGTTGTTAAGAATGCTGCACGGGCATAAATGTGAGGATGGTCATAAGTGTGAGGACCAGTCAAAAGTGCGAGGACCTGTCAGAAATGACTTTTTTCAGCCCTCTGGTTAGTCCTTTTGTGCATATGGACTACTCGGAGGGCTGAAAAAGTTATTTTTGACTGGTCCTCACACTTTTGACCAGTCCTCGAACTTACGACTGTCCTCACATTTTACATTTTTGCCCTATCTTGTCATCATGGTGAAGAGAAGCAGTTGTGAAATGAGTGACATGGTTGTTAAGAATGCTGCATGGGCATAAATGTGAGGATGGTCATAAGTGTGAGGACCAGTCAAAAGTGCGAGGACCTGTCAGAAATGACTTTTTTCAGCCCTCTGGTTAGTCCTTTTGTGCATATGGACTACTCGGAGGGCTGAAAAAGTTATTTTTGACTGGTCCTCGCACTTTTGACCAGTCCTCGAACTTACGACTGTCCTCAAATTTTACGTTTTTGCCCTATCTTGTCACCATGGTGAAGAGAAGCAGTTGTGAAATGAGTGACATGGTTGTTAAGAATGCTGCATGGGCATAAATGTGAGGATGGTCATAAGTGTGAGGACCAGTCAAAAGTGTGAGGACCTGTCAGAAATGACTTTTCAGCCCTCTGAGTAGTCCCTATACACATAGCCATGGCCACCCGGTCACATGACCAGCTAGCCACGCCCACCCAGTCACATGGCCTCCAAGCCACGCCCACACAATAAGCCACGCCCACAATGGTGTCCTTCTTACCAATGTTAAAATCTGTTCACCTTACCCTATACACATAGCCATGGCCACCCGGTCACATGACCAGCTAGCCACGCCCACCCAGTCACATGACCAGCTAGCCACGCCCACAAAATAAGCCACGCCCACAATGTCCCTCTTTACCAATGTTAAAATCTGGTCACCTTAGCTTAATTCAATAAGAAAAGCTAACTATATAACTTTAAAATGGTTCTGATTCAGCATTACACGTAGACTAGTTTAATATGTCAATATTTTTGTATCTGAAAGAAACAACACAAATAGCAGACATTTGATCGAGCTTAATTTCTTAACCATTTATCCACACTATCACCCATTACCAGATTACCCATATTAATTAAACAGAAGCAGTTTTCTGCAGTCTTGTTTATTTGCATTTGATAGCAAAAGAAACAGAAGACAACTATCAAGAGCTATTAATATTGAATGTTCAGTGGCCTGTATTTCCTGGCAAACCAATCCACTTGCCCTTCCCGTCAGTGAAAGAGAAGGAGGTAAGGTGGGGAGAGAGAGAACTTAAGCCTAAGTAAAATGTAAACAAATTTAAATGTTAAATATCAGCAAATATGCAGTAACTAATGGATCATGCTAGCTACTTTTGCTGTGCTTTTACTGGAATATGTTAGACATCTGCAAGTAGAATTTTAAAGTTATTATTTTAAAACCCGGCTGTTTTCAGTGACTCATTTCCTTGAATTTCCCAGATGAGTCATAGCAAACCAGAGCATTCCCTTTGCCAGCTTTGGTTGCCAATATCAGTACTTCAGCATTCTTTTATTCCCAATCTTTTAAAGCTGCATTTGCTTTCTGCATTTGCACCAAACCCTTGTGGTTAAGTTTCAGCTTTCCATACTAATCATAGAAATGGAACTTCCCATAGACAAATAAGTGCACAATGGCCCATCCCAGACTAATAGCCTCAGGGGTCTTTCACCACATTATCTCTGAAGCCACGTGTTTTTCCACAAGTCCTTGCACTAATAGCACTGGCTAATTAAGCACACACTTTAAATGTTTAATAATAGAGAATGCTGTTTTTTGGAGTATATGAAACAGGTGAATTTAAAGTTCTGACTGTATCAAAAGAGCTTATTTTTTTCTCTATTTGCATCAAAGGATGTGTCTTTGTGACAAAATAATGTAGCTCATGATGGAAGTTTAATGTTTTCTGAAGACTGTTTGATTTCTTGATGATATCAGCACACAGCTAATCAGAGCTACCTCTTTCTCTCTCTCTCTCCCTCTCCCTCTCCCTCTCCCTCTCCTTCTCCTTCTCCTTCTCCTTCTTCTTCTCCTTCTTCTTCTTCTTCTTCTTTTGTCCCTTTCTTGTGAATTTTGGGCTTTAATAAGACATGACATTCAGCTGGATGGGGTGAAACTTTAGGCCAATTTTATATGAAGAGTTTTGAAAAATTCATTGGGTGACTTTTCTCCTACAATCAGAAAATTTGACCAAATTTTGTGGGGATTTGGGAGTTTTGTAAGGATAAATATGTGCCATGAATCTCCACAAGAAACACATTTTCAGGATGCAATCACTCCTCCTAATCCATCACAAAAAAATTCAAAAATACCTTACTCCAGAAAGCTTTAGAATATAAAAGCTAAAGGGTATCTATTTTCCTAGCAGACAAGAAGACAAACTCTACCATTGTTCTTCTGCCTCATAGCTCATCTGGCTTCCAACTAGGGCCGAATCAGATTAATAGTGTTATGCCAGCATATAAAAGTAGCCAACATATAAAGCAGCAGAAACATTGAAGTTCCACCATGAAGAGAAGTTCTACCCTGTTATATGTGCTTCCTAAAAATGATCTCAGAGAATGTATGTAGGCGCATGGGGAACACTTCATAGACTTTGAACTGCAGTGGGGAAGGGAAGGCTTGACACTTTGCTTGCCTGTAGTAATAATTTGGTGCCTCTTTAATGAGTGGCATTATGAGCAGGAAGCAAGGTGAATGAATGTTGATGGTAGTTGGGACTGTCTGAACTCATTCTCAATGAATGGCTTGTCTAACAAATAAGTGTGCTAGAAGGGTTGAGAGCAGCCACAGACATAAGAATTGTGACAATCCAGCCCTGTAGCAATGCTTTGCACATAGGCGGGACCAGTGGTGAAATCCAATTTTTTTTACTGCTGGTTCTGTGGGCGTGACTTGGTGGGCATGGTGTGGCTTGGTGGGTGTGGCTTGGTGGTGTGGCAGGGGAAGGATACTGCAAAATCTCCATTTCCACCCCACTCCAGGGGAAGGATACTGCAAAATCCCCATTCACTCCACACTCCTGGGGGAAGGATATTGCAAAAACTTCATTCCCACCCCACTCTGGGACCAGCCAGAGGAGGTATTTGCCAGTTCTCCGAACTACTCAATATTTCCGCTGCTGGTTCTCCGAACTGCTCAAAATTTTTGCTACCGGTTCTCCAGAACCTGTCAGAACCTGCTGGATTTCAGCCCTGGGCTGGACTTGTGATTTCACAGCACCCAAATGTTAACTAAAATGTAATTTAGCCTAAGGCTTATTAGCAGATGGCACATATAAATAAGGGGAAAAATGAGTAGAATAAAATGGGTAACTATAAATATTCATTTTTAGAGCTTTGGTTTTCTTTCTTGTGTAATCCATTGAAACTACGCAAAACTGACCTTAATCTCAAATGCTTCTATGAGGGCACAAGAGGGTGAGAAATGGCCCAGAGCAAAATCTAGTTACTTTTTCCCAGTGGGTAGAAAGATCTCATTATTTCACCTTTTTCTAACAAAATGCAGAGCTGAACTTTATTGATACAAAGGAAACAATGTGAAATCTACCATGCTGAGTATGTGAGGAAAGTTTTAGCCAAAATTTAACTTCTATGCCTTCTTTTCCATATTTGACACTTTTTGAAAAGAACAAAAATTGTTTATGATAAAATAGAAACAAACAACTAGTATTTGCCAGACACTTCACAAATTTTGGCAAAGGAAAAGAAATGTGCACAATATTTTGTGCAATTGCTCTCAAAAAAGTGGGATTAAAAATAATCTCACGAGGCAAAATATATAGAAGAAAATCTATAAAATATGTGGATTAGATCAGAGTCTATCCAGGAACATGTCTGTTACCTCTTTCAGATATAACCTAGAAAAGGGTAAGTGTAAAAGGAACATCATCAAACTAGCATTGTGCATTTCTGAAGCTTTTACAGGTTTCAGAACTTGAAGAAGATTCAGGACGAGCAGTATATTTCCATATTTAATTTAAATTATATAGCTGCATGCTCCCATCCATTAGGTATTTTTGTCAAACATTGCCATTACTCTTTTTAAAAAGACTTTGAAAATAATCCACATTACATGCTGCCTGTGTTTGTCCAAATGCAGAAGACTTTGGAAAGTTTCCAAAATCATATTTCCTTTGAACAAACACCATTATTATTTACCCATTGTTAAGTATGTTAAGTTTAAACATTCCCCCTCCTCATATAATGCTGACTTTGGTGGCTAGTTGGTGGTTTTAGAATGTTACAGATGGTTGGAGGACAGAATGCTTTTCTCAGAGGATAGGACATTCCTCTGGAGTCCTCCTCTCCTGGTCCTCGAATGGGCTTCCCATCTGGCTCCCATGTTCTATATAGGTGTACCTCGTTTTATTGTACTTTGCTTTACTGTGCTTCACAGATATTGTGTTCCTTTTTTACAAGAGCCTCTATCAAAATAAGATAGAGAAGATAAAGATTCTCTGAAGGCTCAGATATTGATTAGCATTTTTAGCAATAAAGCATTTAATTGAGATATGTACGTGTGTGTGTGTATAAATGCAATTTATATTATACCTATAGTAAAATGTAAATATAATTGTTGTATGCATTGGAAACTCCCAAAGTAATATGACTTGGTTTATTGCAATATTTGATTTATTGTAGTGACTTAGAATTGAACCCACAATATCTCTGAGGTATGCTTGTATCAAGGGCCAGACTTGTTGCAGCATGGTGCCTAGAATTAACATCTTGTTCCATACAACCAGACAGAAGATTTCCTTCCCAGAGGCAATGATAATGGCAGCAAAACAATGGGATCACCAGAAGCGCTGATTAGCTGTTGAGCAGTTTATGTGGTCATCAGTATTTGGCAGTGCAGCAGTGGAAGGAAGGAGGCATGCAGCATTAATGGCAGATATAGTTGAATCAACAGACCATAACATTGCACCATGGTGCTTCCAGGTTGAAAAAGTTAGCCAGTGACATCATTGCCCAGGAGCTCCTTTCACATCCCTATCACAAGCTGGAGTGAAGGACAGGAGCTCACCCTGCCCCAGGAAAGCACTCAGGTCTCCAACATAGGCTTGCAGCTTGTCAACCCAGAATCCTACCCACATGAGAACTGTGATTGGGACCTATTGGGATCCTACTGAATTTCAAAAGAGCATGGGGTTGTTGTAGATTATCTGTTACATGATCTGACCAAAACCCTGGTGGATACCAGGAATAAGAAGATGGCAGGGGTTTTACACCAGTTAGCATATGAATAGTCTCCCTTCTTCCAGGGATCCTGTGACTCCCCCTGGTATTTAGTGGAGTAAAGGGAAATGAAATAGGAAAAGAGATGCCGAGGGCACTGCTGGAGACTGACAAGGTGTGAATCTGAAGTGAAGTTACAGCTGTTAGCATTATTAGGGCCTACCTCATGCCAGTAAGAATAGTGAAAAGTCCATACAGTATATCTCCAGTGCATCTGTGGATACCTGTCCAGTGATCCTGTTTTGGGTGACCCAATCCTTCCTTAGTAAGTTCAGTTTCTGTGGTTTACCTAGAGACTGACTTTGATATCGATGTTGGATAGCAAAGCCCACTGAACCATGCATTTTCTAGGTACGTTACCATCTCAATGCCTAGATTCTGAAAAAGAAACAAAAATCTAAATGAGAAATGATGAAAAATGATGAGGACAGACAACTATAACTTGTATTGTTATATTTCAAATTTCATGCTCCATCACTAATATCTGAATCAGAAAGAAGGCATGGAATTCAATAACCTGTTTTTTGTCCTTATCCTAATTCTAACACACTGTTATTTGTCAGGAACAATTATACTACAAAGATGAAAAATTAATTAAAGAAACTATATTGAAACAAGTGAATGCATTGTGACTGAAGAGCTTGGATGTTATGGTCTCTACATAAGAGAATGGTGTGGAGACATAGACTGGACCCAAATATTTCTTATTTTCAACATGAATAATAGAATAGAATAGAATAGAATAGAATAGAATAGAATAGAATAGAATAGAATAGAATAGAATAGAATTCTTTATTGGCCAAGTGTGATTGGACACACAAGGAATTTATCTTTGGTGCATATACTCTTTGTGTACATAAAAGGAAAAAAAGGAAAAAGGAAAAAATTACATTCATCACGAATAATAAGATACAACACTTAGTGATAGTCGTAGGTTACTAATAAGCAATCAAATCATACTAGGAAACAAACAGAACAATATAAATTGTAAAAATACAAGCAACATGGTTATAGTCATAAGTGGGAGGAGATAGGTAATAGGAAGGATGAGAAGAATAATAGTAATAGTAATAGTAACTATCTTAGTAAATAGCTTGACATTGTTGCGGGAATTAGTTGTTCAGCAGAGTGATGGCATTCGAGAAAAAACTGTCCTTGTGTCTAGTTGTTCTGGTGTGCAGTGCCCTATAGCATCATTTTGAGGGTAGAAGTTGAACCAATTTATGTCCAGGATTCGAGGGGTCTGTAAATATTTTCTCAGCTCTCTTTTTGACTCATGCAGTATACAGGTCCTGAATGGAAGGCAGGTTGGTAGCAATTGTTTTTTTCTGCAGTTCTAATTATCCATTGAAGTCTGTGTCTGTCTGTCTTGTTTGGTTGCAGAGTAAACCAAACACTTATAGAGGTGCAGATGACACACTCAATAATTCCTCTGTAGAACTGCATCAGCAGCTCTTTGGGCAGTTTGAGCTTTCTGAATTGTATCTCAGTTGTATCAGTTAGATTGGCGCAGGGAAAAGAAGACATGACTCAGCATAGGTCCAATCAGCACTTTATTTAAAAGGGAAAGCAAACTGCAAGCTGGGCTGCCGAGCCTCCTTTTATGCGGCTCCGGCAAGCCAGCCGGCCAATGACAGCTATTTAAAGTTCCCACTGGTGGAATCAGCCAATCCCCGGCGGATGTCCTTATAAGGACATAACACCCTTCCCCTCCTAGTTCTTAGTCCGTCATTCCGTGGCCGACGTAGGTCACGTAGTCGCGCAGGTAGGCGGGGCGGTTAACAGTCCTACCTGACCTGCGTGGTTCAGTTCTTTCGTGGACACTGCTCCGGACAGGTTGGGCTCCTGCTCTCTCCCGTCCCTGTGGTGGAACATCCCGGGACTCGGCCGTTGAGTGTGTGGGGCCTTGCCTAGCGCCTCCGGCTGGAGTCAACAAGTCATTTGGTTGCCGGTGAGGTCCCTCTTCCCGGCTGGGATGACTGATGTTCGATTCCTGGCGTTCGCCTCTCACTCGGACTGGACAGCTGAATCGCGGTAGGACCCTCGGTTCTTTCCCCTCTTTTTTCCCTCTCGTTCTGGATCTCTCGCCGTTGGCAGTGGCGGAACATCCCCCTGGATGTGCTCCCGCTTGTGGTTGTGGTCGTTGCTGGCCTACCTTGTCAGAGTTGGGTAAGCCTTCCCCGATGGGGTGGTGTAGGTCTCCCCTGCCGGGGTGGCAGGTGCCTATCCCGCCAGGTCGGTGTGGGCTTGCCATGCTGAGTTGTCACTGGTCTACCCCATCATGGTGGTCAGAGTCCCACCCGCCGGGGAGTTGCCCGTCAGTGTTGTTGGCGAGCTGACGGCCCCATGTGCTGGGTTGGTGCCGGTCTACTTCGTCTGCTTTGCTGGGGTGGAGGCGGCCCGCCGTGCCAGGGTGGTGCTGGCCTACCTCATCAGGGTGGGGCAGGCCTACCTCGTCGGGGTGTTGTAGGCCTACCTCGTCGGGGTGTTGTAGGTCTACCTTGTTGGGGAGGTTTTCCTCGACTTCTCTCCAGCTTTTCCGGAGCTGGTCGATATGCTGTCTGCAGGTTCGTCCATCGTCCAGCTCCACTTCGTACGATCTCGGACCAGTCACTCTTCCGATTTGGCCTTTTATCCACTTCGGTGGTCCCTGGAAGTTGAGTGCAAAAACCAGGTCTCCGCTTACGAAACTCTGCGGCGGCTGTGAGCTGTTCGGTTTGCTTTGCGGGTTGTACTGGGGATGGAGCCGATCTAACGGTGATCTGAGCCGTCTCCCCATCAGGAGAGCTTCTGCCGGGCTTTTCTTGGTGATCGAGTGCGACGTAATGTGTTGGGCGAACAGGAACTTGTCGATTTTTTCCTGCCAGTCCCTTGCGCCCATTTTGGTGAGCGTATCTTTGGTTAGCCTCACCATTTTTTCCGCTTGGCCATTTCCAGCTGGTCTATATGGGGCGATGAGGGCGTGCCTGATTCCCAGTTCTGCCAAGAATGTCTCCATGGTCTTGGATGTGAGTTGCGGGCCATTGTCTGATACTAGGACATCCGGCAGCCCATGCGTGGCAAACAGCCGGCGTAGTGCCTTGATGGTGGCTTCTGTCGTGGTGGTGGGCATCGCTATCACCTCCAGCCACTTTGAGAATGTGTCCACCACGACACATGGACATGGAATTTTCCATCCACTGGCCCCGTGAAATCTATATGAATCCTAGACCATGGGCTGCTGGGCGGTTCCCACTCCGTTGGTTGGGCTTGCGGGGGTGCCAGTCTCACCGCTTGGCATGGGTCACATCTGGCGATCCAAACCTCGATATCCTTGTCCAGCGTTGGCCATCAGACATAGCTCCGCACCAGTGCCTTCATCCTGACTATACCCGGCCACTGTGCAGGGTCTCCAACGACTTTTTCTGCAGGGTGTTGGGAATCACCACCCTGTCACCCCAGAGTAGGCAACCTTTCATGGCGGACAGTTCTAGTTGCCTTCATACAAATGGGCTGAATTCTTCTCCCACTCTCCCTGTGGGCTTCCCCCTCAAGATCCATGACAGCACTTGCCTGAGGGTTTTGTCCTTCTGGGTGTGAATGGCCACTGTGGTTGACGACACTGGGCACAGCTGGTCGTCATCGATGTGGTACAGTCTGAGGGTGGGTGCCGGATCTATCACTGGTTCTTTCACGGGACATCTGCTGAGGGCGTCGGCATTGCAGATGTTCTTGCCAGGTCTGTGGATTAGCTTGTAGGAATACCCGGAGAGGAAGATGGCCCAGCGTGTCACCCTGGGTGACATGTAGGTGGGAGTTTGCCTGTCTCCGGCGAGGAGTCCCAACAGTGGCTTGTGGTCTGTGACAATTGTGAAAGCTCTTCCATAAAGGTACTCATGGAATCGCTTCAAACCAGCTATGATGGCTAAGGCTTCTTTGTCCAGCTGGCTATAATTTCACTCCGCCATGGACATTGTTTTGGAGAAGAAGGTGATGGGGGCTTCCGCTCTGCAGCTGGTGGCTCAGGACAGCCCCGACTCCGTATGGTGAGGCGTCGCAGGTTAGACAGAGGGGGAGCGTCTCATGGTATTGCATGAGCACGCTGTCCGAAGAGAGGAGTTGTTTGATCTTCTGGAAGGCTGAGTCTTCTTCCTCTCCCCATGTCCAAGGGACTGCCTTCCCCAAGAGTCGATGGAGTGGCTCAGCAACGGTGGCTTTCTGTTTCAAGAAGACTCTGTAAAAATTCAGTAGACCCAAGAAAGCCTGAAGCTCCGTCTTATTTTTGGGGGCTGGAGCTTTGTGGATAGCCTTTATTTTGCTTTTGGTGGGGTGGATGCCTGTGCTATCAATTAGGTAGCCCAGGAATTCGACCTCCTGAACCCCGATGATGCACTTGTCCCTCCTGACTTTTAGACCCTTCGCCTGGAACCGTTGCAGGGCAAGCCTGAGCCGTTCCATTAGTTGGATTTCGGAGTGGCCGGAGACCAAGACATCATCAAACTATGGCACCACCCCTGGAATGCCTTGTAGAAGGCGTTCCATCATCGATTGAAAAATGCCCGGGGCAACACTGACTCCAAATTGGAGATGGTTACATTTAAATGAGCCCCTGTGCGTGACAATGGTCTGCGCCTCCGCAGTCTTTTCATCGACTGACAGTTGCTAGTAAGCCTGGGCCAGGTCCAGTTTCACAAATATTGTCCCGCTATCAAGTGAATGCAGCAGATGTTGCACCACTGGTATGGGGTATGTGCTCTGCTGCAGTGCCTGGTTAATGGTACACTTATAGTTGGCGCAGATGCGCACAGATCCATCATGCTTCATTGGGGTCACAATGGAGGTCTCCCATGCAGCATGATCAATCGGTTCCAGAATGCCCTGGGTGATTAATTTGTCTAGCTGCGCATCAACTTTAGGCCAGAGGGCAAAAGGAACACTGCGGGGCTTAAGCCTAATCGGAGTGATTGTTGGGTCTAAATTGAAAGATATGGGTTTCCCCTGGAATTTACCTAGGCTCCCGTCGAAGACATCCCTGAAGTCGTCTAGGAGCTGGTCGAGTGTATTCTGCCGAATCTGGTTAATGCCGCCAGTTGTGAGCCCTAGAGGCTTGAACCACTCCACTCCTAGAAGGGTCGGTCGGGTCTCCTTCACGACAGCGATGGGAAGGTCCCCTGCGAAGTCTTTGAATTGCACTCTGATCTTGGTCCTCCCCAAGATTCCGATGGAATGGCCCCCAAGTCCATCAGTCTTGCCTGCATCGGCTCGAGGAGCCTTTTGGATAGCTGCGGCTTGAGTCTCTTCAGCTGCCCCCAGTCTATGATTGAGTAGGGCGATCCCAAGTTGATTTCCATAGGGCATGGTGTCCCTTCTACATGGACGGTCACATGGAACTTCTCAGATCCCTTGGCAGCTGCGTGCGCTATGGTGGTCTGATGGATCCCCCTGCTTTTTGTGTGGCTCTCTCCATCTCGCCGGGGGTATTGGGACCATTTGGAATGACCTCTGGTATTTGCGGTCCGTAGTCCTGGGAGCCTCTAATGCTGGTTCTGCCGCTCTGCATGCCTCAGCGATGTGGCCCTTTCTCCTGCAGTGCCTGCAGGTCACATCCTGCCAGCGACATCTGGCGCGTGGATGGTCCCCATTGCAGCTGGCACAGTGTTCCTCCCGGCCGCCATCTTGAGGCTTTTCCACCTCTGGGGTCTTGTGACCTTATGGACGGCCATTTTGAAATTGGATTCAGACCAGGTGGTGGTCTCATCTGACGATTGTTGGGGATCCCTGTGGATCTTGTGGATCCCTTTGGATCGTCGCATTGCGGCTGCTGCCCTGTCGGACAACTCGGCTGCTGTGGCTTCTTCAATTACATCTTTTAAGGACACTTTTTTCTGACTGAGGAGTTTCTTTTGGACTGTGCTGTCCCTCATCCCAAATACGATTCGGTCCCTCAGCTGGACGTCCACGTTTTCGAACTCACAGCTGGCCGCGATTTTCCGGAGCTCCGATAAGAAGTCCTTGATGGATTCCCCATTGTGCTGGTTCCACTGATGGAAGTCGAACCTGTTGGCTAACGGGGTGCTCGCTGGGGCGTAATGTTCCTGGAGGATTTCTTGCAGCTCGGACCATGGCATATTTGCCAAACTAGACATGTCCCAGGCATATCAGCAACTTCCTGTTGATGAGGCTATGGCTGCTGCCCAAACCATTGTCACTCACCGGGGCACTTTTAAGTGCAATCGCCTGCACTTTGAGGTGAGTGTGGCTCCTGGATTATTTCAGAGCCTTATGGAACAATTACTGCATGGAATCCTTGGGGTCATCCCTTATTTTGATGACGTTTTGATTTCTGCCAGCAGCAAATCAACTCTCATCGACAGAATACATCAAGTGCTAACCTGGTTCAAACAGAAGGGCCTCAAGTTAAAGAAGGCCAAGTGCAAGTTTGGAGTCCCTCAGGTAGAGTTCTTGGGATTTCTTATTGATGCCAAGGGCATCCACCCCACTCCTTCTAAGGTAGAAGCCATTAAGAACGCACCAGTCCATACAAACAAAACTGAGCTGCAGGCCTTCCTAGGCCTCCTCAATTTTTATAGCATTTTCCTGCCACATAAGGCATCGCTGGCAGAGCTTCTTTACAGGCTGCTGGACAGCAAGGCACCTTGGTTCTGGGGACACTGCTTTTTCAGCAGTTAAAAACCTCCTCACGTCAGAGGCTGTACTTGTACAGTACAGCGACCATTTGCCTCTCACTTTGGTTTGTGACGCCTCTCCATATGGCATTGGGGCTGTTCTTAGCCACCAGTTGCCAAATGGAGTGGAAGCATCAATTGCTTACTTCTCCAGAACACTTTCCTCAGCGGAAAAAAATTACAGCTGATTGGATAAAGAGGCCTTGGTAGCTGCCGCTGCCGTTAAACTGTTCCATGACTATGTTTATGGCCTTTTTTCCCAGTTAGTCACAGATCACAAGCCTCTCCCAGGGTTATTATCAGACAAACCACTCAAATTATGTTGCCCCGAATGTGCAGATGGTCTGTTTTCCTGGCTGCGTATAATTATCACCTCACATATCAGCCAGGAAAAGAACTATCCAATGCAGACGGCCTTAGCCGTTGCCCTCTTCCCATAGCAGTCCAGGACCCAGCACCAGTGTCATCTGTTTTCCTTATCGATGACACTAAAATGCCCATCACAGCAGCTGACATAGAGACCCAACTCTAGCTCAAGTTTTAGATTAGGTGCGCAGGGGGTGGCCACCAGGACATGTATCCAAAGAGTTCCTGCCATACAAGAGCAGACAGCATGAGCTGTCTGTATTGAAGGGCTGTTTGCTGTGGGGAAGCAGGGTAGTAGTTCCTCCGAAATTACAACCTCCCATATTAGACAGTTTACACGATGGTCAACCTGGCATAGGCAGGATGAAAGCATTAGGCCGCAGTTATGTGTGGTGGCCAAAATTAGACCGGTCTATCGTGGACAGGGTAGGGGGATGTCAGAGTTGCCAGCAGTCTCACCCTGCACCCCTGTAGCCCCGTCCAGATTCTGGGAGACCCCTAGAGGCCCGTGGTCCAGGATCCACAGAGATCTGGCTGGGCCTTTCCTGGGACAGACCTTTTTAATAGCAGTTGATGCCTATTCCAAATGGGTCGAGAGAGCTCTCATGGCATCAACCACTTCAGATGCTGTAAGCAAGGTTCTATGGAAATGGTTTGCTATCCATGGCCTGCCCGACTTGGTAGTATCAGACAATGGGCCACAGTTCACCTCAGCTGCATTCCAGGTGTTCCTGGCCGAACTGGGCATTCAGCAAACAATGGTTGCTCCTTTTCATCCGGCCAGCAATGGATAGGCTGAAAAGGCAATCCGACCAGCTAAAGATGTCCTAACTAGACTAAGTCCGGCCAACTGGCAAGAGAAGGTCACAAAATATCTCCTGGCACAGCACACAACCCCTTGCCCCATGATAAATCGCAGCCCTGCAGAACTACTCATGGGCCGCCGGCTCCGAATGACCCTGGACAGATTGCACCCTAGCTATACTGCAGACACCCCCCTGGATTCTACCAGCTTGGTCCGAACTTTTAATGCAAAGGACCTCGTCTATGCTCAGAATTTCGGGGGAGAACTGCGTTGGTTACCAGGCTGCATCATTTTAATAACTGGACCTTGTTCTTATAGAGTCGAACTAGAAGACGGACGGATTTGGAGGCGACACATCGACTAGCTCTGAGGGTGGCTTTTCACTTCCGCCCCTCTGCAAGACACAGTTTACCCAAACCAAGGTGCACTACCGAACGAGCCTGATGCACCAAACTCTCCAGGCGTAGCGTCCCACTCGATTTTCCCGGTGCCTGACTCACCTGAGGAAGAGGGTCTTTCTCTAACGACCGAGTTCCTCAACAAACCAGTGCCACTGTCGCCAGAAGCTCCCAAAGAACCCAGGCAACCGCCATCGCCGTCCCTGCCTGTATGCGCTCCAGCTCTGCATCACTCAGAGAGAAGTTGCAGGTGCCCAGTGTATTTGGCATATTAGGCATGCACCATCCAAGGGGGAAGAAATGTTGTATACTCTGCCACACCGGAGAATAGTAATAAGGAAACGCCTCCCATTGGCTGAATCATGACAGTTCTGCTGGTGGGAAAATGGACGGCTGCTATTGGTTGGCCCGTTTGACAGCTGCTATATAAATATCAGCTGTCCCATTTTGTTGTTGCCGGTTTTTTCCTGTTACCTGTTAGCTTACTGCTGTTGCCGAATAAATGGCTTAAGTTCTATCCGTCTTTGCCTCATATCTCTCCATCCTTTGTTCTCCCGAGTCAGAACAATTATTTTAGGATCTGTGCAGTATTGCAAAGATGGAGGCCTTCACAGCCTCCGCTGACCAACCCCCATCTCAGCTGGGCTGGCTCGGTGGCCAGGAAAGACAGAGTTTTGGGGTGCAAAGGAGGAAAGGGAGATCTCCCCTCTCTCCTCTATCCATCTGTCCCACTGCAGGGCCACCCCAGAGCTCCTGCCTGCCAAAGCCGTGGAGGGGTGGAGCCATGTTTTGGCAGGGAAGAACTCTGTGGTGGCCCTGCAAAAGGACAGAAGGAGGGAGAATGGGCCAATTAAGATTACCATACTTGTGGTGAAAATTTCCATAATATGTATGTCTGTATTCAGAAGGCTGCAACTTGAGAACAAAAACTTTGTACATTGAGTGTCCTATCTGCATCTTATATTGACTATATTATGGGATGTTTTTTTTCCCTCTCTCTTTTAACATAACTTCAAAGAACATTTCTTGGCTTTTCATTTATTTTTCATTTCCTCCCTTTTTTCCCATCAATTATCCCTTCCATTATTGGATGTTACTACCCTCCCCCTATTTGACAGAGATGCTCCTGAAGGAAAAAGAAAAAGGACACATTTGGCTCCTTAAAGATTATCTACCCAGATAGTGCAGGGAAGCATCTGGGTATGTTTGTTCTGGATATACAAGGCAGTAGTGTGTGAATATAGCATCATTTTACAAGTTCTTGAGACAATTGCAGCTTTCCCAGGATTACATGGCTCCCTGGAAACAGGCACAAGATATATGTTGTTTAAAAATTGCAAAAAAATGTTATGTAATTGCTCTGGTGTATCATTTTGCCTTGACACCCAAAACCTTAGCCCTGAAGGGCAGATTTTTGTCTTTTCAAGCAAAGCAAAAGGGGTGATACTTTACATCACGTGGGTAACTAATTTAAGGTGACCAGATGTCCCGCTTTTGGCGGGACAGTCCCGATTTTTAGCAATTTGTCCCGCGTCCCGCGGCGTTTTAAAAAAGTCCCGATTTTTCATTCTGCCTCCTGAGTCCCGGCTGCCTCCTGAGTCCCAGCTGATGGCTAGAGGGAAAAAAACTGTTTAAACTCTTGCCACGGGCTTCAAAGGGCCGCCCTACAGCTGATCAGTGTTAAAAGAAAACAAATGAGTAGATCGATGCCTGCAAAAATAGAAAAAACAGCCCCTTACAGCTTCCGCATAGGTTAATTAGCACAAGTTGATTAGCTCGGCTTCCCCACTCTCAGCTGATTTGCTCTCAGCTGTTTTGCGCAGGGCTCTGTTCTGTTACAAGCTGCAAAGAGTTCCTGGAGCAGATTTTTTTTCTCCTAGCTCTGCGGAAAAAGCGAAAGCGAAAGCAGGGTCTTTGCTGCAACGTGACAAAATGAGGCAGAGAGAGATTTCTTTTTCTTTTTCTTTTTCCTCACCAAAAAAGGTAGGTGCAAAACTGCAAACAATGGGAAATTTAGGGCAAAAGAGAAGAGTTCAAGATTTTAAAACACAAAAGAAAAAAAGCTCTATTTAACTAGGGAATTGTAATAATTGAGATACTATTAATTGTATAGTGTGTTGAAAGCAGAAATGGTTAAGTTGTGGTTTGGAGGAATATATGGGGAAAATTATTTGGTTTATTATTATTGGTAAATATAATTAATTGATTTGTAAGAAATTGGATTGCATGGAAATAATTGGAATATTCATGTTCATATTGATTAATATACAAAAAAGATAGTTATATAACTAATTGATTTATATTAAAATGTTGAATTTGTATTAAACAACTGTATTATATAATTACATAATTAAACAATGTGAGGATGGATATAAAAATAGATGAAAATGGGAAGGGGTATAATATAGAATAGAAGGGAAAAATTGAATTTGATTAAGATTAGAGATGAGGATGAAGGGTAATATTGGTTTTTTTAAAAAACAGATGAGGAATAAATATGGCAAAAAGGAAATATAGAAATTGTAAATTTAATTGAAATGACTAAACACTGTTTAAATTTGTGAACCAGCCAAATATTCTGTTCAAAGAAAATACATTGTATGTTTGTTTCTAATTATTGCTATTTATTCATATTTGTTCTCTTTTATTCTTTAAAGTTTAACAATTTGTTCTTTATCTTAATATCTTTATATTTGTTTGGGGTTGGTTTTCTTCCCTTTCATCTTTTTTATTGTACAGCAATCTTTCTCCTCAAACTTACCACCTCTCTCTTTTCTTTCCTTCTTACTTTCTCTTCCCCCCACCCTCTTCTTCTCCTTCTTCCTCTTCCTTTCTCCTTCTCCTCCTCTCTTCCTTCCTCTCTTACCCTCACTCCTACTCTAATTTCCCTTCCCTTCCTTCATCCCTCTCTATTGCTGTATCCTTTTATGCATATGGACTACTCAGAGGGCTGAAAAAGTTATTTTTGACTAGTCTGGTCCTCACACTTTTGACCAGTCCTCGAACTTACGACTGTCCTCACATTTTACATTTTTGCCCTATCTTGTCATCATGGTGAAGAGAAGCAGTTGTGAAATGAGTGACATGGTTGTTAAGAATGCTGCACGGGCATAAATGTGAGGATGGTCATAAGTATGAGGACCAGTCAAAAGTGCGAGGACCTGTCAGAAATGACTTTTTTCAGCCCTCTGGTTAGTCCTTTTGTGCATATGGACTACTCAGAGGGCTGAAAAAGTTATTTTTGACTGGTCCTCGCATTTTACGTTTTTGACCATTTTACGTTCCTCCTTTTGACCAGTCCTCAAACTTACGACTGTCCTCACATTTTACGTTTTTTGCCCTATCTTATCACCATGGTAAAGAGAAGCAGTTGTGAAATGAGTGACATGGTTGTTAAGAATGCTGCACGGGCATAAATGTGAGGATGGTCATAAGTGTGAGGACCAGTCAAAAGTGCGAGGACCTGTCAGAAATGACTTTTTTCAGCCCTCTGAGTAGTCCCTATACACATAGCCATGGCCACCCGGTCACATGACCTCCAAGCCACGCCCACAAAATAAGCCACACCCACAATGGTGTCCCTCTTTACCAATGTTAAAATCTGGTCACTTTAAACTAATTCCTACTCAATCACTGAGAATGTAAGTCCAATTGGAGCAGCTATGGGTCTCCCATGAGCTAAATATCTGTTGTGAAAAGAACAATTTTAAAATGTTGCTCTTGTGGGGGAAAATGTAGAATTCCTTTGCTAAACTCAAAAAAATTCTTTTCATACTAAGTCCTGTGCTATAGCTTCCTTTAACTTCCCTGTCTCATTGGGTTTGCCTAATTAAAAGAAAACATAATCTTATTAACTTCCTAAGGAGAGGAGCGGAACCTGGCTGAAAAAGGCAACATATGTTTTAGTACTATACATATTTACTACAAGATACTTTCCAGGGTTTATTTTCTTAGAAGACATGTTTAAGATTATGCTATCAATGTCATTTTACCTTATAGTCCTGAATTCTGAAAGAACAAAATTAATATTTATCACATTTTATATAATTAGATGAGTTACTGATTTTGAACTACTGTAATTTTTTTTTTTGAGGTTCAGAGTGGGCACTTTTATTCAGAGTTTCTTCTTTTTTTCCCCTCTCTCTTTTAACAGAACTTAACTGGGATTCCCCTAGCCCAGGGGTCTGAAACCTTAAACACTCAAAGAGCCATTTGGACCCGTTTCCCACAGAAAAAAAACACACCGGGAGCCACAAAATCTGGTGGGCATGGCCAACTCGATGTCACTCACTCCCACCCAGTCACATGACCCCCCCAGCCACACCTACCCAGCCACAAAACTATTCTCTCTCTATGTCTCTCTCTCCCCCTCTCCCTATCTTCCCCTCTCTCCCCTATCTCTCTCCCCACTCCCCCTTCTCTATCTCTCTGTATCTCTCTGTCCCTCTCCCTATCTTCCCATCTCTCCTCCCTCTCTCTATCTCTCCCCCCTCCTCTCTCCCCATGTCTCTCTCTCTCCCTCTGTATCTCTCTCTCTCCCCCTCTCCCCCTCTCCCTATTTCCCCTCTCTCCCACACTCTCTGTGTATCACTGTGTGCATGTCTCTCTATGTCTCTCTCTCCCTGTATATCACTCTGCATGTGTCTCTCTGTCTTTCTCTCACGCTCTTTCTGTGTATCACTCTGTGTGTTTCTCTCTATGTCTCTCGCTCCCCACCCTCTGTGTGTGTGTGTGTGTGTGTGTGTGTGTGTGTGTGTGTGCGTGTGCATGTGCGTGTGCATGTGAGTGTCTGTGTCTGTGTCTGTCGGAAAGCGTGGCTGGGCCAAGCCAGCAAGTTCTCCTTGGGGTGCTTCGCTACTCTTTTTATTTCTTCTTTTTGGAAATCCAGGCTGGCTGAGAAAAGATCGCCAACAGCAATGGAGGCTTCCCTCCGGGTGACCATCCTCCTCCTTCCCACCTCCTTCTCCTCTTGTCACCCCCTGACTGGCTGTGGCTGAGCCAGGAACATGCGCACGCGTGGGGAGAGCCTCCACAACCAAGTGCCAAAGCGCAGCAAAGGCATGCACACTTAAGGAGGGTCTTAACAGGATGCAACAGGACATGGCTTCTCTCCTGCACTGAGGCTCTGGCCATCACCTTGCCGTGTCACCCCCTACCCCTGGCAACTCTTCGGCTGAGCATGGAGGGCATGAACTCCAGCCTGAAGTGGCAGGAAGTGAAAGCTGCCTTACGCACAAATGTGGCGTGAAGGCAGGTACAGGGCTGCTTCACTCCTGAACTCTCCAGTGACCCTCCTCCCCCTCCTCCTCTTGTGACTCCCTGGCAGTCTGTGGCTGAGCCGGGAGCGTGTGCATGTGTGGGGAGACCCTTCTTAAGCGAGTGGCTGGCCTCCCTGCCCCTTTCCTGTGCTTTGCTGCTTGCTTGAGGAGGGCCTCCCTATGTGTGCACATGCTCCTGGCTCAGCCACAGCCCGCCAGGGGGTCATGAGGAGGAGGAGGAGGAGGGTCTGTCACTGCGTTTTTGTATTTACCAGATGAGCTCATATTTTTGGACTTTCAGACTTTCCGTAGCTTGCCAAGTTTGTTATCAGTAAGCTAACTACCCATGTCCGCATTCCTTTCTTTCTACTTCTACACTTTTCTTTGTTCTCTTGCCAAGAGGTCCGGCCGCAGGAGAGGTGGCCAGCAGGAACGTTGCCAAAATGTAATTATTTAGATAGTTAGATGTTTTATTTTCTGTATAACAAATAAATGAGTTTATTCTTAGAAGAAATATCTTCGGGGTTTATTTTCTTAATGTATACTTGCAAGGAAAAGTCTCGATCCACGTCTCTAAATCAAGGTGCGATTACCCAAAAGCAGAATGGGATTAATTAGCACCCTGACACCTGGTAGCGGACGATGGTTGATTTATGGCTTTTACCTTGCTTGTTACTTTGATTAGACCTCTAGGTTAGTTTAGTCAGATGATTATTTTTTGCGACTGCGGAACGCTGATTAATTGTCTGCTAAGATGCCAAAAAAGAAGTAAAACAAATACAGAATGCATTTTGCCGAAGATATAGATATCTCTGCTCTCTCTAATGAAGAAGCGAAAAGAATTTTACAAAGGCTTCAGGAGGAAAATAACGGAAGAGCTGCTTTTGAAGGCGAAGCACTACGGCTGAGGTCAGTAACGCCCCCTTCCAATTATGCATCCCTTCAAACCGTCGCCCCAGAACCTTTTGTTTTTGAAATGCTTGGTGCAAGGCCAAAGTTTCCATAAATGGCACAGCATTTTTCCTCCCACACAGAGAGAGAAATAATTCATGATTCTCCTCGCAGTTCCGATCTCTCCCTTCATGAGCTAGCTGTAAAAAGCTATAGTGATCTGATAAAAATTTTTGAACATGAGCTATCCCAGGCAAAAATGGCTTTATCTATGTTTGAGCAAGATAAGAGAAAGTCTAGTGCTTTTAAAATCTCTGAAAATGCCATTTTGTCTTCTCCTTCGGAGCCAAAGACACACCCCCTGGTGGATTTTGTGTCAGGCCAATCAGAACAGAGAGCTGTGTACACATCACATTTGCCACATGATGTCCTCTCTGATCAAATTACAAATGCCACGTATGCAGAAAGATTACCTGAGCTGCCTAAAACTAAAGTTGCAGCACTATCTGCTGGCAAAAGTAATTTACTAGAGAAAGCTGAAATGCACCGCATCTTGAGAGAGCAATTACAATTATTACAGAAGACTCTATCAGAGATGTCCTTAACTCACTCAGATATTCAGGCTGCAATGCCACAAATGTCTCCACAGGCTCAATCTTCAGCACCCCCTGGAGGTGCTGGTGTCCTTTTAGATGGAACACAACAAAGCTTAATGCAGCAAAGGCAAATGACTGCGTCCCCAGCAGGTCATGTTAATACTGCAGCTCAAATGCCACAGCTCCAACTACAAATGCATGCACACGTGCCTCCAGCTGTACAACCAATTCCTGGTCCACCTCCAGCACAACAAGCACAGCAAATACCACAGGTATTCTTACCGGCACAGCCAGCATACCAAATGCATGTTCCTCACCAGGCATTTTCTGTTGCTCCACTAACTGGTGAGTCGAAATTAAAGATGTCAGGACAGAATTATAAGGCCTGGGTCAGTGAGATTGGATTGTTACTTTGCAGAGAAGGTACTCACTGTATGGTTTTTAATCCTCCTGCTCAGCCATGGACTCCTGCAATAAGAGACTTAGAGACTAAAGCTTGCACAACATTATTGATGTCCATGGATACTGAACTGCAGGTTACTTTTCCGCCTGATGCAACAAATTTGGGTTCAATTGGAAAATTGCTACAGGCCTGTTTCAATTGAATCTTCATGTTTGCTCATGTCTGAGTTCCATGGTTCAAGATTGAAATCTGGTGAACAAATTGGAGGACATTTAACCAAACTGAAAGGAATCAGAAGAGAATTGAGAGAAAGAGGCTATAATATTGATGATATTCAAATGATCAGCATTATCATTAACTCTTTGAATTATGAATGGAAAGATGCCATTACAAAGATTAATCTAGTGCCTATTGCTCAACGCACAATGGACAATGTATGCAGACTTTTAATTGAAGAAGGAGCACTCATGTTAGCCACGCCACACTTGAGAGGACCACCCGCATCAAGAGCTCCAGCTAGGCGCCCCTTCCAAGGAAGGACCTACGCTCCAAGGATGCCAAGATGCTACATCTGTAATCGTGTGGGGCATGCCACCTGGGATTGTCCCCAATGAATTCCAGCTCCCGTCACATACCAGCCCAGAGGAACAGACTCCAGAGGCAGAGGCAGAAGACAAGGTCGTCGTGGTCCCAGGCGTGATCCACAAACTCCACTTGCCACATTGGCTTTAACCAATGATCCACAACCTCAACCAGAGTACAACAGACGACTCCTGTGGACTTTGGACAGTGGTGCAGCGTTGCATGTTACCTACAGAAAGGAACTTTTCACAGAGATGCACGAGCCTGAACCTGAACTACATGAACTTTATTCTTTTTCCAATCATCCTTGTCAGGTCAAAGGATGGAAAAGGAACTGTTTATGTTGAAGAGCTCGATGCATTCATTCCTGATGTTTATTATATACCAACAGCAACTAGTAATTTGCTTAGTCAGAGTCACTTGTCTAGAGCATTAAAGTTCCAGCTTCATCACATTGAAAAAGCAAGTTACATAGTTAAAGATGGAGATATTGTTGCTGAAACCATGTTAATTGGTGGTGTTTATTACTTAAAGCCAAAGCCTAAACCGCAAACACAGGCAAATATACAAACTCCAAAAAGGGAGAGCACAGGCCCAGAGAGAGATGCTCCAGTGAGAGATCCTATTGCTACTCCAAAGGCTCCTAAAGCCAACAAAAAGAAAATTAGGAAACAGATTGCTCAGAGCAAGCCTGAGGTTCCTCATAAAAATGTTAATGTTGAGAATTCACTAACTGGTAAACCTTTGCATTCCAGGTGTATCCATAAATGGCATAGAAGATTGGGGCATGCCAGTTTCCTTGCTCTTAGGAAGATGCCAGAGTTCGCAAAAAGTTTGGATCTAAAGGGGTGTAAGGTGTTTTTGGATTGTGCTATATGCAAAAAGGCCAAATCCAAAGCAGCAGCCATTCCCAAACGCGCTACATGCCTGTCAACATGCATTTTTGATTTGGTTCACACTGACATAGTTGGTCCTTATCCGCCAACACTTGGTGGTAGAAAATATTTTCTAACAATTGTTGATAATTATTCTAGATATGGATATGTATATCCTATGAAAGAAAAATCTGAGACTTTTCAGATCTTTAAAGACTTTGCTGCTCTTGTTTCTACCCAACACCAAGTTCGCATCACATGTCTCAGTGTTTCCAGGACTGGATGCGTAAGAATGGAATTCTTCACCAACGTCGGCTCCTTACGTACCGGCTCATAACGGGGTCATAGAGAGACAACAAGGGATCATGCAAACCATGATGTGTTGTCTCCTAGAAGACGCCAACCTTAGCAACCCATACTGGGGTGAAGCTATCAAATATGCAAATTACACTGTAAACTGTACTTGGAGCAGTGTAATAAATCAGATTCCTTTCTTCATGTTGTATGGCTACAAGCCCGATCTCAAGAACCTCCACATTTTTGGTTCATACGCTATGGTGAATATTCCCTTAGCTCAAAGAAGAAAAGGAGGTCCAGCAGCAAAGAGACTGAGATCTATGGGTATTGATGATAATTCAAAATGGAGCAAATCTAAACATGTAATTGTGATTTCCCAATCTGCTAATTTTGAGGAAGATGTTGACTGGTCCAGGATTCATTCCAATGATCCTGGAGTTTATTTTCCTAGAGATGATACTGCTGATGCTGCGCAGATTGATGATCAAAATTCCACTAGTTCTTCTCAACCTGATGTTCCATCTTCGCAAGCCGCAGATGCTGACGCTAGCGACAAATGTGAGGACGAGGACGAAGCAGAAGAAGACTGGACTGTTGTTCTGAGATGTTTCAAGAGGGTCACAAAGGGAATCCCTCCACAACGATATTCTTGGCAACTGATAAAAGCACCCTTGCCTTTGATTTGCAATGTTGCACTTCCACCTGATAATTTCACGCAAATCAAACATCTTCCTGATTCAGAGCAAGACAAATGGTATGAGGCAATGCAGGTTGAAATGGACAGTCTAAAGAAACTTAAAGTGTTTACACTTGCAAAACCTCCAGCAAACAAAAGGGTCATTGGCACCTGATGGGTCTACAGAATCAAAAAGAAGCCAAATGGTGAGTCACTGTACAAGGCCAGACTTGTAGCTCAGGGTTTCATTCAACATTATCCTGAGGACTACACAAATACCTACTCACCGACAGTTCGAACTGAGAGTGTAAAAATTGCTTTAGCAACTGCAACAATCCTTGGTTTAGAAGTTTTCCAGTTCGATGTTGACACAGCTTATCTACATGCAGACCTAAATGAAGAGATCTACGTGAGAGGCCCTCCAGGATTCCGACAGCAAGAAGGGGATACCTGGTTTCTAAACAAAAGTCTTTATGGTCTGAAACAGTCTGGTTTAATGTGGTACTTATGTCTTACTGACAAACTAAATTCAATGGACTTTTTTAAGTCCGAAACTGATGAGTGCGTGTTCACAAAAAGATCTAATGCAGAATTATGTTGTTATGCAGATTCTGATTGGGCAAGTGATAAGAAATCACGTAAAAGTACTTCAGGTTATATAATGTTCTTAAATGGATGTCCTGTTTATTGGCAAGTGCGTAAACAGAATTTTGTTTCTTGTTCATCTACTGAAGCTGAATATGCTTGTGTTTCAGATGCATGTAATTCTCTAACTTGGTTTGATGCTTTGGTCACAGATATCTGGACACGTCTGATCAGACCGATCACCGTGATGGAAGACAATGAATCGGTGGTTTATATTTCTGAATCACATTTCACAGGTTCTAGGTCCAGACACATTGACATCCGTTATCAAAACATAAAACAATTAGTGAAAAAAGGTTTTGTAAAATTGCAGTATGTATCTACACATGATCAGATTGCAGACATGCTCAACAAACCGCTTCCAGCAGCTCAGCATGAGTTTCTGTGTAAGAAGATGTGCCTTATTTGATGATGTACCTGATATTCGCTCAACTGGCAAAAGAAGGGGTTGTCACTGCGGTTTTGTATTTACCAGATGAGCTCATATTTTTGGACTTTCAGACTTTCCGTAGCTTGCCAAGTTTGTTATCAGTAAGCTAACTACGCATGTCCGCATTCCTTTCTTTCTACTTCTACACTTTTCTTTGTTCTCTTGCCAAGAGGTCCGGCCGCAGGAGAGGTGGCCGGCAGGAACATTGCCAAAATGTAATTATTTAGATAGTTAGATGTTTTATTTTCTGTATAACAAATAAATATTCTTAGAAGAAATATCTTTGGGGTTTATTTTCTTAATGTATACTTGCAAGGAAAAGTCTTGATCCACATCTCTAAATCAAGGTGCAATTATCCAAAAGCAGAATGGGATTAATTAGCACCCTGACAGGGTCACCCGAAGGGAAGCCTCCACCGCGGCTGGTGATCATTCCTCAGCCAGCCCAAATTTCAAAAAATATCCCAAAAAGTAAAAGGGGCAAGGGGTGGGACCAACCAATGATGGCACAGGGAGCCACAGCAGAGGGCCAAAGAGCCACATGCGGCTCTGGAGCTGTGGGTTGCCAACACCTGCCTAGCCAGTTCCAGAGCTGGTCAACATGTCTTCTCCATATTCAGCCATCATCCAACTCCGCTTTATATGATTTGGGACCTGTGACAGCCATAACTCTAGCCTTCACTCAGGTGGGGTACCAATATAATTTTGGGCGAATACCAGATCGTCTATTTTGAATGATCTGCTGGGTTTAGCTGATTCAGGGTGATAGTCTGATTGCAGTCAATCTAGTTGAGATTTCAGCTTACGTCCATTAACAGTTTGGCTGGACTTCTGTGGGTAACAGAGATAGATGTGATGTGTTGGGCCAGGAGGAACTGGTTGATTTTCTCTTGTCAGTTTCCCAGTCCCATGAGGGTGAGGGTCTCCTTGGTCAGTCTCACCATCCATTCAGCCTGTCCATTACTCGTCAATTTGAATGGGGCCACCAAGACGTGTCTGATCCCTTGTGCCAATAGGAATGATTCCATTGCCTTAGTGGTCAGTTGAGGTCTGTTGTCCAAGACTAGGATGTTGGGTAGCCCATGGTTGCTTCAGCCATTAGGGTAGGCATGATGATAACTTCTAGCCATTTAGAATAGGCATCCACTACTATCAAGAACATCTGCCCCCCCACATAGGTCCAGCAAAATCTATGTGTACCCTTGACCAGGATCCTTTGGGTACTTCCCATTCTCGTGGGGTGGTGCGGGGTAGTGCTGGTCATGTTTCCTGGCATGGCATGCACACTGCCACCCATTCCATGATGTCCTGGTCCAAATTTGGCCACCAAATGTAGCTCTGTGCCACCACTTTCATGCACACAATTTCCGGGTGCCCCACATGTAATGTTTCTAGAACTTGTTTCCATAGGCTCTGGTATACTACAACTCTCTTCCCCCATAGCAGGCACCCCTTCAACACAGACAACTCTAACTGCCTGTTTTCAAAGTTGGTAAATTCGTTCCCCACCTTTTCTTCCCCTCAACACCCAGTTCAAAACTTTAGAAAACATCTTGTCATTGCTGATGTGTTCTGCAATCTCTGTGGATGTGATGGGGCTGGTCTTGTCTATGTCTATTATCATGACTTGTACAGCTGGCATGGGATCCTCCATGAATTCTGGCATTGGGCATCGACTGAGGGCATCAGCATTGCTGATACTCTTTCTGGGCTGGTGCACCAGTTTATAATTGTATCCCGTTAGGAAAATGGACCATCTTGTTAATCTGGGGGACATAAAAGTTGGAGTTTGTTGGTCTCCTGCGATAAGACCCAGGAGCTGTTTGTGGCTGGTGATAAGTTTGAATCTTCACCCATATAGATATTTGTGGAAACACTTTATTTCGGCAATGGCAGCTAACGCCTCTTAACGTCCCTCATGCCCAGGATGATTCGGTCTTTCATCATTTCCTTGGGATTGATGAATTCGCATTTTGACGTGATCTCCCTCAGATTGGCCACAAACTCATTTATCGTTTCCCTCTCTCGTTGGCGCCGATGGTAAAACTCATCTCGGCTCACCATAGGGGTTGCAATTGGGGCATAGTAGTCCTTCAATGTGCTGTGGAGCATTGTCCACGAAATAGACTCAATGTTGGCAGGGGCAACGAGAGTCTGTGCCATCTTGTATACTTTGCCCCACAGTAGGTAAGAAAGAGAGCTCTTTTGCGGTTGTCCGGTAGGTCCTGGTAGATATTGGCTTCAGGGGACATTCTGAAACGGTTCATATAGGTGTGCCATTCCTCCGTCTGTGGATCGTAGGTTGCTGGTGCTGGTGATGTCTGGGCAGCCATCGTTAGGTTGGCCGTTGCGGGTTGTCCATGCAGTAAGATGGCCACAGCTGCCATGAGGTGGATGGTCAGTTCCTTTGTCCTTCTTGAGATCCCACCTTCATTTCCAGTGTTAAATTGGAAGCGTGGCAAAAGAAGAGACTGGCTGTGGAACTGTTTCAGCACCTTTTTATTTGGTTACAGCTAGCAATACAAACAGCCAGCAATCTGCCGGGTCTTGCTCTTTAAAGAGCTCCGGCATGCAAACCAGCCACTGACAACACTTTATTTTTCCCACCGCGATTTTAACCAGTCAGCGGCGGTCATGCAAATACTTCAAGTACATCTGTACGTAACAGGCTAACTCGACATAGGGACAATTCAATGCTCCACAAGCTCCTCGCCTCCCCAACTTGCTGACACCCAAACACGTGAGTGTGCATACACTGTGTGCATACACACACTGCATTCTAAGTTTGGGGCCTTTTATCAACAGATAAAGGAGAGGGCCTTCTCCCCAAGGCCAGGCTTGAATGGCAGTTTGTAAGTTCAGATGTGAAAAAAAGTCTCCAAGCTTAAAATGGTGTGTGTGTGTGTGTGCAGGCGTGTGCACAGCATACTATGAGAAACATTCTCCTTCCAATTCCAGACATTGTTGGTGTTTCCCTCTCCAGTGTCTCAACTCAGCAAAGCAGGAGGAAGAAGACTATGCTTCTGTGTGTGGAAGCACAGAGGAGACAGTTTGCAGGAAACAGTTTCTTCTGAGTCCAACAACTTCTACCTTGACATATATATGGAGAGCAAGAGGAGGAGGCAGGGGAGTAGTGTTCCCAGTCCTTAATGAGGAAGACTGACCCTTCTCAAAAGGGAATCCCCATTTCCAATCGTGTGGTAAGTCTGACTTGGAGGAAACTGCCTTCTGCAAACTTTCTCCTCCGCACTTCCATACATAGCAGTGTTGTCCTCCGCCTCCTATGGGGTACCAGACAAGGCTGGGAGGAGGGTTCCATAGGTCTCCAGCGGAGGAAGATGAGACCAGGGTGAGCATCAAAGCGTTCACCAGAATACCCTTGCCGTCCCCGTCAGGCCATGTGGCGGACCCCTGATTGGTTGCATGGGCTGTCCAGGTCTCTGGGCAAGGGCAAGTGCCGAGTCCAACCCTTGAGCTCCTGGGCCACTGAGATCCTATAGCCCAGCCTAGCGATACTTTCCTGAGGGAGCGCCCAGCCACACTTACCTCCTCCTCTAGGCTGCTGCTGCTGTCCTCATTTTCCTTGACCAGGTGTAGGAGGGCAAAGTGCATGGGTCAGAGGGAGACCACTCCCTCTCCATGTGAGGAGATCCAGCTTTGTGAGCAATGTATCATCAGCAATAGGATAGGAGACCATCAGGAGAGTCCAGGAGGAAGGGGCAAGGGAATGGTGAAAGGGCAGCAGGGCTCCTGGTGGCCAAGTATTGACTGAATGACAATAGCACGCTATGCTCTTAAAATTTAATTGCCAAAAAAAAAAAAAGCATCTGGGATCTCAGCATTAATATCATCAGACATTATCTCTTAATTAATATCTGGCAGAACTCTGGTGATGGAACAATGGGAATTTCAAAGGGAGAAAAATATTAAATTCACACTGAATATTATGCTTAACAAAAAACTGGTATAACATGTTTCAATGCTGAAATATTTTCTTTAGGACTGATTGTTAAAGGGAATAGTTTGTTGTCTATAAATTGTGGGAAATAGTTGGCTCAAACCCCCCCCCCCCATTTTGGTGGCAATATTGTAAAACTCAACGTTTTTTTTGAAAATGATTTATAATAAAAGGAAACAAAATTTAAAAACTGAATTTCCTTTCCAGCCTACTATTACATTTTACTTACCTTCCCTCAGTGTTCTAAATTAGCTTTGTATATAGTACAAAGCTGATAACCCGGCGTTGCTCGGGTATTTATTTATCCCAATCCTGTATTAGACATGAAAAACCATCATTCACTATGGTGAGAATTAGAGACCTAATTGCCCTGGCCAACAGCCTCAGAAAATTTCTACAGGTGATTATATGCATTAGCAGGCACCTCCCCCGACAACTTGCCCTCTATGCTTGAAGCTGAGGGCCTAGGGGGGGTTATTTTTTTATTTGTTTGTTTGTTTTTGTTTGTCTGTTTAAGAACCAGTTCCCTTTACCAGAGGGAGCCCCCTTTGGAGTACTGTGAAGCCGTTACCATGGCAACTGCATTGTGATGTACATTAGAAGCCATTTTAAGACACAACAGGCTGTATCTTAACAGAACTTGAATATAAAATGGACGTTGGACTTACCTGATACGTCTGTTCTCAGCATGAGGAAAGCGTCAGTCAGGATGAGGGATACACCTCGGTCTAGCGTATGACCGAGTCTTGCATTCTTTAAGTCTCCGCCCTTCCGGTTGCCCCAGTTCTTCTTCGAGGGCGAAGGTGCAGACTCGTGAGACGTGTCTTCCTACAACGACAAACAATTAAAAACCAACCCCCCCAGCCACCACCAGACCAGATCCAGAAGGGTGGGGCTGACTGACGCTTTCCTCATGCTGAGAACGGACGTATCAGGTAAGTCCAACGTCCATTCTCCAGCTAGCAGGAAAGTGTCAGTCAGGATGGTGACATACCAAAGCTTGATGTCACCAGGGAGGGCGAATGGGTCCGGTGTCATTCAGGCGAGGTGGACCGCTTGGAGGACTCTTCTGCCAAATGCCGCATCGGACGAAGCAAACGAATCCACTCTGTAATGTCTGATGAAAGGACTGATGGTAGTCCAGGTGGCAGCTTGACAGACTTCCTCAAGCGATGCCTGTGTCGACCAGTTGCAGCTCTCCTGGTTGAGTGTGCCGTGATCCTGTGCGGAGGAATAGTGTCTGAGTGATGGTAAGCCAAGGCAATCATGGCTCTAATCCAGTGACCCAAGGTGGATGCCAACACACAGGATCCAATGGACGTGGGGTTAAAGGCTATGAAGAGAGCCTCCGACTTGCGATGAGCTGCAGTCTGGTTGATATATATCTTAAGAGCCTGGCGGACATCGAGAGTGTGCCACGAGCGTTCCAGTCAATGTGAAGGACATGGACAGAAGTCCGGGAGCACGAGCTCCTGCGCCCTGTGGAAGGGTGAGTTAATCTTGGGCAAAAATGCCGGATCCAGGCGACGGACCACCCTGTCGTTATGAAAAATACACAGGTCCGCTCGAATGGACAATGCTGCCAGTTCTGAAATGCGGCGGGCAGAAGTGATTGCCACCAGGAAGGCTACCTTCAAGGAAAGGAACCGGAGGGAGACAGAGAGAAGAGGCTCGAACGGAGGAGACATAAGGGCGGTAAGGACCTTGTTGAGGTTCCAGGAAGGAAAACGGTGTATGGTTGGGGGCCGCAAATTTGTTGCATCCCACAGGAAGTTCCGAATGATGGGATGACGGGAGATGGAATCTGTCGAGCCACAGGCCAGGACAGATGCAATGGCGGCCACTTGGCGTCGTAGGGTATTCGGGCTTAGGCCCTTGTCCAGACCACTTTGGAGAAAGGACAATACATGAATGATGGAGGCCAATGTCGGAGAGACTGGGACCGAGGCACACCAAGAAGCAAAAGCACGCCAGGTGGCTTCATAAATCCGAACCGTAGAAGGACGGCGAGCGGCCTGAATAGTTGAGATGACCGGAGGTGGAACCTTAGCTGCGGTCAGGAGGAGCCGCTCAACCGTCAGACGGTCAAGTGAAGCCAGGCCGGGTCCGGGTGGAAGAGAGCCCCTTGAGACAACTGAACCTTGGAGGTTGGAATTTGCCATGGCGGAGAGACCGATAGGGTCATCAAGTCCGCAAACCACGGGTGCATCGGCCAATAAGGGGCAATCAAGAGAAGTTGAGCCCGTTCCTCGAGGAGCTTGCAGATCACCTTGGGAATTACTGGTAGTGGCAGAAAGGCGTAAAGAAGGCCTGGTGGCCACCGGCTGCGGAGAGCATCTGTGGCCTCCGCTCGGAGATCCAGGAACCTCAAAAAATAACGGGGCAGTTGGTGGTTCATCCGGGAAGCGAATAGATCTACGAGAGGCATCCCGAACCTGGTCAAGATCTCCTGAAATAGGGAGGGGGAGATCGATGATGTTAATTTAACCTAACAGTAGCGAAATTGCTCTAGCAATGGGAAGACACGTCCAGTCACGTGTAGACCGAGTCGAAGAACTGGGGCAACCGGAAGGGTGGAGCCTTAAAGAATGCAAGACTCGGTCATATGCTAGACGGAGGCGTATCCTGACTGACGCTTTCCTGCTAGCTGGAGAATGCACACTATCACTGTCAAAAGTACTGTGATTTGACACTATAGATATAATTCATTCCTTTTCATTTCAGCAGCCCAGGCATTTAGAGTTATGCTGAAACACACACACACACACACACACACACACACACACACACACTCTGAAGGGTGTTATAGGGGTGTCTTATCCCCACAGTATTTTTTTGCAGAGAGAAAGTTATCTGTGTAGCAAGTTTGGTTAAAATTGCTTGAGGCGTTCTAGAGTTATGCTGGGACGCACACATACACACATACACACAAACACAAACACAAACACACATGTGCGCACACACACACACACACACACACACACACACACACACTGAAGGGTGTTAGGGGTGTCTTATCCCCACAGTATTTTTTTGCAGAGAGAAAGTTATCTGTGTAGTAAGTTTGGTTAAAATTGCTTGAGGCGTTCTAGAGTTATGCTGGGACGCACACATACACACATACACACATACACAAACACAAACACACATGTGCGCACACACACACACACACACACACACACACCCCAAGGGTGTTAGGGATGTCTTACCCCCACAGTATTTTTTTCCAGAGAGTAAGACATCTGTGTACCAAGTTTGGTTGAAATTGCTTGAGCTGTTCCAGATTTATGCTGGAACACACAAACAAATACACACACACACACACACACACACCCTGAGAAGAGTTTTACCCCCACAGAATTTGTTTCCAGAGAATAAGTCATCTGTGTACCAAACTTTGGTTGAAATTGCTTGAGCTGTTCCAGAGTTATGCTGGATCATATATAAAAGAACACTTGCTTCCTTTTGCAGAAAAATGCTAATTATGTTTTGGGAATATACCTCGATGTCCAAAATAACTCTGTATCTCAAAAGTAACTCTTCCATAGAATTGAATTTCATTTGAAAACAATTTGTGGGTTATAAATAATTTAATATATAAGCTTACACCACATCTGAAATTTGGGGTTCTCTTAACATAGTGTCTAATTTCTTAGAGATTAATTTCATTTTATGATTTATATACTTTGCTGACAATTGCTGTTAATATTCACATATTTTAACAATGACTTATACTTTTTAAAACATGGTATATTCAATCCCTTAAAACTAATTAGTGAAATTTTGGTATAAGATTTGGAATTGCTCTTTATTTTAGTAACCAGAATTGGAAAAGGACATAGTGCTCTCTGTCATCGCTTTCAGCTTTTGATTTGTTTGAAATCTTACCCATGGAATCTATGAACTGAACTGGAGGAACAGTCTCCCAAAGGTCTATCCTGACAGCTAAAGTTGCCATTTGCTACTGTTTTAATGCACTAAACATCTGTATGATATTGCATCCAGGCCACCTACATAAAGCATTATAGCATCTCTTGAATAATAATGGCCATTAAGCAATTGTTGACAGCAGAGGAGCCCTACCAAGAAATAAATTGGTAATTCTAATGCTAGTTTATAGATAGATGAGTTTTGTTACAGAGCACAGTGATAAAAAACGGGCAGCATGGAACAAACTTTGCCAGCTGCTGGCATGAGAAAATTAGATAACTTTCTTGCCAAGAGTGGTGGCTATGTAACTTGGCTGTGGCTGTAATGAGAGCTATATCTTTTAACTGCATGAGTATCTCCCCACTAAAACAAGCCATTAACTCTACAAAACATGTATTCAGGGATGTAAACTCCCCATAAACTTACTTTTTTCCTTTTTTTAATGACAGAAAGTAAAATTTAAAAATTGTAGAATTACAGTTAACTATTATTCTCTCTTTTAAAAAATGGTGGGAAGGTTGCTTTGTCCAGAAATAAACTGATTGCTGTTTAAGGTTACTGATCAAATAAGATGATATGTCAAGATTACTATGATTTACAGAGCATTTCTCCCTTATCAAGGCTTGAATTCTTTTGATAGACAGATATCTATGTGTTGTTGTTGTTGTTGTTGTTGTTGTTGTTGTTGTTGTTGTTGTTATTATTATTATTATTATTATTATTATTATTATTATTATTATTATTATTATTTCAATTTGTATGCTGCCCCTCTCCGAACACTCAGGGTGGCAACAGGGTGTTAACAACAATTTCCCCAGTTTCTCAATTTTTTTTTTATAAAAGAGAAAGGCAGACCTTTAAAATAGAAATGAAATAAATAAAATTGACAAACTCATTCATATCTAGTGACAAAGTAGATTATTTACATAATTCATATTATCTGTATGGATAAGGGAAATTACAATTTAGAAATGAAGAACAAATAGTAATGTTAAGATTGCGGTGGTTCTCCTCCTACCTCTCTGACCGTGTTGAACAGGGGGGCAGTGGTCGACCCCGAGGTGCCTTGTCTGTGGGGTGCCGCAAGGATCGGTCCTCTTGCCCCTTCTGTTCAACATTTATGTGAAGCCACTGGGTGAGATCATCCGTGGCTTTGGGGTGGAGTTCCATCAGTACACTGATGATACTCAGCTGTACATCTCCACCCCAGGCCACCCCAACAATGCCCTTGAAGTGATGTCCCGGTGCCTGGAGGCCGTGTGGAACAGCTTTCCTTTGGAAGTTGTGCTAGCTTCATCATGGAGGCTTTCAAGAAGAGATTGGACTGCGATTTGTAAAAAAATGGTATAGCCTCTCCTGCTTGGATGGGTGGTTGGACTAGATGACCTAGAAGGTCCCTTCCAACTCTGTTAATCTGTTAAAGTGTAAGAACCTTTCATTCCAACTAGTGAGCATATCCATCATATTTTTTCTTTCGGTGGAGAAGAATAAATTGAATGGAAAACAATGTATTTTCCCATAAGCTAAAGTAGAGTGGTTAAAAACATAGATGAAAATTCTAGTGAAGCATCAGTTTTAAATATCTGAGATAAATAGTGTTCATCACTATAGTATTCTTAATAGTGACCTATTAAGAAAGAGATTGCCTTCATTTAAATTAGTACACTAATCCTTACCTTTAAATCAAGTGTCGTCTCCAGGGCTCAGATACAGTATTGAATAAGCAGGCTGACAACCAAACCAATAATGCAGAATGCCCATAACTCACAGGCAGGAGAAACAATAGTCAGCCAAGCCAAAATTTAAATATGAGTTTAATGCAGAGACTGTAAAACTAAATGGTATAAAAACAGAGTTCAGGGTTAGTCATGAAGACAGCAAGTTCAAAAGTTAAAGATTGGTCTTACACAAGAAATTAAGCCATAATTTCTTTAAATTTGTTTATTTGGCTTGGGCTTAGATTATTGTGTAAATTCAACCAATGTAGTTTATGAACTATATTTATGATTTAAAATATTGAGCAAATCAAGCCAATTCTGGACTATTCAGTAAGCTATGGTAAAATAAACCATGACTTAGCATAAAAGATAATGATTGTTTCCACCAACCAACAGTATAGAACTAAATGCTTTTAAAGCTGTGTTCCCACAGCCCACACTGAAAGTGTTTTGCCCATTAATGGAGCTCCACACAATGTTCTTCTGAGAAAAAGTTTATGAAAAAATACTGCTTTATAAGGATCATTGTTTTTTGACAATATTTTCGGGAAAATGCTTTGTGTTGGGATAATGACAGTCATATAACAATGGATATGAAGGGTTGCAGGTTGAAATTTAGGATTAGGCCTAGGGAAAGGGCTATGGAAGTGACAGTAAAGGTTCACGGAATTTGAAAGTCAGGGGAAAGACTACAGGAAAAGAGTAGCCTATCTGATCTTTTTTTTTTAGGTTTTTTTTAAAATTTTTGAATATACATCAATATCAATACATGAACAGTGAAGCATCTGGGTATCATTCATATGGATACAAGTAGTAGTGATACTACTCTTACCTTCACTCCTACTCTAATTTCCCTTCCCTTCCTTCATCCCTCTCTATTGCTGTATCCTTTTATGCATATGGACTACTCAGAGGGCTGAAAAAGTTATTTTTGACTGGTCCTTGCACTTTTGACCAGTCCTCGAACTTACGACTGTCCTCACATTTTACATTTTTGCCCTATCTTGTCATCATGGTGAAGAGAAGCAGTTGTGAAATGAGTGACATGGTTGTTAAGAATGCTGCACGGGCATAAATGTGAGGATGGTCATAAGTGTGAGGACCAGTCAAAAGTGCGAGGACCTGTCAGAAATGACTTTTTTCAGCCCTCTGAGTAGTCTCTATACACATAACCATGGCCACCCGGTCACATGACCAGCTAGCCACGCCCACTCAGTCACATGACCTCCAAGCCACGCCCACAAAATAAGCCACGCCCACAGAACTGGTAGTAAAAAAATTTAGAACCCACCCCTGGTTGGGGGTCACCACAACATGAGGAACTGTATTAAAGGGTCGCGGCATTAGGAAGGTTGAGAATCACTGATCTACATCTTTCCTGTTTAACCTAAGTATTTCTTCCATCTCTACTATCTTTTGCTGCCAAGCCTTCAGAGGATCTGCCCAAGTCTCTATTTTCTTTTCAAGAATATCTTTCTGTTTATCCAGTATCATTTTTTGGTCTTTTAGCATGTATTTTCCCTGAATTGTTTCATAAGTTTTTATTGCCTTCTCCCTCTTATCTTCTTGTTTAATTTGTTGATTTGTCTTTCTATCTTTTCCTCTGATCTCTCTATTATCTCCTCTATTTCCTGGGCTTTTTGATCATAATTCATTATCTCTTGTAGAACACTTTCTAGCTTCCCATTTATGTTACTCATTAAATCCTTTATCTCCCTATGATTCTTTATCATAATATGGTATATGTTTTGAAACATTGACACTTCTTTTTGCAACCCACTTATTTCCCCCTGCTGAAGCGTCTTCTTTTGATAAGTCCAAATATAGCCCAGTAGTCTGTCAATGATCTATCACTGCCCCAGAGTCTCAATTATCTTTGACCTCAGAAAGTCAATCTGGAAACCATTTATTCAATCCTGATGTTGCTCCTCAGAATACTAACAGTAATTATAATTACCTCGGAATAGTAATTATAATTCTTTATGTCCCAGAGTTAGTCAATTTACTTCTTTTTAGGTAATCCAGGAAGATTTCCAAAGGTCTCCTTAAGTCCACTCTATAAGTTCAATCATAATTCCTGATATTTGAAAGTCACTTTATTTAGATGTCTTCCGTGTTCTCACCCTCAGGTCATGAAGGAGATAAGTATAGAGCAGTAGATAGCACAGCAGTTCTCCGGGTATTATTTATTTCCACTTTCTCCTTTGCCTTATCAGTATTTTTCCGAGTTATAGGAGTATAATGTCTATTCCATTCACCAGTAGGTGGCACCTTCAGCTTAACTTTCAATGTTACACAGATTCTAACAGGTTCTGTTGGTATACATTCAAACAAATAATCAAAATTCTGACAAGTATTTCCAGCATTTTAAAATGCCTTATTGACAACAAAAATTAGAGATCCAATCTTTCTGTGTTTTTAAAGTTTTTGTGCTCTCTTCTTAAAATCTTTTCTTTCGGGTCTGTGATTTTTCTCCCTGTAATTATTTTCTGCTTAAACAAACTTTTCAAAGAGTCTTTTTTCCAGAATTTATTTTCTTTAGGGTAGATTTTAGGTTAAAAAAACGAGTCACTTCACCCAGTTCCAGTCACTGTTCATTCATACCGCTCCGGCACGTTCTTTGTTTCTTCAGCTGCCCAAGCTTCATGGCAGTCATAATGGCTGCCTCTCCTCTTTGTCGTTGGATAAGAGGGAATTAGCCCTGGGTCAAGAAGGAGAACTGCTGCTCTCCATGACCTACAGGGCACTCCACCACTCTTTGTTCACCCCTACAGGGTGACTTTAGCCCCTTATGGGGCCCTCCAATGAAGGGATTTGGTGTGAGTTCGTGGAGCCCTGCTCTTCGCCTTTGATAGCACTATGATGCCAATTGGAAGTCCATCCCATGTGATCTCAAAGATGATGAGGAATAGGATCACTCTGCAGAGTGGATGTGAAAGTTAAAGACAGAGATAGGACCCCTGCTGATTTATGACCATTCCCTGAAATTGGGGTTGCTGGGAAATTTAATCAATGCTTGGACTTTAAAACCATTCTTCATGATCATTTCATAAAATAAACAAGCGTAGTCTGATGCTTAATTCTAATTTTAATTTCTAATCAGAGAGATTCTTGCATGCTCAGTGTGCATTGTAGGGGGACTGACAAAAGATATTTATATTACATTAGGCTTATAATGTAAAGTCAGCTAGATGATATAAAAGAATGTGGCCACAGAAATTAATCCGAAATACTTTTAGTTTTTTGAGCTTCAATTTGGAGTTTATTGCAGAAGTTATTTTTAAAGAATATATTAAAATTAATAAGACAAGTAGAGTACAGTAGGGATCTTGGAGGTGTTCTAAATTATAAAGAATATTGATTCTAAATATAAGGAAGGGTAAAGAAGCAAGGGCAAACAATCTAACTAAGTGAAAGTCCTTTGGAAGGTAAATGTGAAAAAGTAAGCTATAAATACTACGAGAGGCAAATTGACAAAAATAATGGTGTTGCTATATTTGTTCTTACATTACTGAGCAGTACATTTTGTCTTTCTGAAGATACAGTAATGAAATGATATGTGTAGAGGAGGCAATAACTATAATGAAGTGCCAAGGCATGTTAAGAGTCTCCTTAAAATGTAAGAACACTTTGAGTTGTTAATGCTGCCTTTGGCTATAATTTGGCTTACAACCTTATTAGACTGCCCTCTTTCTGATTACAATTGAATGGTAATATTGTAGATAATTTAGCAAAGATGCAATGCTAGGATTTACCCCATCTTAAAATGTCAAGTACCATAACAAACAAGCTTCCAGCAACACATCTCCACATTTCTCTCCTGTTAGTACTACTTTGAATGTCCAGAGGCTAGCAGTCTCATCAGCAACAAATGGCCAATATTTATTAAGCAAGCTGTAGCATAATAATGCTCACTACGGGATTAATAAACTGATATTTGGAGAGAAAGCTGAAAAAAACCCCAAACACTTGTTGAATGCCAGAGGAGACATACAATTGCTCAGTCGTGTGCTTTGAGTGCTAAACAAGCAAGGATTCAGCATCATGTACATCATAGGGTTCAAGAAGAATATATTAATGCTCAACTAGTTTGTGAGAATGTGCTCACATTCATATGTACAGATATGGAAGGCTTCGTACAGTTAAGGAAAGGAAAACCTGAAAATCAGTTTGTGTTTTTGGACTACAGAATTAACCAACCTAACTCTGTATTGTTTAAAATGAGCTGCCTGAGTAATTTCTTGTTAAGAAAGTATGGGCCTGTTCCCAATTCTAGATGCAACAATTGGATAAATTCTTATAGAACTGACTCAGTAGAAGTGGGAGGCAATCTTTGTGAATTTGGAAAAGATCAGTCCCAGCTGGACAATGTGCTTATCAAAATTCCATTTTTATGTGCTGTATGGTCAACTGTCAGGTTCCGGAATGGCACGATAAAGGAAAACTCCAGACAACAGTGTGAAGTTTGTTGTAGAGTCTTTACCTTCTGCGCTCTGGCACATTCCAACAATCATCCAGTGCAGTTTCAGGGAAATATTGTCAGCTCTAGTTGCTCTGTGCTTCCACTACCTTTTTAAAGCTGCCGTGCTCCACCCCATGACTCCACCCCCTCAGCTCCATCTCCCAGCAATGCAACGCCTCATGTCCCCAGCCACATCCCATCTGAGCTAGCAAGTCCTGATTGATCCTGGGCAGTCTGGGCGGCGATCTTGCTATTGAGCCTTGATTACACTTGGGCAAGCCCTGATCAATCCTGGGCGGCTTGGGCTTCTGCACAGGCATGGAGCCATCCGGTCCTGGAAGCAGCAGGAAGAAAAGAGCAAGCCAGCGATGATAACAGGAGGCAGGGTGAGCTAGCCGGTGAACTACAGGTGGCAAGGCAAGGCTTTCTGGGCAGCTGGTATGTGGGGTGGCTGATGCAATTCTTCATCATTTGCCATTCCCACCACAATGGCGGCCCCAGCGCAGCAGTTTAGTTCAAATTTTATCCCTTTATTAGCCAGCAAATAAAGCAAAGGAAAAGAAAAAAGAGAGAAAGCAAATTAATATATATATTTTTTTTAAAAAAAAAAATCCAACGTAGTTTTTTTAAAAAAATATTAGAATTAAAAATGTATTTTAATTGTATTTAAATAAGTAATAAAATCCCAATTTCCAACTTTAAAAAAATAAATAAACAGATTAGTTTAGAAATTGAAGGAAACACGAAAGCTGAACATATGCAGAGATTTCTTTTAACCAAAATAAAGTACAGTATCTAGATATATTTCTGTTTTACCACATGCTGTAAAATGATAAGGAATAATTGCATCTGCTTTATCATAAAGACATGATAAAGCAAAATGAGGGGAAAAAACTATTATTGAGCATTGTGATGCATAATCATGAAACATAAATATTTTGTGTTTATTGCATTTTCTTGTTGGCAATTCTTGTCATAAGGACTTTATTCTTTCCAAGCTATCAGAACACAAAAAAGAAATTATCTTCTATACAGGAGTCGGGACCAGGGGTGAAATGCTCCCGGTTCGGACCGGATCGCCCGATGGCAGCGGGTTGTTCGGAGAAGTGGTAGCAAAAATCCCTGTGCCCCCCCCCCACATGCCCAGCTGAGCCGCATGATCATCAGAGGCTTTTTTTTCTTTACTTTTAAAAGCATTTTTTCTACAACCTCTTCCACCGAAAAAATGCTTTTAAAAGAAAAAAAAAGCCTCTGATGATTGTATGGCTCAGCTGGGATTGTCAGAGGCTTTTCAAAGCATTTTTTTCTGCAACCTCTTCAGCCGAAGAGGTGGTTAAAAAAATGCTTTGAAAAGTCTCTGACGATCCCAGCTGTGTTGCCATTGGCAGAGGCTTTTCAAAGCATTTTTTTCTGCAACCTCTTCGGCCAAAGAAGTTGTAGAAAAAATGCTTTGAAAGGTTAAAAAAAAAAAAGTTGGCCACGCCCACCCAGTCACATTACCCCCCCTCCCCACCAAGCCACGCCCACAGAACCAGTAGTAACAAATTTTATATTTCACCCCTGGTCGGGACTATATCAAAAGGACAACTCTCCACAAATTGGATAAAACAAGACCAAAATTGGTGTGGAGAGAGTACCCAGCCAAGGAAAGATTGCCTGCAAAAGAGGGCTGGGTCAGGCTGAAAGAAAACAATGCATAAAAACATCTCCCAATGTAAGTACCAGCTCAGACTTCTGAGAACCTATCCATTTTAAGCACATCTTTCTCCTCATCACATAAACCAAAATGGAACACTTAGGAAGGGGCTGGGAAGAATTTTGCAAATCATGTCCTACATGCTTCCCCTGCCATGTCTATGATCTACAATAGTGACAGTAAAAAATTTTGAGCTAGATTAGACGTGCCCCAAGATTGTTCTGATAGTGTCCACTATTACAGTCTCAGTATTGTTCCAATATGAAAGGAAGACAATCTGAGCTCAGAAGGCTTCTTTGTTTTAATGTTTTGTAGCCCCTAGAGCCCCTTGAAATTTTGCTGCCAACAATATGTGGCAAAGGGTGAAAAGCAGAAGTATAATTTGCCAAGTTATTTCAGCAGAAAGTAAAACAAAAGACATATGCAAGCTGCTAAAGTAGTTTTTATAGGCTGAAGTAGGAAGAATAACATACAAAAACAATCAGGAGGCAAGTCCCTCCAAAATGCAATCTGCTTCTTTGTATGATATTATTCATTACTCCACCAATTACTTTCAATGGGTCCTCAACACAAAAATAAAACTCACCTGATCTATGTGTAATGAGTAGGACAGATTGTAGCTATATATTAGTTAAAAGTAGATTATATGCTTAGAGTAAAGAATATAAGAATGTAGGTACGTGGTATAAGTTCCATTGGATAATTCCATGGGGCAAAATAAACACAAAATACATTAATTTTAAAACAATTTGGTGTGTATTGCAGTGGTGTTTTGTGGTCTTGTAGATTATTTCTTAGAATAGAAAAAAAGGAAATTCAAGTAAGTGAACAACTATTGATGGTAATGCTGAATACTCAGCACACAGCTGTCAAAATCCAGAGCTAAAACTGAAATGAAATATTGTTTGCTTTCCATTAAATACCATTTCCCATAGCCCACAAAAGACACTATTTTCTGCTTTAGTGAAAATAATCCTTATCTAGATGGATTATCAGAGGCACTACTGTGCTGTGACCTTGATTTCAAATGCTAGGAATATCTAAGATTTACAAAGTTGTCAAAGTTGTCATGACAAGCCTTCCTGAGACTTTTTCAGGAAACCACTTCAGAACAAAGAGTGCCATGGAAAGCTTATCTTTAGTTTAATCTTTGTTTTACAGGCATATCCTTGGCTAGAGCACATTCATTTGCCAGAAACTGAAACCCAGGAAGGCACATGATGGACAAACAGGAAGGAACACTTTTGAATGTAACCCAAAATAGAAAAAGCCATTGCCAATTCTGCAACATTTATTTTGTTCCTTCCTAATTAAGAATGAAAGGAAGCATACTGTATATCTGAAGATCACCTATATATTATATGCTAAACGATCTGTAGGAAGCATTCTTCTATAGATCCAAATGCTGTTAAACAAAACTGTAATTTATGTTTGCTTGCTGTACTTTAGCATTTGAAAAGAAAGTAAAAAATAAGGTATAAGGTTGTGGGCTGAAATAATAGAGTCAGTTAAAACCTATAGGAATTTTGTAGTTAGGAAAAATGCAATATTCACTATATTCAAAGGCTCCACTTGGATCTGTAATCCCACTAACTTTTGAAGGATTCAATATTGTTGATTTCCTTTGAATCTCCTGAAGATTTCACCAATGTTTGAGTTGTCAAACTCTACATCTGTTTTCTAACAGATAGAAATGGATTTCTTCTTCCACATCCCAGGTCTGTTTTCTCTTCTCTTCATTGGGAATAGCAAAAGAGTAAAAAGAACCAATTAAGATAAAAAATAAATGTAGGAGATGGTCAGGATGAGCCAGAGGGAGAGGTCAAATGTGTCATCAGTCATGAGTCTCTTTGTACCCACTACAAATCTAAGTCCAGCCCACCTGTATTCCTTTCATTCTTATCTTCTGCCAATTTGCTTTGACTATTAGTAGTTCAGATTCTTGTACAGAGCTTAAGCTTGCAATCAATCTTTATACTCATTTGAACTGGCTGGATTTCCTGATTTCCCAGGAGCTTGACAATAAGAGTTTACTGGTGGCAAATTTGAAAAGACAAGAGATGACAAATTGGAGAATTTATGTGGGTCAATTTACTCTGGACTTTCATCTATACCCATAATTTCAGCCAATACATCCATGTATATAACTGCCAAACTGTATGACTAAAGCAACATACAGATACAATCAGAAACAATTTATATGATGCCAGTTCTTGAAAAACAATATTACTGTAATCTTATAAATAATTATCAATCATAATGCTACTCATATTTTTGGTACGTCTGTTTGTTGCTGACAGGTTTGCAGTTGAGGTCCTTTGAATCTTCCAATTTATTTATTTATTCATATCAAAACAACTTTGTCAGGATGGGGTTGAGGGTTGTCCCCAAACCGTGAACCAGCTCATGAGCAAACACACTAGGACTGAAATAAAACTAGCAGAGGAGTCTTGTATAAAAATATACTTTACTTCAAAATGTTTTAAAAACACTATATCTTTAAAAAGGCACATTAATAACAAAGTCTTATCTTGGTTAAATGAAGCCAGGCCATCTCCCTAAATTCCTGTCCACAATACCGAAACAGTCCATAAGAAGAAACTAACATGACATTAAACAGCTTCGGTATCGATACATCATCGAGGTGGTAGAAGGGCAGCAGCATAGGCGTCACAGCTAAAAGTCACCTGTGAAAAACAATTCAATCAGCAAACGTGGCTTGAAGCTCCTGGGAGGGAAACTGTCCAGCAGCAACAGTTCAGATGTTGGCTTGCGTGCTTCAACTCAGCAAAAGGCAAGCCGAAATTGGAGACTTCAAAAGGCTCTCGGCTATCTCAACTCACAGTTGCAGCTAGCTCCGTGGGAGTATCTTTACACAGCTTTTCGGCTCCTTTTCTGCTGCTATCTCTGCTGCAGCCGTCAGGACTCCTTATCTGAGTTCTCCTCCCTTCTGCAGCTCTGCTCTGGGCTCTGCGTCCAGGTGCTTCAGCACTGGCTCTGCATCTAGGCCTAAACAGCGTTTAGGCCCGAGTAGCAAGCAGAAAGGTCCATGCTTAAATGGGGAGTTAACCTGCAATTAACTAGGGCGGGGAAGGCTTGCAGTTAATTGCAAACAGGAGATGGCTTGATTGGATCCATACTGTTTGTAACTGATCAAATAGCCACAGCAATCCTGAAAACACTCGTGACAATCCTCTTCTCTGTGGCTATTTGATTTGATAACAAACATGCATACATCATTGAATACATATACACATCAACGGTCAGTACATTTTACATAGCCATCGATATTTTAGTTGTTCATAATTAGGTGAGGCCAGCACATCCTCATATTTCTGAGGTGTGGCCGAAACCTGATTGACTGAGGTAATGAAATCATCATACCTCCTAGGTTTGTTGCCTCTGGTAGATCTAACTGGTCTGTCTCTAGGCGCATCATTCACATCAGAATCATCTGATGGGTCATCTTCCTCGTGATCTTCGTAATGCGTCTCTGAAGCTGGGTGCCTATCCTTCCCGGCTACCCCCATCTTACGCTTTAATATTCCTTTCAAGGGTACATGGGATGCATGCTTCCCAGAACTAGATGTATCCCTATCGTCAGGTAGATTCTCTGATACATCCTCCATCTGTTTATCAAAACAACGGGAAGGGTTCTGAGTGAGAATTTCATTAGCATGGATCTTACTCCAATTAGTCCCTTCATGAAAGGTAGCAGACCTCAATATAACCAGCTTCCCATTCGGGTACGCAAACCTAAATGCCTTGGAGCCCTGCTCATAACCGACAAATCTCAGCTTAACCGAGATTCGATCTCCTTTCCTCCTGAGCTCCTTTGGGACATGAACATCAGCCATCACCCCGAAAATGTGGAGGTGTGCCAAACTGGGCTTATGGCCGTATAGCACCTCGTATGGGGTCTTCTGCACCACGCTAGACCACACTTAATTTAAGGTGTAATTTGCGTATCTGACCACCTCCACCCAGTACGCGAAGTTTAGTTCGGCATCCTCTAGGGCGCACCGCATCATTGTCTGCAATACGCCATTGTGTCATTCTATGACGCCATTCGGAAATACGGAGTAAGGTGCGGTGCGTAAATGGATTATGCCCTTACTCCTCAACCAGATAGAAAACTGACTTGAATTAAATTCAGCCCCTCTGTCAGTTAAGATCTTCTTAACCCTGACTTTATGCTGGTTCTCGACTAAGCTACAGAATTCTTTGAACTTAGCCAATGTTTCCTTTTTAGACGTTAAGGGAAAGGCGAACCGAAATCTACTGTGGTCGTCAACTATGGTAAGGAAGTACCGTCTCTTGCCAATGGAAGGTGCGAATGGACCTACCAAATCCATATGGACAAGCTGGAACGCGTGTTCGGAGTACCTCTCAGACCTCTTGGGCACAGATTTCACTTTCAGTTTCGCACTCCTGCAAATTGAACAATCTAGAAACGTGTTACAATCATTGATCTTGGTTCCTCTTGAGTGTTCGGTTACCTTTTTCACTATAGAAAAACTCACATGACCTAACCTGCGATGCATCAGATGAGCACATTCATTGTGCAATGGTTCACCTATAGAAACTGTATTGGCATTCTCAGGTTCCTTATTATTTGACTTTAAATTAAAACTTACAAACTTTTTATTTTTAATATTAACTTTACAATCATTATTACAAGACTCCCTCTGTTGAAAGTCTTGATACTCACTACCCAATTCTAACTGGGATCCATTATTACTACCAGATGAGATCGTATAATTGCTAGCACTAAATGCCTCAGCATTCACATTGGGGGAATAGTAAGGCAAACCACCTATCTTTAACACCTCCCCAATCACACATTTGTTATTTGTAATTACAGCTGTTCCTTTAGAAAACAGAATCTCTATTCTGGGATTCTCACATAGCCTCATTAAGCTTAGCAAATTATAGTCTATCTCAGGTACATACAATGCTTCATTAATTTCTCCTATCCCAGGAATATAAACATCTCCAATGCCAACAACATTCACCTTTTTACCGTTTGCAACTTTGACCATGGATTTATGCTTTCTCATGTTAACAAACAACCTTTGGTCACTCACATCATGGTTACTAGCGCCACTATCCATTAACCACAGTTGCTCATGCTGTTCCCTCGTAAGTTCTGACTCAGTAGTTTCTACTATGCCTACAGAACCATCATTAAACCTAAGATCGTTCCTTTTGTTGCCTCTATTCGGCCATTTACCCCTTCTCTGGTTAGGAACATCTCCACTTGATTTTCTGCCTGGAGGAAATGACCTATTTTTACACTTACTACCAGAAGGTGTCCTTGGACATGCCCTGGCATTCACATTTTGTGGGCAATCCCTTCTGTAATGTTCTCTTGAACCACAGTTGAAGCATTCTCCGATAGTATATGCTCTATCTGAACTATCGGGCCTTCTTAAGGGTTTTTCTTTCTTGTGGAAAGATGCCCTACATTTTCGCAAGTTATCTTCTGCTATTAATTTACCAGATAGCACTTCTAGAGATAAATTGTTGTAATTGACATTATCCAATTGTGATATAAAATTATCCCAGCTAGAATCAAGGGAATTGATTATTTATTTATTTATTTATTTATTTTTCATATTTGTATACCGCCCTACTCCCGAAGGACTCAGGGCAGTGAACAGCCATAATAAATACAAATACATATAGAAGTTAAAAACTATTAAGAAACAGATTAAGTAATTTAGGCTCAAAGATTAAAAACATCCAAATTTATCTAAAGAGGTTTAAAACCCAATTTAAAAGCCAGTTTAAAAGCCAATTAAAAAGGGAGAGTTAGGCCAGACCAGCTTGTTGGAATAGAAATGTTGTCGAGCCCTATCTTCCCACTGGGCGCCGAACCGCTTGACAACTCACCTGGCTCCGCTCGCCCGCGCGGCAACACGGGCGTGGGATAGCATGGGGCTGTGCCTGCCCCTCCGACACGCTTCCTAGTTTCGGCCGGGACACGCGCACATTTACACGTGGGGGGGGATGCACAGAGGCGCTTCGGTGTGGGGGGTGGAAGCGTCGGGGCTAGGGTTTCACAGGGTCGGGTAGCTTTTGCTCGGGAAGTTTCTGACATGCAGCAGCTGGCTCCTATCACCGCCCCGCCTGTTTCCAGCCTGCTGATTCGCCACTGGCGGGGCATTGTTCCGGGCTCCGCCTCACAGCTGGCGGGTGCGGGATGGATTTAAGCGCTGCATGCCATATGCATGGAGCGCCAATTTTACATTGTTACGACTGCAGCATTTTCGGGACGGACAAGATTAAACCAGCATTACATGCCAACGTTGTTCTTGGTGGTTTGTCCTTGTTGCGCCTGAGGATTCTGAGAGGAAATTGGCGCTCCTCTTTTCATCTTTTCATCTTTTCTAAAGCGGCGGGATGGCGGAGGGTTTGGACCCTGAGGCACTTACACAGGACATCGTGGGGGATGAGCGAGAGGAGACCCCACCAACCCAGGACGTTTCTCTGGCTCCGGATCCGGTGGTTCGGCCAAAAGAGCAAGTAAAGACCCACGACGGGGAGGAGCGCGAGATACTTGAAACACAGTCTGGTGCCACCCCCTCTGCTTCTGGTGACTGGTGGCATAGCTCGGCGCTCACTGGCCCTGGAAGCCTCAAACCGCAGACTCCTTTTTCTATGGATGAGAGGTTTCTGAAGTGGCGTGAGAGACGGTGGGTGGAGGATGAGGAAGGGGGTGAGTGGAGCTATTCCACAGGTCTGGGCCCCTCCACCTTGGATGTTTTGAGGAAAGGTTTGGGGAGTCCAGTTTCCATGATGCACAGTCCTGGCAGCCATGAGCTGTGGGGGTAGAACCTGGTTCTGGTTGGCAGAGTGGGACAGGAACATCAGGTGCAAGCACACGTTTCCGGCTAGCCAGCCCTAAACTGCGGGTGGAACGGGCAGCCAGTCAACAGAGGAAAGCAGACCCCCCCTCATCGGACACACATACCTCGTCTTCAGGGGGGACGGGGAGCACGAATGGATGCCCGAGGACGTTCTCTTCCTGCACAGGGGATACGGGGGGGGCCCACTCCGGTCCTGGGCAGCGGCTCATGTCGCATGGGTCCCGGGGGCCAGTGGGTCCACCCGGGCCGGTACCATCGTGGGCCCCAGGGACTTGGGGCTCGCAGCCAATGTGGGGTCCGCCTCCCTTGCAAGCGACTTTTGACGGGAGTCCTGATAGGGTAGCCATATTCTTGAACCAGGTCATCAGCTATATGGACCTCTACGGCTACTTCTACCCATCTCAATGGGCCATGGTAGTTGCTATCACCACCGTCCTGACTAGGGAGCCGGCAGATTGGGTAGCGGACCTTCACAGTGACCACGCTTGAGACCTGACTGATGTTGGCCTGTTCCTTGAGGGTCTCAGGGCTCATTTTGAGGACGACTCCAGGACACAACAGGCCGAGGGAGAGTTGGTGACTTTAAGACAGAAGGGCCGCCCTGCAAAGGATTACGTTAAGGAGTTTCGGACTGTTGCGGGACGGCTACGGGCATGGCCCAAACGTATGCTAGTGCATCAGTTCCATTTAGGCCTGGACAGAGATCTCAGACAAGCATGTGTGTACAGGGGACTGCCTCCTCGTCTTTCAGAGTGGTTCCGAGCAGCAATTGAATTGGATGTCGGCTTACGGGAGTTTCGGGTCAAAACTGTTGCAGGGCCACCACCTCAAATGAGGAGGAGTCCAGAACGGCCCATCATCAATCGCAGCAGTTTTCCCCCTGGATCTGGGGATTCCAATCGTAGACCAACCTTCCGGTGTTTCCGTTGCAACCAGGTGGGCCACAGAGCCTTAGTCTGTCCTCTTCCACCCCCCAACCAGTCACCAGTCACACCCCCGCGACTGGCGGAAGAGGTCGTGAACGCCAACGGGTAACACCCGAGCACACCAGGGCGGTATCACAGATCCCCCAGTCGGGTCCTAACGCATCGATGTCCGAGGTTGTGGACCGTTCCAGGATCGATGTGGTGCCAATTGTCGAGGGGGATAGTGATGAAGACGACAACGGGAATAACGATCCAATGGTGAGTGCTCCGATACACCCGTTTGTGATCCCGGTAGTCATAAAAAACGCACGTACCGGGATGGAGAAACGCCAAGGGGCACTGATTGACTCCGGGTGTACTCGTTGCTTGATAAAACGAACCTTAGTGCAGCAATTGGGTCTTATGACGTATCACCTACGGTCCCCTATCCGATTTGAACAGGTGGATGGGTCCATCTTAGGGGGTGCACCTGCCACACTAGTGACCGAGTTGGTGCAGTTGCAGATAGGGGAACATCTCGAGCATCTCCAGTTTGTGGTAGTAGAGACTATGATCGAACCTATCATCTTGGGGCTGGCCTGGTTGGACAGATGGAAGCCGACCATCTGGTGGGAAGGGGGTTACCGGAAGCTCCGTTTGGAACTCAGGCCGGAGCCAGGCCCGGAGCCAGGGGCTACAGACTCGACAGGTGCGGTGGAGGAATATCCGAGGGTGGGCAATAATCCCCTGGTGCCCGGGGTGCCCGCTGTATATGCGAATTTAGCGGCAGTGTTTGATGAGGGGGAATGCAATATGTTACCACCACACCGCGGCACAGACTGTGCTATAGAACTGATACCCGGGGCAAAACTGCCAAAACCCCAAATGTATGCGATGACACCTAGGGAGGTCGAAGAACTACGTACATACATAGATAAGAACCTAGCTCGGGGGTTTATTCAACCCAGTCGAGCGCATCTAGCTGCACCGGTACTGTTCCGTGAGAAAAAGGACGGGGGTCTTCATTTATGTGTTGATTTTCGTGGTTTAAATGCTGTTAGCATGGAGCCATTATATCCCCTCCCATTGATACAAGACCTCTTAGCCACATTGGCGACAGGTAAATATTTTACCAAACTAGACTTACGGGAAGCATACTACCGGGTTAGAATAAAAAAAGGGGATGAGTGGAAGACCACTTTTAACTGTCCTCTTGGCAGCTACAAGTTCCTGGTTATGCCATTTGGGCTGCAAGGTGCTCCGGCGGTGTTTATGCAGCTAATTAATGAGGTCCTCCATGAATATTTATATCGTGGTATGCTAGTGTATTTAGACAACATCTTGATTTACACACACACGATGGAGGAGCATGTACGACTAGTACGCCAGGTGTTAAAGAAATTATTAGATGCGAAATTGTACGTCAAAGTATCCAAGTGCGAGTTTCACTGAACCGAGCTAGACTATCTAAGTTATAAGATTTCCAGAAAGGGCTTAGGAATGGATCTGAAAAAGATTAGTACAGTAGTAGAATGGCAAGCTCCCGAAACCCGGAAGCAACTACAGAGCTTCCTGGGTTTCGCTAATTTCTATCGACAATTCATTCCTTCCTTTGCCCAAATAGCGTTACCACTTACAGATCTCCTACGGACACGGGGACAGGGAGGAAAACCTCGGCCAAGTCAAAAACTAATCTGGACTCCAGAATGTCAAGCAGCTTTTGAGGCGCTAAAGGCTCGCTTCGTACAGGCTCCAGTACTTCGACATCCTGACCAAAGCATCCCGTTTGTGGTACAGGTGGATGCGAGCGACGTGGCTGTCAGAGCTGTGTTATTACAGGCCAATAGCCAGGAACATTTGCAGCCGTGTGCATACACCTCAAAAAAATTCACCCCAACAGAGAGGGGCTGGGCCATTTGGGAAAAAGAGGCTTTCGCTGTACGGTGGGCGCTTTTAAGCTGGCGTCACATCCTGGAGGGGGCACGTACGCCTTTTGAGGTCTGGACAGACCACAAAAACCTGATGGCTCTGCAAACCCCGAGGCGGCTGTCGCCTAAACAGGTCCGTTGGGCACAATACTTCCATCGCTTTAACTTTGTGTTGAAATATGTACCCGCGGGGAAGAATTTCTTGGCTGATGCACTATCCAGACTCCCACAGTTCAATAGTAAACGAGACGATGTCATACAGCCCATCATACTAGGAGGTATACAGGGGGGAAGGGTGGCAACCGGTATAGACACACAACAGAACTGGGAGGAGCTGTTACGGGAGGCATTATCCAGAGATAAGTGGTTACACGATAACAAACACATACTCACACACAGAGACGGAATAGAGTGGAAAGGGGATAAAATGTATATCCCCCCTGAACTGCGATCGGCGGTTCTACATAGATGTCATGACGTGAAGGCTTCCGGCCATTTTGGGTTTTTAAAAACCCTTCACCTAACACGACGCCAGTTTTGGTGGCCGCATATGCGAAAAGATGTAGAAACGTATGTTGCTGGCTGTGTTGTTTGTGCAAAGTCCAAACCCCGGCCTGGCAAACCCCTTGGCCTGTTACAGCCAGTTGCCACCCCTGATAAACCCTGGGACGAAATCGCAATGGACTTCATGGTGGATCTTCCGGAAAGCAACGGCCACACAGTTATTTGGACAGTCATAGACCTGTTTTCCAAACAGGCCCATTTCATCCCTTGTAGTAGCCTACCGTCAGCACGGAAGCTGGCAAAACTGTTTATTCTACATATATATCGAATACATGGGGTCCCACGCCGTATCATTTCTGATAGAGGAGTGCAGTTTACGGCTAAGTTCTGGAGGGGTTTTATGCGGGCTATAGGCTCAACCCAAGGACTCAGTTCAGCATTCCACCCCAGTATTAATGGTGCAGCGGAAAGGGCGAACGCCATGGTGGAGCGCTACCTCCGCTGTTACGTTTCATACCAACAAACGGAATGGTCAAGCCTGTTACCATTCGCAGAAGTCGCGTACAATAATGCAGTGCATAGCAGCACCGGCTTTACGCCCTTTCGCATTGTTTCTGGACGTGATTTCGTCGCTATACCTGAATTGGAGGAATCACAGGGTAACAAAATAGAACCACAAGAGTGGACAGAGAAAATACGCACACTATGGCCCCAGGTTAGAGAAGCGTTAGATCAAGCAGCAGATGTGTATAAAATACAGGCAGATAAAAAACGGATGGGTATGAAACCCTTTAGGGTGGGTGATCTGGTATACCTATCCACTAAGTACATCAAACTGCGTATACCAAACCGGAAGTTAGGACTGAAATACCTCGGGCCATTTCCTATACGTCATATTATAAACCCTGTCACAGTGGTCCTGAAACTACCACCCTGTCACTGCGTTATTTTATTTACCAGCTGAGCTCATTATTTCTGGACTGTCAGACTCTCCGTAGCTTTGCCAACTTCTTATCAGTAAGCTACGTGTTTCCGTATCCACCTACATTCCTTCACTTGCTCTCACTCTTTCCTTTGTTCTCTTGCCAGAGGTCCGGCTCACATAGCCGACAAGAATTACTTTCAAAAATGTAACAATTAACTTTTCTTAGTTAGTGAGGTGTTTTATTTTCTTTATAACAAATAAATGAGTTTTATTAGAAACCTTCCTTCGCGTTTTCTTTATCAGAATAGTGCAACTTGGAATAAGCCTCGATTCATCTCCTCCTTTAAACCAGGGTAATTAGTCCCAGAGCCAAACATGGGATTAATAAATGCCCTGACATTCTGGTAGCACGAGGATGGTCTGATTTATGGCTTTTCCTTGTTTTTGTTACTTCTGATAAGAGCGCATAGGCAATTAGTTTTTAGCTACTGAGGTACGCTAATTATATTGCTGAGATGCCGAAACAGAAGAAAAAAAGGCAAAGTGAAACCAAGACCACTCTTCGTAAATGATTTGATTGATCTTTCCAACGAAGAGGTGGCAGACAGGAGGTTTCCAGATTTCCAGCCCCTTACTACAGCCACACGCCTGGAACGAGAAGAAGCCGTGGGAACAGAAATGGATGGAGATAAGACAGAAGCTGTTTTTGAAGATGATGATTTACGACTGAGGTCAGTAACATTTTCTTCTGATCTTCCAAGCTCTGAAAAAGTCTCCCCAGAACCTTCTGAATTTGTAACGCTCGGTGCAAGCACTGCTGAGCAAAATTACTCCCATGCAGAGAGAGAAACAATTCATTACTCTTCTCAAAGCCCTGAGCTCACCCAGCGTGAGATAGCTATGAAAGCCTATCGTGACCGTATAAAACTCTATGAACAGCAGCTATCCCAGGCAAAAATGGCTATATCTATGCTTGAGCAAGATATGGGAGATAACTTAAATTTTTCAAAAAGCGCCATATTGTCTTCTTGCTCAGAGCCAAAGACACTCCCCCAGTGGATCCTGTGTCAGGCCAATTAAGGCAAAGAGCACTGCATACGTCACATGAAAGTCTCCCTGATCAAGTTACACATGTCTTACATAACCACTCCTACTCTAAAGCATACAATGCCCCGTATGCAAAGCTGCCCAAAGGTGCAGCACCATCTGCTGGCAAAAGTAATTTACTACAGGAAGCTGAAATGCCACAAGTGTTTCCACAGGCCCAAACTCAAACACCCCCTGGCGGTGTTGGTGTCCTTTTAGATGGAACAAAGCAAAGGCAAATGATTGCATCTCCAGCAGGTCATGCCAATATTGCAGATCAAGCACAAATGGCAACTGGAATACAGCAGATTCCAGTGCATCAGCCACAGCAGCTACAAATGCCTGCATATGTGCCCCAGCCACAAGTGCAAATAGGGCCACCTCCTGGCCCACCTCCAATGGCACAACCAAGACCATTTTTAGGTCCACAACAGGCACAGCAAATACCTCTGCCAGCACAGCCAGCATACCAAGTGCAGGCTCCTCACCAGGCATTTTCTGTCTCTCCACTAACTGGTGAGTCAAAACTAAAAATGTCAGGGCACAATTACAAAGCCTGGGTCAGTGAGATTACACTATTGCTTCTTAGAGAAGGCAGTCATTTTATGGTTTTTAACCCTCCTGTACAACCATGGGACTTTGCAATACGAGATCTAGAGATAAGGGCTCGTACAACATTATTGATGTCCATGGATACTGAACTGCAGGTCACTTTTCCACCAAATACAACAGCCCGACAAATTTGGGCTGAATTGGAAAATTGCTACAGGCCTATCTCAATTGAATCTTCATGTTTACTCATGTCTGAACTCCACGGTTCGAGATTGAAACCTGGTGAACAAATTGGAGGACATTTGACCAAACTGAAAGGTCTGAGAACAGAATTGAGAGAAAGAGGCCATAACATTGAAGATATTCAAATGATCAGCATCATTATTAACTCTTTGAATTATGAATGGAAAGATGCTGTTACAAAAATTAACCAAGTCCCAATTGCTCAACGCACAGTGGACAATGTCTGTAGACTTTTAATTGAAGAAGAGGCATTCATGTTGGCCACGCCACACTTGAGAGGACCACCCACATCAAAGGCTCCAGCTAGACGCCCCTTCCGAGGAAGGACCTACACTCCAAGGATGCCAAGATGCAACACCTGTAATCGTGTGGGACATGCCACCCGGGATTGTCCCCAGCGAGTTCCAGCTCCTGTCACATGCCAGCCCAGAGGAACAGATTCCAGAGGCAGAGGCAGAGGCGGAAGACAAGGTCGTCGTGGTCCCCGGCGTGATCCACAAACTCCACTCGCCACACTGGCTTTAACCAATGATCCACAACCTCAACCAGAGTACGACAGACGACTCCTGTGGACTTTGGACAGTGGTGCAGCATTGCATGTTACCTACAGAAAGGAACTTTTCACAGAGATGCACGAGCCTGAACCTGAACTACGTGAACTTTATTCTTTTTCAAATCATCCTTGTCAGGTCAAAGGAAAAGGAACTGTTTATGTTGAAGAGCTCGATGCATTCATTCCTGATGTTTATTACATACCAACAGCAACCAGTAATTTGCTTAGTCAGTGTCACTTGTCTAGAATGTTTAAGTTCCAAGTTCACCACCTTGAAAAAGCAAGTTACATAGTTAAAGATGGAGATATTGTTGCTGAAACCATATTAATTGGTGGTGTTTATTACTTAAAGCCAAAGCCTAAAACACAAACAAAGGCAAATATGCAAACTCCAAAAAGGGAAGGCACAGGCCCAGATAGAGATGCTCCAGAAAGAGATCCTGTTGCTACCCCCAAGGCTCCTAAAGCCAACAAAGATAGAATTGGTAAACAGGTTGCTCAGAGCAAGCCTGAGGTTCCGCATAAAAATGTTAATGTTGAGAATTCACTAACTGGTAAACCTTTGCATTCCAGGTGTATCCACAAATGGCATAGAAGATTGGGGCATGCCAGTTTCCGTGTTCTTAGGAAGATGCCGGAGTTCGCAAAAGGTTTGGATCTAAAGGGGTGTAAGGTGTTTTTGGATTGTGCTGTATGCAAGAAGGCCAAATCCAAAGCAGCAGCCATTCCCAAACGCGCTACACGCCTGTCAACACGCATTTTTGATTTGGTTCACATTGACATAGTTGGTCCTTTCCCGCCATCATTTGGTGGTAGAAAATATTTTCTAACAATTGTTGATAATTACTCTAGATATGGATATGTATATCCTATGAAAGAAAAATCAGAGACCTTTCAGATCTTTAAAGACTTTGCAACCCTTGTTTCTACCCAACACCAAGTTCGCATCGCCAGAATCCAGAGTGATCGTGGTGCCGAATTCATGTCTCAGCGTTTCCAGGACTGGATGCGTAAGAATAGAATTATTCATCAGACTTCACCCCCTGACATACCGGCTCACAACGGAGAGGTACTGCTAACCATGATGCGTTGTCTCCTAGAAGACGCCAACCTTGATATGATATACTGGGGTGAAGCTATCAAGTATGCAAATTACATTGTCAATCGTACTTGGAGCAGTGTAACAAATCAGACTCCTTTCTTCATGTTGTATGGCTACAAGCCTGATCTTAAAAACATTCATATTTTTGGTTCATATGCTATGGTGAACATTCCCTTAGCTCAAAGAAGAAAAGGAAGTCCAGCAGCAAAGAGACTGAGATTCATGGGTATTGATGATAACTCAAAATGGAGCAAATTTATTGACTCTAAACATGTAATTGTGATTTCCCAATCTGCTAATTTTGAGGAAGATATTGACTGGTCCAGGATTCATTCCAATGATCCTGGAGTTTATTTTCCCAGAGATGATACTGCTGATGTTACGCAGATTGATGATCAAGATTCCACTGATTCTTCTCAACCCGATGTTCCGTCTTCGCAAGCCGCGGATGCTGACGCTAGCGACGAAAGTGAGGATGAGGACGAAGAAGAAGAAGACTGGACAGTTGTTCCGAGACGTTCCAAGAGGGTCACAAAAGGGATCCCTCCACAACGATATTCTTGGCAACTGACAAAAGCACCCTTGCCTTTGATTTGCAATGTCACACTTCCACCTGATAATTTCACACAAATCAAGCAGCTCCCTGATTCAGAGCAAGACAAATGGTATGAGGCAATGCAGGTTGAAATGGACAGTCTAAAGAAACTTAAAGTATTTACACCTGCAAAAACCTCCAGCAAACAAAAAGGTCATTGGCACTCGATGGGTCTACAGAATCAAAAAGAAACCAAATGGTGAGTCATTGTACAAGGCCAGACTTGTAGCTCAGGGTTTCGCTCAACGTTATCCTGAGGACTACACAAATACTTACTCACCGACAGTCAGAACTGAGAGTGTAAAAATTGCTTTAGCAACTGCAACTATCCTTGGTTTAGAAGTTTTCCAGTTTGATGTTGACACGGCTTATCTACATGCAGACCTAGATGAAGAGATCTACGTGAGAAGTCCTCCAGGATTCCAACAGCAAGAAGGGGATACCTGGTTCCTAAACAAAAGTCTCTATGGTCTGAAACAATCTGGTTTAATGTGGTACTTATGTCTTACTGACAAACTAAATTCAATGGGCTTTATTAAGTCTGAAACTGATGAGTGCGTGTTCACAAAAAGATCTAACAATGCATATGAGATAGTTCTTGTTTATGTTGATGATATTGTTTATATTGGTCCAAATAAGCAAATGAGTGAAATTTTTGCCAAAGCTTTACAGAGATACTTCACATTGAAATCATTGGGTCACATTAGCACTTATTTAGGTGTTCAGATTGAAAAAACACAGAAGGGGTTTAGTCTTTCACAAGAAGATAAAATTGAACAAATTTTGCATCATTGCAACATGAAAGATGCTAACACAACAAAGACACCCATGCAAACAGATTTTCACAACTTGACACAAGAAGAAAGTCCTGAGTTCGAGGATCAAACACTTTATCGTTCAGTCATTGGGTCACTATTGTACATTAGTAGTTGGACCAGACCCGACATTGCACTTAGTGTTAACCTCTTATCACGACACGTAGGTAAGGCAAAACAGTTTCACTGGACATGTATTAAGAAATTATTGAGATACCTAAAATACACTAAACACATGAAGTTATTGTTAGAACCAACACATACTGATTATGCAGAATTATGTTGTTATGCAGATTCTGATTGGGCAAGTGATAAGAAATCACGTAAAAGTACTTCAGGTTATATGATGTTCTTAAATGGATGTCCTGTTTATTGGCAAGTACGTAAACAGAATTTTGTTTCTTGTTCATCTACTGAAGCTGAATATGCTTGTGTTTCAGATGCATGTAATTCTCTAACTTGGTTTGGTGCTTTAGTCACAGATATCTGGACACACCCGATCCGACCGATCACCGTGATGGAAGACAATGAATCGGTGGTTTATATTTCTGAATCTCATTTCACAGGTTCTAGGTCCAGACACATTGACATCCGTTATCAAAACATAAAGCATTTAGTGAGAAAAGGTTTTGTCAAAATGCAGTATGTATCTACACATGATCAAATTGCTGATATGCTCAACAAACCACTTCCAGCAGCTCAACACGAGTATCTGCGTGAGAAGATGTGCCTTATTTGATGATGAACTGATATTCGCTCAACTGGCAAAAGAAGGGGAATGTCACTGCGTTATTTTATTTACCAGCTGAGCTCATTATTTCTGGACTGTCAGACTCTCCGTAGCTTTGCCAACTTCTTATCAGTAAGCTACGTGTTTCCGTATCCACCCACATTCCTTCACTTGCTCTCACTCTTTCCTTTCTTCTCTTGCCAGAGGTCCGGCTCACATAGCCGACAAGAATTACTTTCAAAAATGTAACAATTAACTTTTCTTAGTTAGTGAGGTGTTTTATTTTCTTTATAACAAATAAATGAGTTTTATTAGAAACCTTCCTTCGCGTTTTCTTTATCAGAATAGTGCAACTTGGAATAAGCCTCGATTCATCTCCTCCTTTAAACCAGGGTAATTAGTCCCAGAGCCAAACATGGGATTAATAAATGCCCTGACACACCCTTACTAGGCAAGATCCATCCTGTGTTCCACAGCAGTCTCCTAAAACCGGTAATGACAGTACGGGATAAGCCAGTGTGCCCTGGACCGATAGCAGGTGACCATTACGAAATAGAGGAGATACTGGACTCCAAACTTGACCGGGGGAAGCTCAAATACCTAGTCCGGTGGAAGGGATATCCGCTCGAGGAAGCATCCTGGGTCCCGGAGGCGGACTTAAACGCTGATAAACTATGCAAGAAGTTTCATAAAAAATACCCAGACAAACCAAATGCTATCACTAATACACCTATTTTATATCTTACAGAGAGGTCCCTGGTGAAGGGGAGCTGCCTGTCGAGCCCTATCCTCCCGCTGGGCACCGAACCGCTCGACAACTCACCTGGCTCCGCTCGCCCACGCGGCAACATGGGCGTGGGATAGCATGGGGCTGCGCCTGCCCCTCCGACACGCTTCCTAGTTTCGGCCGGGACACGTGCACATTTACATGTGGGGGGGGATGCACAGAGGCGCTTCGGTGGGGGGGGTGGAAGCATCGGGGCTAGGGTTTCACAGGGTCGGGTAGCTTTTGCTCGGGAAGTTTCTGACATGCAGCAGCTGGCTCCTATCACCGCCCCGCCTGTTTCCAGCCTGCTGATTCGCCACTGGCGGGGCTTTGTTCCGGGCTCTGCCCGGAACGGACAAGATTAAACCAGCATTACATGCCAACGTTGTTCTTGGTGGTTTGTCCTTGTTGCGCCTGAGGATTCTGAGAAATGTTTTCAGGGCACGGCGGAATATGCGTAAGTCTTGGATGTTTCGTAACTCCAGGGGAAGCCCGTTCCAGATGGTAGGTGCCCCCACAGAAAAGGTTCTCTCCCTGGGGGCCGTCAGTCGACATTGTTTGGCCGACAGCACCCTGAGGAGTCCCTCTCTATGGGAGCGAACTGGTCGGTGAGAGACTATTGGTGGCAGGAGGCGGTCTCGTAAGTACCCTGGTCCTGAGCCATGGAGCGCTCTAAAGATAGTAACCAAAACCTTGAAGCGCACCCGGAAGACCACTGGGAGCCAGTGCAGCTCGCGCAGGAGGGGGGTTACATGAGAGCGCCACATTGCTCCCATCACCACCCGCACAGCCGCATTCTGGACCAGTTGGAGCCTTCGGGTGCTTCTCAAGGGGAGCCCCATGTAGAGAGCATTACAATAATCCAGGCGTGAGGTGACAAGGGCGTGAGTGACCGTGCGTAACGAGTCCCGATCCAGAAAGGGATGCAACTGGCAAATCAGGCGAACCTGATAAAAAGTCCTCCTGGCTACGGCCGTCATATGCTCTTCAAAAGACAGCCGTGAGTCCAGGAGGATGCCCAAGTTGCGAACCCCATCTGTGGGGGCCAACGACTCGCCCCCAATAGTCAGAGATGGCGCCAACTGACTATATCGGGACGACGGAAACCACAGCCACTCGGTCTTGGATGGGTTGAGTCTTGTTCCTCCCCATCCAGATCTGTATGGCCTCCAGGCACTGGGACATCATCTCGAGGGCATCATTGGGGTGGTCTGGGGTGGAGATGTACAGCTGGGTGTCATCAGCGTACTGATGGTACTTCACCCCAAAACCACGGATGATCTCACCCGGCGGCTTCACATAAATGTTGAATAGAAGGGGCGAGAGGACCGATCCTTGTGGCACCCCACATATAAGGGGCCTCGGGGTCGACCTCTGCCCCCCTGTCAACACAGACTGCGACCGGTCAGAGAGAAAGGAGGAGAACCACTGTAGAACAGTGCCCCCCACCCCCAATCCTTCCAACCGGTGCAGCATGATATCATGATCGATGGTATCAAAAGCCGCTGAGAGGTCTAGTAGGACCAGGACAGAGGAGCAACCCCTGTCCCGAGCCCTCCAGAGATCATCAACCAATGCGACCAATGCTGTCTCTGTGCTGTACCTGGGCCTGAATCCCGACTGGAACGGATCTAGATAATTCGATTCATCCAGGTACTGAGGCAGTTGTCGTGCAACCACACTCTCAACAACCTTTGCAACAAAGCGAAGGTTGGAGACAGGATGATAATTTGCTAATACAGCTGGATCCAGGGAGGGCTTCTTGAGGAGGGGCCTCACCACCGCCTCTTTCAAGACGGTGGGAAAGACACCCTCACTCAAAGAAGCATTTATAATCTCCTGGAGCCAGCCTCGCGTCACCTCCCGGGAGGCCAGTACCAACCAGGATGGACACGGGTCCAATAAACATGTGGTCGCATTTAGTCTGTTCAGTATCCTGTCCACACTTTCGGGAGTCACAGGATCAAACTCTTCCCAAATAATATTCTCAGGACCTGCCCCTGTCATCTCCTCTGGATCAATCCAGTCAGAGTCTAGCTGTTCACGAATCTGAGCAATTTTGTCATACAGATATTGTACAAAATCCTCAGCTCTACCCTCCAAGGGGTCTTCCCGCATTTCTTGATGGAGCAGAGAGCGGGTCACCCTAAACAGGGCGGCTATAATGGTAATGAGGGTTTGTTCAGACACTGTTTCCCCCCTCAACATCAACTCCTCCCTTAACCTGTTTAACTCACATAAGTGTTCATTAGTATCTACTCCCGCCTTCAACCTTGCAGAATAAAACTCCCTGTAAATTCTGTTTGTGGCATGGGATCTTTTAAAATAAAATAACTTATGCAGTTTTACCCAGACTTCCGTTACAGTCAGGTTATAAGGTATACTGGGATATAAAGCAGGAGCAATGGACATCAATAGGATACAAAAGGCCTTATGGTGTAAAAGATCAACTTCCAAGGACCATGGTCTAGGTGGGGGTTTAAAAACAATGATAAAACATTCTCTTTCATTAAGATGACTTGGATACTCTTAATCCATTCCTTAAAGTTTCCTCCACCCACACTTAAACTTTTAAAATTAGGAGGAAGAAACTGTACATTGTTAAACATAGAAACAGACATTAATTGATGTTCAGGGTGTGGTCCATCCTGGAACGGGCAATAAGGCATTGGAATGGAAGCACACAGCACGGTGTCTTCCATCTGGCATTCTGACAATTGTTCCTCCCCAATGGGAGGGATTAAAACCTCACGTTGTGCGGATGCAAAGCTTGTTCTGGTTTGATTACAAGAGTTAGAGGGTCCTCTCTGGTGCTCATCTCTAGGAAGTTTCGGACGCGCTCCTAGGTTCCTATCTCCAGTTGAGGCAGCCTCTGGAATCCCCCTGGATGTCAGTGTTGTCACGGATGGATATGTCCCACTCGTAGCGTGCGCTGAATTGGTCGCGGACATCGGGTGCGTTGGTACATGCAGCTACTATTCGTTGAGCCAATGGCACCTGTGAACCATCGCCTAGAATGGTTGCTAGTGTTTCTATTGCATTTGCAACCTTACACTCAACATAAGAGTCTCTTGAGTTTTTAGCTGGAGTTATTGACGTCATCAAGGGAGCTAGAGTTTTTATGGCCTGATCTATAATGGTTTTGACAGCAGGTGGCTCTGTATCAACTTGGCCATGCTGGTCTAACGAAGAAGCAGGGACATTCAAATCAGGCAATCTGTTATCCCCCATTCTACACTTATAGTCTGAAATAGGGGTTTTAGAAAAAGATTGAAAGTCTCTTACCGGTCCGGTGTTTTCTAGGACTTCAATCTTCTTTCCTTTAGCTGTCATCACGGCTGGGTTCTTCAATGATTCGCTAAAATCAGCAATTGGGTTCTCACTTGTTACTGGCAAACCTAAAGCTTGAAGGATTGCCTTCCTGAGTTCATCATCCACCTTTAAGTTTGTTTTCGAGGCCTGAAGTGGCGTTCTTCTAGTCTCTACTTCTTTTGGTGATGGTGGTTTACTCACTGCCTTAGGCATTTCAAAAAATAAGGCTTCTGCTCCAAAACCTGCAGCTCCACTACACTCTTGGTCAATTAGAGTTTGGGGTTTTTCAGCCAAAACAGTTTTGGCCTGAGCCCCAGACAGGCCACTTTGTGACTCCATGCTTTTCACTGCAGCCCTAGCCAACATCTGTTTTTCCTGCATTAATTCAATTGCAGACATTTCAGTCTAGCGTATCGCCACATGAGTGTAGGTTCGCTAAACCATCCTCTGCTACCAACTGTCAAAATGGGGTTGAGGGTTGTCCCCGAACCGTGAACCAGCTCATGAGCAAACACTCTAGGACTGAAATAAAACTAGCAGAGGAGTCTTGTATAAAAATATACTTTACTTCAAAATGTTTAAAAAACACTATATCTTTGAAAAACAATTCAATCAGCAAACGTGGCTTGAAGCTCCTGGGAGTGAAACTGTCCAGCAGCAACAGTTCAGATGTTGGCTTGCATGCTTCAACTCAGCAAAAGGCAAGCCGAAATTGGAGACTTCAAAAGGCTCTCGGCTATCTCAACTCACAGTTGCAGCTAGCTCCGTGGGAGTATCTTTACACAGCTTTTCGGCTCCTTTTCTGCTGCTATCTCTGCTGCAGCTGTCAGGACTCTTTATCTGAGTTCTCCTCCCTTCTGCAGTTCTGCTCTGGGTCCAGGTGCTTCAGCACTGGCTCTGCATCTAGGCCTAAACAGCGTTTAGGCCCGAGTAGCAAGCAGAAAGGTCCGTGCTTATATGGGGAGTTAACCTGCAATTTACTAGGGCGGGGAAGGCTTGCAGTTAATTGCAAACAGGAGATGGCTTGATTGAATCCATACTGTTTGTGAGTAGGCAAGTAGCCACAGCAATCCTGAAAACACTCGTGACAAACTCTATTAAGAGCATGCATAAAAAGTACAAACAGAAGAACATAAAATTAAAATGTGTAAAAAACTTAAGTGGTACTTGCTCAAAAGCATGAAACATCGATTGAATTCTGTTATGCTACATTTGGCAGGGCACTGGGGCAAGTGTACATGTGTGTGGTTGTCTGAAAAATTTCACATTTACAATAGGCAAAAGTCATTGAATATCCCCAGTGATTTCCAATCAGGAAATCATACTCAGTAAACACCAAGATCCCAATGTTCCAACCAGAGTAATCCATATACTAGTGCTAGTTCATTTATCCATTCATCTCTTACCCATTAAAGTGAGAGTCTAAAAGCAGAAGTGGACTAAAGCAAGAATGGCAATGGACTTGGCAATACTCATTTGGGGGATCAAAGGCAGTAGTGGGTAAGCTGATGTAAAAATGTAAATGTCAGCCCTTTGATGTAACCAAAGTTGTGAGACAAGCATGGCAGCAATTTCAGGAATGCTCATTATTGTAGGGTAAAATAATACTATTATTGCATTATTATTGAATTAATACTATTGTTATAGAACAGGGGTGTCAAACTCAAGGCCCATAGGCCAGATGCAGCCCGTGTGGTGCTTAAATTTGGCCCATGGAGCCAGCCTGGAAATATCAAAGGATCAGCCCACAGTGCCTCTGCCAGCCAAAATGGGCTGTGTATGGCCCCCTGTGGCTCATTTTTGGCCTCCAGCAGCTATCTGCTGCTCAAAAATCAACTGTGCAGAGGCCTCCGCATGGCCAGTTTTTGGCCAGCAGAGTACTGCTGGTGGCTTGGGAGGCTGAAAATGGGCCGTGCATGGGCCCAGGAGGTCTCCACATGCCCTGTTTTTGGCCGGCAGAGTGCTGCTGAAGGCTGGGGAGGCCAAAAAAGGGCCACACAGGGGCCACATGGGGATTCCACATAGTCCATTGTTGGCTGGCAGTGTGGAAACCATGGAGGGCAAAAATGAGCCACAGGGTGGCCCCCCATGCTCCATTTTGGTTGGTAAAGTGCTACAGGAGGCTATTCAGGCCAAAAACAGGACAGAGGGGGCCGCCCACAGCCCCCCCACTCCATTTTGGCCAGCATCTGTCCCATCTCCCCCCACCTCTCCCCCCCACCAGCCCATGGAGAACTACAATGCTGATCCGGCCCTCAAAGAAATCCAGTTTGACATCCCGTTGTAGAATAACGACAGCTTCCCCAGTACCTGGATGAAGCTGTCTATTTAGATCCACTCCAGTCCGGTTTCAGACCTGGGTACAGCACGGAAACGGCATTGGTCGTGTTGGTGAATGATCTCTGGAGGGCTCGGGGTAGGGGTTATTCCTCTATCCTGGTCCTGTTAGATCTCTCAGCGGCTTTTGATACCATCGACCATGGTATCATGTTGCACCAGCTGGAGGGACTGGGAGTGGGGGGGGCACCGTCTTGTGGTGGTTCTCCTCCTATCTCTCCGACCGGTTGCAATCTGTGTTGACAGGGGGGCAGTGGTCGACCCCAAGGCGCCTTGTTTGTGGGGTGCCACAAGGGTCGGTCCTCTCGCCCCTCCTGTTCAACATTTATGTGAAGCCGCTGGGTGAGATCATCCGTGGTTTTGGGGTGGAGTTCCATCAGTACACTGATGATACTCAGCTGTACATCTCCACCCCAGACCATCCCAACGATGCCTTGGAAGTGATGTCCCAGTGCCTGGAGGCCGTGCGGGCCTGGATGGGGAGAAACAGGCTTCGACTCAACCCTTCCAAGACCGAGTGGCTGTGGCTGCTGGCGTCCCGGTATAGCCAGCTGGCATCATCGCTGGTTATTGGGGGCAAATCATTGGCCCCCACAGAACGGGCTCACAACTTGGGCATCCTCCTGGATGCACAGCTGTCTTTAGAAGAGCACATGACGGCCGTGGCCAGGGGGCTTTCTATCAGGTTTGCCTGATACGCCAGTTGTGCCCCTTTCTGGATCTGGACTCCCTACGCACGGTCACTCAAGCACTCATCACTTCTCATCTGGACTATTGTAATGCTCTCTACATGGGGCTCCCCTTGGGGTGCACCCGGAGGCTCCAACTGGTGCAGAATGCGGCCGCGCAGGGGATTATGGGAGCGACTGGGTGCTCCCATGTGACTCCTCTCCTGCGCGAGCTGCTCTGGCTTCCGATGGACTTCCGGGTGCGCTTCAAGGTGTTGGTGATCACCTTTAAAGCGCTACATGGCTTAGGGCCGGAATACTTACGGGACCATCTTCTGCCACCAATTGCCTCCCCCCAGCCAGTTCGCTCCCACAGAGAGGGCCTCCTCAGGGTGCCGTTGGCCAGACAATGTTGGCTGACCCCCGGGGGAGAGCTTTCTCTGTGGTGGCACTTACCCTCTGGAACAATTACCCCCAGAAATACGAGTGAACCCAGACCTCCGGACTTTTCATCGGGCTCTTAAAACCTAACCTAAACCTAACCTAAAAGCCGGGCTGTCCTGATTTTATGATGGGTTTTTAAAATTTGAAATTGGTTTTAAGTTGAAATGTTTTAAATTATGGGCCAAACTTATTTAATTATTTTAAATCTATTTTAACTTTTGTGTACAAATGTTTTACTTTGGCTGTTCACCGCCCTGAGTCCGAAAGGAGAAGGGTGGTATAGAAATCTGAGAAATAAAATAAATAAATAAATAAATAACAGAATTTCTGAGAGGACTGTCTGTTTCTCTCTATTCCATCTCATACCAAACCAAATCAAGGTAGAATCATTTTGAGTTTCTTTCTCATATCTCTTTCTTTCTTGGATTTATGTAATATTTTTTGAAAATTTTCTCCTCATAGTATGCTCATTCAATCCTCATTCCAAAGCCAGCTCTGTTTTCTGTCATTGTAGAATAGTAGCAACCATATGCAGTAGGCTAAAATTTTTGAAGATTTTTTCCAGAAATATCAGTAACATCCAGCAAGGTGTTCTTGTTAGGAGTTGGACTAGAATGAAGGAGGCACAGATTAAAGTCTAGCCTCAACTGTAGAAACTACTGGGAACTTTAGATCAGTCATTCTGATCTCAACAGAGGAGGAGGAGAGGAGGAGGAATTATTGCTGTTGATGATGTAAAATTAGAGCAGTCATGTGTATAATACTTTTAACTGAGGAAAAAAGGCAGGATCAAGTAAACAAAAAATAAATAGCATGTTGTGAAAATGGAGATTAATTTACAATTTCTAATATATTTTTCCAAAGTTCATTTATGTTAAGAAGAGCCAGTTTGGGCTAGTGGTTAAGGCATCAGGCTAGATACCAGAACATTGTAAGTTCTAGTCTTATGTTAGACAGCTGGGTGACTTCGGGTCAATTACTCTGTCGCTCTCTTAACCCAACTTACCTCACTGACTTATTACTTATTACTGTGTGGAAAATAGGAGGAGAAAGGAACATTAGGCATATTTGCAGACTTGATTTATGTATAAAAATAAGAACAGAATTAAAAAATATATTTAAAAAAGATATCTAAATGGGTATAAAATTCATATTTTTGTAATCATTTGTTGTAATATATTTAACTTTATATGTTCTTCTTTTATTGTTATGCTTATTTGTTTATTTAATGAAGGCAGCACATTACAAAATATAATTAATTCCAAAAATGATAGAAAATAATATTCCAATTTGTTGATTGATTGAGTAAAACTGAACTAGATCAGTTCATATTAAAATCCAAAACAATCTAGTGTTTTTTTTATCCTTATAAATAGTAAGTCAACAGGCAAGGAAGAAAAATGAGCTAGTGAAATGATTAATTACTATATTTTACCTAGTCTCTTGACTCTTTTTATATATAATAAATTTACTTCTTCATTCAGAAGAGACTTCAGCCCTGAGATAATTGATTTGAGTTGGGGCTGAAACTGAAATTATTCATGAAAGTGCTATTCACACTAAATTAATCAATGTACAAATAAATTCATTTCTCTCCAATCTCCTTTAAGTATGTATAGATTCAGTGATGATTGCAGTATGTTCCTGAACTAAAAATGGCACTTTCTAAATTCATTTCAGACCTGTCTCAGTTTGAATCTCTAAGTGAGAACAATCCCAAACTCCATTTGTTGGGAAAGATATAGTTTAATAGAGGTCAAGTGAATTGCTTGTAATGCAGTAATGCAAAGCCAGAACTGAGATTTGCACACCAAAACCACTAAATTCTCCTCCCCCCCACCTCTTGCCCACCAATCAAGTTCCTGAAAGATGTTTCTATAATCAGTCTGAGCTGGTATCCCTCATTCTTCCAGCTGGGTGATCTTGGAGTGGCATCTCGAGGCAGCTGTTACTTTCATTTGCCTTCAAGTATCCCCCTCCCTTCATTCCTCCCTCCCACAGTTCATGGCAGACTGTCACCACATAATAGCAAGGCACAAGGGAGCATAAGGTGGCAGCTGACAATACATTACTTCTGATTAGTAATTTTGTTGTTATTAACATTTACTGTTCATTTTTCTAACAAAACATACAAATGTTTAATAATTATGAGAATTAAAATTCAATTCAGAGACATTTGAAAAAGATATGGGACACTATGCTTATTCTCTGAAGTTGAGTCTGAACTTATAAAAATTCAGTGTTGTAGAAGCCATCAGAATTAAAGTCTCTTTATGTGGTGGTTGTTTAGATAATGGTCCCAGGAGATTCTCTGTTATGTTCTTAATTTTTTAATATTCCCAGAAAAAAAGAGCTATACTTTATGTAATTAGTGAGAAAAATATAACAGTAAAGCATTTATTGTGGTGGTTTAAGTCTTACCTTATCATAAATAACTTTAAATTTCCCTAAAGCAGCATGTAGGTAATGAACCATTATGGTACCCCATCTGTTGCTCATCAGGATTTGTAAATTTTTATAAAGGAAACATTCAGTGTTGGACCTCTGGCTATTAATGAGAACTTAATTGCCCCATGATGAAAGTAAACAACAATACGTTGTTTCACTATTTATATATGATATACACATTCTATGTCACAAAAATACCTATTCACAATTGAAGAAGTGAACAAATTACAAATGAAAAGCAGTTGGCATAGGAGCAAACATCTTTCAATATGCATTATGTCTGATCTTCCTCCCTCAGGAGAGGGAAGGAGCTGAAGACAGATCTGTGGAGAGAAAGAAGGGAAAATAAGATCATTTATTAAAAGAGATAAACAATTATTGTTACTTTTAAAGTAGTATAATCAGAATTCAGGTTTTGAGGAGGCAGTTGGAATAAAAACAATGGAACTATTGAACAATTTATTGATAAATTCACTGCCAATTATTATGTTTGCTGAAGTATCCCATACTCAGAGAAGTTTGATTTCCTATTCATATTATTGCTAATAGGTATTAGCAATATATTAATTCTATATTAATAGAATAGAATCATCTACCCAAATTATGCCTGTTTACATGGCTGATACCTATCTAATAAAATTATTGCTAAATTTCAAGGGCAAAAAAATTTATATTTCCTAAGGAGATTTGACTTGTTAAAATGTAATTAATCTACACTAATCTACACTTGCCAGTATGCATATCCAACATCTTTTAAAGATTTAGTAATTGGGGAATGCACATCTGTTTAATTTGTCTGAATTTCAGCTGTTAGTCATTTAAAGTACTTTTACAAAATAAGACAATTATGAATGGAAATTGCAACTAATGTTATAGTGTGAAAGACTCCTATTTAAGCCCCTGCTATCTGTCATTGCTTGCTTATTGGATACTATATTGCGTATTCTTAGTTTTCAATTACAATACTCTCCATAATTATTAATCATAAATGATGGAGAGCAGGGAGTCTAATATATTCCCTCAGTTCCTTTGTTGATGAAAATTCAACATTGCATCCTGCTCCAGGAATATCAAGGGAAAATATGTCCCCCTCATTCTAATGGATTTCTTATTTAAAAGCTCATATGGGCTTGGGGATGGGTTGATTTGTTTTTTACAAAGAAAAATGTTATTGTTCCCAACATGAGCTGGTGTTAAACTAAACTGGGACATTGTGCATTTACACTAACTAATGAGAAAAAAATATTATGAACTGAAAGATAGACACATACTTTTAAAAAAATCTGCATTCAATAAAGTCTCTGCATGGAGTTTATCCATTTTCCTTGTTGCTCTAGTTACCAATTCTGAAACAGTTACTTATTTCCAGGAGACCAACAGCTCATCAATTTCCTTCTGCTTCTTTCTTGCATGGAGGTCAATGCCTGCCTCCTCAGGGACTTGCAATGTGAATGTTTTTGATCTTTCAGGCCTTGAAAAGCAATGTGACCAAATGGATGATTGAGGGGATTTGACAGGTGTGCATCTGTATAATGTGGCTTCTCTGCCCCCTGACTTCTTTGCTCATCTGTTTCCTTTGTCTCTGAACATGCAGAGAAACAGCCAAAGGAGATTAAAGCTGCATTTTCAAGGTGTTGCCATTTTTTTGTGCAGGCATTAGTCAGGGGTGAAGGAGGAAGGAAACCACTAAGGTTTAGCTATAAAAGTAAAACACATGCTTAAATGCATTGCTATTTCTCTGACCTATGTGAAAAACTTCTCCCCGCTTTTTACTTTAAGCATAATGCAATTGCAGGAGAATATGCATCTAGTGGATTGCCCCCGGTTTGGACTGGTTCCCAAGAACTGGTAGTAAAACAGGTGGGAGGCCCTGCCCACTGCTTTGGATGTTGTCATCGGCAATCTGCGCATGCGCAGAAGCATCTGCATCTGTGCAGAAGCAAGGTGCGTGCACAGAAGCAAGGCGCATGCGCAGAAGCAAGGCGCGCATGCTCGCTTCTCTCACATGCACATGCAATTCCATTGCAAACTGGTAGTAAAGGTAAGTAGAACCCACCCTTGATCTGCAGCATATTTATTTTGCTTCTTTGGATTTACCACCGCAGTTTTTGTGGAGTATATGAACTCTTTAGCTGGCCAAAGGTTTTAGTGTCATAGTGCTCTTCAGATTGTAAGGCAATAAAAGAAATAGTAACAAAATATGCAGTCTCCAAAGTCAATGCATGTAAAAGTACCCACATATTGGTACAGATGGTTGTGATCAGAACTGATTCTGACATCCAGTTATAGGACAGCTGTCTGAGGAGCACATTCTGAATGTTAGGCAAGCGTTAATAAGATCTGTTAATAACAAGTTATATTTTTATTGGGAAAAAATGGAGAGAGGAGCTCCTGTTTGCTGAAGTCCCAAATAATTTTAGATTTATATTCCCTCAATTGAAAATGGGTGCTTAGTTGAAATTTAATGTGAAGGCTTCCAGATCCCCAGACTAACAGCCTATCTATCATATGGCTTCCAGGCCACAAATATAGCCTGTCTATTATTAACTGTGCAATTCTACTCAACACCCAGTTTGGATGGGCTTCATCCATTCATTTTAGTTTTTTTTAATTTACAGCTGAGAGATTTCAGTTATTTACAAACAAGGCACAACAAGGCAATGAGCACATCCATAAGGCATGAAGCCAGGCAATAGGCCATGCTCCAGTAACCTCTTTCCCTCAAGAAGCACACCAGGAGCCCATTTCCTTCTACACCAGGGTGTGTCTTGGAGTTATTAAAGTAATAATTGTACATCAGTTTACACCAAGGAAGCGTTAAACCCTTATGAAGAAAAAAAAATCTTACCTGAATTTTTCAGATCCTTTGGTATTAGTCTGATGAAATGGCGTAACAGATTAAGTTTTCAGTAGCAATTTATTCTGCTGGAATATGTTTCTGAGCAAAGAAATGATGATCAGGGACACCTAAACACAAAAGTACTTTACTATTTTAGTGACTTTCTTCATATTACTTTGGTGATTTATGGCTGAGCCTCTTCTTTCTCTATTGATACATACCAAGGCAGATCCACATAAGTAAAGCCACCCATAGGTTTCCTAAATGTGTTGATTTCAGTCACCAAATATTTATCAGTAAAATGTACTGCATGTCAGTCTTCTCTAATCTGATGTTTTCAAACATGTTGAATTATGACTCTCAAAGTAATTACCTTGTGTTAAGCGTTTGGGATTTACAGTTCAATTGTTCTGAGGTTATCAGATCAGGAAAATTATATGCTTAATATTGTCTCAAATACATTATTTTTCATCTCTGTAACACAGCCTACTTAAAAAAGCAAGCTCTCTGGGTGACATAGGATTCGTATGGATGTACTTGGTCAAAAGTTGATGTGTGTGACTATACTTGCTCATATACTTTAAAAGGGGAGTATTGAAGATCTTTATGTAATATTCCCACATCCAGCTCTAAGAATACCTTGTTGATAAACTTTTAAAGTAACAGCTGCACTCTTCTAAGCCTGACTTAGCAAGTAATGATTGAGTACGCATACTGACATCCAGTAATGAAAAGAATTATTTGGAAAAGTATATAAGATGATGATTCAAGGAGTTGGAAGAAACAGCTGTCCATAAGGAAAGCTTACAGTGTTTAGTAGTTTTTGATTAGAAATAAATTTAGTAATGACATGATAAAGGAATATCTATTGTATATATTAGGCTTATCCTATTCTGCAAGAATTCAGATGATTGTTAGATGGTAGCATTAACTTAGTAATGTGTGTTGTATGGAGAAAATGGATTAAGGGCAGGTTTATCTTCAAGCTCTTAATGCTAATGAGTCAGCTGAATGGCAAAAGATTTCAAGTAGATAAAAGGAAATGTCTCCATGCAGCACATAGTAAATGATGGGCTTTATTGCTGAACAATATAGTGAATAGTTTTAAGAGGGAATTAGGAAAGTTAATGAAGAACTTGTGGGCTTCCTGAGGCATCTGGCTCTATTTTAAATACCCTGTTTCCTGAAAATAAGACAGGATCTTATTTTCTTTTGACTTTTCTATTTTTTTTTCTCTTGGCCTTATTATCAAGGGGTCTTATCCTTAAATCTCGGCCCTGGAGCACCGACCAGCTGCTTCACCGGTGCCGCTCAGGCTGCTGCCTCCAGCAATCATGGCAGCTTTTTTGTTGCTTCCTGTGCAAACAGCACGAGGTGAGGAGGTGAGGTGGGGGGACAGAAGGGGGGAACATGCCCACACACACCTGTCATCCACACGGACATTTTTCTCCTCCTGGGCGGCAGCATCGTGAACATGCTGCTGCCACCCGGGAGGAGAAGAATGTCAGAAATGGGCTCTCTTGCAGCACCTACTTTCTCTCTTCTTCTCCCAAGTGGCAGCGGTGCATCCAGCTCAACAAAAAGGCCATTCCGCATGGATGGCAGGTGTTTGTGGGGTGCGTGGGGCATGTCCCCCCTCCCTTCCCCCCTCCAGCCTCAACTCCTCACATCGTGTTGTTTGCGCAGCAGCTGCACATGCATCTAAATATTGGGGGGGGTTATTTTCGAGGGGGTGCTTATTTTACTGCATGCGCTTGAAAGCCCAATTGGGCTTATTATCTGGACATGTTTTCATTTCAGGGAAACATGGTAATATTATCTAGATATCAGATATCTGAATATTTGGGGAAAAAGAACTCTGTAAGTAAACACAGAGAATAAGACAAAATAGCCCAGGGAGTTTAATTTGGTTCTACAATTCCCTGAAAATTTGAATTTTTTAACCATGTTTTATTTCTGTATTTGCATACAAATTCAGACATTATAAAATGTTTCTATATCCTCCTTTTAAGGATAAGATCTAGTTCAAAAGATTCCCTGGGCCTTGTTGCCACTTGGAGGAATTGAGTAAATATGTAAAAGTACAGTATTCTGCATATTTCTTTTTGCATATTTCTTTTTTTCATTTTTGCTTTCTCTGATTGGTATAGAATTCTTACTTACTGTGAAATGTTCAAGGCATTTGTTTTGTTTTCATTTTTCCTCTCCTTTATATCACTTAGCATATGGTTAAGAAAAAGACACTACTTTTGATATGCAAGCTTTTAAGCAGCGGCTCTATGAAATGCTCACAAGCCAGATTGATTTATGCTTTAGCTTTATGGATGATATCATGCAATTAACTCCAGATGGAATAATTGTAAGGAATGGCTGCCAAAGAACATTAGCAATAAAAGAACTTAGCCATGGCTTTTCACTCAATACTGTGATCATTTTTGTTTTGAGTTTGCATAGTTGGGTAGAAATGGAAGAACCGATCCTTTAGGGCAAATGATGGCTTTCTGTCAGCCAACCATTGGTGGAAAAATGACTGTTGGACCTTTACAACCCAAACATGAAAACAATCTTCATCTAAAGATAGCCAAAGGTGACTCAGACCAATTGCTACACTGAAGTTACTGGAATGAACTGACTTTGTTACAGAGGCATTTTGCAAAGACTATTGAGTAATATATTTTCCTTTCCAGTTGTTTTATCCAGACCTCAAGAATAAGATCCAGACCTATTTATCTGCCTTGAATACATTTTTATATAGTGATTTTGCCTTCAGAGTATATTAACCCATATGTTCTCTATTGCTTGTTGTTTCAGATTGCTATTCTTATGGTACACAATACAATGGATAAAGTGATCATATAATTTGATACCAATGAAGTTTATAAATCTACATATTGACAACTTTATTTGTTGGACTGGATGGAGATTAGGGTGCTTGCAGTTCTATCTGAAACCTCATTATTCCAATAGGAATTAAGTCTAATGCAACTCCTTAAATATAAATGTGACATCAATTATTCATAAGAAAAAAGCATACAGCTGATCCTATGCAAAGATACTATTCAGAGTGGCTTTCTTTACTTTCAGAAGTAAAGAGGCATGATCATATGTAGCCCAAACAGTGTAAATAGTAATGCATCTTTCATTTCCTTCCTTTACCCTAAGCAACAGTTCATTTCCCACCAACCTTATTTAGTTTTCTTCCATTCCTGTTTTTATTTTAAATCTATTTATCAGAATTCTACTTGAGTGTCACAAAGTCCAGTTTGTAATGCTACCTTCAAGAATTTCACAAGACACACAGCTTTGCAATTTCACATTGCTACTCTAATTTTAGCTAGTTTCCAGCAACGAAATTCTCACGGAAGGGATAAGTAGTTGCTGGTGTATTCCAGCTACCAACTACTGTTGTGTGGCAAAATTCACTCACTAGACAGATCCAAAGAGACAGGGTTTCCTTTGTGTGTAGCCCAGATGGATTATACTACGTATATGGCATTTGAAATGATTAGCAGCTTTCCATATTCTTTTAAAATTCATTCAGGATTTCATTAAACAGGGGTGTGAAACTTTCTTCATCTCAGATAGAACCTGGCTGGTTATTGTAGGTTTCCTGTTTTTCAGTTAAAAAGCTTTATTTTATCAACAGTGCAATTTGTGGTGTGAATTTTTAGCTTATCTTTATTTACAATGTACACATACTCTTCCAAAAAAATTGTTCAATGACAACCTTCAATTACCAAAACATTGTTCTGTCTCTGATTCTGCTCTGGTTCACTTTTTAAATAAGTTTAATATGTTCAGAAACTCAACAATTTTCAGCTATTGTACTGCTTAATTACAATACATAATTGTTCAGTAATGTGACTGTTGGAAAAATATAAGAGTTTGACTTCATAAAACAATTCTTAATTGTAATTTTAAGAATCTTAACAAAGGTAGTATAATAGCAAATAGTGCAAGGGACAACCATAAGCCAATAATACTTTTTCATGGTCCCTAATGAAGCTTGATCAGCCATGATGGATTGTCTTAATAGTCTTTTACCTCAAACTGAATATGTTTCAGTCTGATTATAACAATTGTCTCCTGGCAGATATTTGGGATATCTCCATCTGTTTATCTTAGTTCAAAGCAGTGCTGTTTGGCAGGTTCTGAACCTCCCACCCTATTGTTATATTTATTGGTTCTACTTTTAAGGCAAAGCAGAGTTTAAGCTAATGATACTTATATTTAGAACCTTAGGATCACAGCCCTCTCAGCCTCTTTCCGCCCTTTTTCCAAATCATCCTGTTTGTTGCTTCTGCTGTTTTGGCTTCTTCTGTTCTTCTTTCTACTCTAAGTTGCAGGTTGCACTCTCCTGGTTTCAAGCCCAGTATTCCAGAATCAGCTTCCTCCCTCCCTTCCTCACTTTCTCTCTCCCCCCTTTGTGATAGTTCAATTACTTTTAAAAAGTAGTTTAAGATCTTTTTATTTGAGTAGGTAGTGTCTTCTTATCTCATCCTATTTTCATTCATGCTGGCAATTCTCAGTTTAACATCTGTTTTACATTAAGTATGATTTATGATTCTATGTATACTCCTCCACATCATAGTATGTTACTTTAAGTAAGCATGATTGTTCATGGCCCAGTTTAGCTGTAAATAGAAATCTTACTGGATTGGTTTTTAAGATGTAAATTACTTATAGTGGTTGAAATATTTATAATTATTGACCTTTTCTGACTTATTAGGTAGTATCATCATCAAGAACAACAATAACAACACATACATATAGCATGCCACCAAAATAATAACTTGCGAAAAAAGACTGTTAAAAAAAGAGGATATTCCCTCTGCCCAGCAGATAAAAATAACAACGTAATACATATTTTCTAGGAGATTAAGCCACAAGAGATAAGACTGCCAGAAACAAGGCATCATATCATGGTTAATGACTGAATTGCAGCATGAAATTATAATTCAATCATGTAACATTTTGTAAATGAAAATACATATTGCTGTATATACGTATCTACTGTATGTAGCATAATTGAAACAGTTATGCCAGGGCAGAACTTTGAGATAAAAAGCCCCAGGATGGTAAAATATACAAAGTTAATGTCAGAGTTTTGCAGAGTGACCAGTATTATGAGATAAACCCAGGAACAAAACACAGCACACAGCACACAGAGCCTTTAGATAATTAACAGTGATTTATATACAACTAAATATATACAGACATGTAAGTAGTAGATACCTTATCATACAGCTACGGCCACAAAGAGAGCAATGAGATACACGGCGAGAGAGAGATACGCCCTCTAATGGTCACCTATATATAGACACCTCTTAAAAGGGTAGCAGTCTTGTGTGGACCCACCAGAGTCTTAACCCGGCGCTGCCAGATGCTGAATCATTCCCATTGAATCAGCTTTCAGTTGCCTCCACAACAGTTAAAATAAAAGAAAGAATTCACATTTTGATCTGACATTCAACCTATTAAGCCCAAATCTGATATTACTGAAGTGTATCACTACTTCTGAAATCTCCTCTTCACCATTGATTCAGCAAGATTTCTGGTCTGAATAGCCAATTATTGAACAGATGGATGGAGGAAAAATATACATTGATATTTAATAGATACACATGTTCACTATACTTAAGGTACATCTTTCTTCTCTCTATGAGGTTTAAATTCAGAGACCCAAACAATTAATGACCAAATTACTAATTTATAGAAACACATTTCTTAAATTTAAGATATTTCTTAAATCTCTCTTAACAGTAACAAATAATTCAAACATATTCTAGAAAGCCCCAAAAGGATAGTGTTTCCACAAGTGAAACCCTAAGGAACCAAAATATAAATCAAAATGACATTTTGTATTGTGGAAAATGATTTAATAGGATCTTAAGAAATTAATTTGCTCCCAAGCATGGAAAAACAGAATTCTGTTAGCCATGTGTTATGTAAGAAACAGTATAAAGAAACAGGCCAGCAGAAATAATGACATAAAGTTAATTGGTAAATATCCTTTTTAACTGTTTCTTCACATACACGGACACACAGGCACCTGTGATAAGATATAAATGTAAGAGTATACAAAATGTCAAGACTTTATATATTTAAATTTATAATCTGAAGTTGCACAATCAGAATTAATGAATTATAAAACATCTAGAATTACAGAGTTCTTTGGAGTGGGTTAACTTAAAAATGTAATGACTGTCTATCTTTATAAATGATTGAATTGTTAACAATTATTGTTAACAAAAGGTAGAGACAGCAATTTTTAAACTTTCTGCAAGTATGAATTACTAAATAAACATTCAGACATGTTGGGAACAGCTACTTAAACATGCCTTCTCTTTCATTTGCAAAAACATGGAATTTTCACATTTTGTTATCAATAAGGTAGCATGTTATTATTTAGGCTATCCATTCAAAAATGCAAAGATTACACTTGGGTATGCCTCCCAATTACACAAAATTTTGCATCAACATTTGCATAATTTTAGATTTTGAATTTTCTGAAGAGAAACTTTCAACAGCTTTTAAAATTGAAGTTATTATTCTGTTTCTCCCAATGAAATAATACATTGATTTATCACTTGTTCTTATCAAAATAAAGCAACATGCTGCATAATCTATTTTGCTTTATTTCATCAGCCTATAATTAAGATAATGCTACCCTTGCCTCAAAGTGTAACACACTTCATAGCCTGGAAAGCATGGCTCATATCTGAGAAAACAGAAATCGTTGTGTACAAAGCCATTAGAAAACATTTACTGAATCATTGTTTTCTAAGGACAACACATTTGTATTAATCTGCTTGGCTACCTTTCTTTATTATAGCATTGGAAGGATATAGGAATATGAAGCTCTGCATGGACTTATGACTGTTGTTCAAAGAACTACAGTGTGGAGCTTTGGCCAGGGGCTCTTTGCACAGCCATCTGGATTAGTAGGACTGCACACAGTCACTCATGGTTTAATCATTTCTTTATATGTGCTGCCTTGGAAGAACATCTGGAAGCTTCAAATGATTCAGAATACAACAGGTATAACTTATTTTGCCCATGTTATACCTTTGCTCAATGAGCTGTATAGGTTCCCAGTTGGTTTCCACATGGAATTCAAAGTGCCAGTTATTACTCTTAAAGCTGGATTAGGGGATTTAGAGATTGCTTCTATCCATTACGTTAGGTTGGGCAGCATGAGCATGTTCTGAGTCCTGTCAATTACAAGTTGTCATTTAATGGGCCCCAGGAAGTGTGCCTTTTCTGTACCTACAGCTGGTCCTTGAAACACCATACTGTCCAAGATTTGGCTGTTCGTGAGACTTCTCATCTTTAGGAAAGCACTAAAATCCTGGCTGTTTTCCCAGGGATAAGGGCCAGCAGAGTAATTGAGCCCACACTGCTGGTGAATGGTGTTTTCAGGGCCTGCCTTGTGCTAGTTGGCTGGGATGGGTATGTGTTTTAAAAAAGTTTATTGTATTTTTACACTTGGGTAACTTACAATGTCTAAACTGACACTTAAAACAGTTAAAAACAAGAAACAAAACGTGTCAGTCCAGACTAAAAACAACCATAGGAACAAAGCAGGGGTACCACAGAAACAGGAAGCCCGAGGCCTGAAAACAGTTAAATAGAGGTCACTAGATTTTTAAAACATACTGGCAATGTTCTATTCCTTGTAGCATGATTTAACATCCACAATGATTTAATTCAGTTGGAAATGAACATGTTATGGAAATTAAGACTCACAAGATTTCTGTGGGTGATCAGAGAGGTTTATTGCGCAAGGTTCAGTGCAACACAAGAAGCAAAGACTGAACAAAGGATTCTGAAGCAGTTATTCTTATACATACTTTTGACATCTTATGATTGGTTACAGTTCTGACAGCCCACAGCGACAATCCCCCCACTTTGCTGCTATACCCTACAAGCTTCCCTCTTAAGAAGGACACAGGTGTTCTTGCAAACTTATTTAGGTTCCTGCCTAAGTTTCCTGCCGTTATGTCTGTGGTTACCTCTGCTTGGCTAGGTATGATATTTTGCTCATGATGGTGTTTCCTGAACTTTCCAGCTGAGGAAGGTTTGTTATTTCTGCGGTTTCACTTTTTGAACCTAGTACTAAAGAAAGGGGCACTTCAGAGATCCTCTAGGCTGACCCCAGTATTATATCACTTTTATATCCAATTTCATTATTCTATATTATTCTTCCACATTATTCCAGCAGGTTTTGGTCTTCCATATTATTTCCCCCCTTTGGAAGTTTTTCCATGCAGAAACTTCCACAGCTTCCCATCTCTTTCATGCTTTTCAGAAGGCAACCATTCTACACTTCTTAATAAGCAAGCAAGCATATAATATTTGACATAACATAATCAGTTCAGAATAAGATACATAGTAATGCAAAGGAAAGACAAGTAATACATATGATTTTCAATCTTATTCTCTGAAGTACTTTCTCTAATTACCCAGTTGAGAGTTGTACGTATGTTCTTGTATTGGAACCTTCATTTTCATCAAAGAGATCAAGGTCAATTTTACAGTCTATAAGGCTTTCCATCAAAATCAACTCATTTTTTTTCAACTCTTATCTCTTTCACTGCTCTCATAGCTAGTTGTCTGAACAAAGAATAAAAGCCAGGCCTATCACAACAGAAATAACATCTGTCTAATCCAGCCTGGCCCAGATAACAACACCTATTTTTGGGGAAGATGTACATGTTCCAGTCCAGTTTGTAGATAAACACAAATACACATTTTTCCCACATAAGAAGAAAACTCTATTTTTCCTTACATACCCACCTATATTCATGGAAAATGTATAGGCTCATTGGTTTTTCTCATTAGTCCAGACCCCTAAAGTCCCTGCCACTAACATGCCACCAGTGACTGCATGGGACTTTTAGTGTAGGGTCCTTTTGCTTATCTCTGAGAATAGTGCCTTCAAAAAGTTAACATTAGCTTGCATTTCCAAGGGGAAGTAGGACACACAAGCCTGTGTTGGATCTAATGGAGACATGTGGTGGTATTGAGAAAATGATCTTCTGTTGAAATAATAGTGGGCATAAGGAGAAATGCCATTACTTAGTTTTCACATCTATAAGTATCATTCTAGGGTCAAGTGTATGGACATTGATTTCCCATCAGGGATCCTACAGGAATATCTGGTTTCTGATGTCACTTTACACACAAGGAGGGTGACTCTAGGATTTCCATACCAACAGCTATAGGGCTAACAATGGGGAACGGTTTATTCCCAGCATTTTGAATGCATTATAAAAGTCTCCTTGCAATTTGACTACTGCTACTTTGGTTCACCATTTAATATCTTTCTCAAGGACTATTGTGGCCCTGGTCCTGACCCAAAGATCTGGCTCACTGGAACAGCATTGTAAGATGAAGGACTAGCAGACAAACACAAGCAGCATTTTTGGCTTAGGGTAGGGTCAGACTGATTAATTAGGCTTTGACTCAATTCCAGTATTCTTAACATGTAGTTCCCCTTTCTCAATTGTTACAGGGGCCCATTCTCCCTTTATTCTACCCCACTCTGTTCTGGGATTGTCAGACGCTTGTCTTTAGGTCTTGGGGTTAGCTTAGGTCCAGGGTACCGACCCCACCTATTTATGATACATCGTTAGCGGGAGTGGACCTGTTCCAAAGAGTTCACACCTTGTGACCCATTCTTGCCTTGTCTTTTGGGGTTCTCAACTTCCCCAGATTCTTTCTCACTTGGGCATTCTCACAACATTGGGAACTACTATTCAGTGTGTTATTACTCATTAGGTCCTTTGCCAATAATAGCCAAAGCCACAGAAAACTCATAATTGTCACAGAACCTATCCAATCACAATTTCCTTAATCTACAAAATCACCACATCAGGAAGAAGGTTAGGGTTATATGTGACTTGGAAAAGGTAATATTAGTCTTATGTATCTCACAGAACCACCTCTTATTTGTTAATACAATATCCACATTGTTAGAGTTAGAACAGCTCCACAGAGAGCTCACTCCCTGGCTTAAATATCTACAGGAGTTTCATACTGCTCTCTGTCACAGTCAATGATTTTAGATTCAGCACCTGTCTTTTTAAGGAAGGGGTGATTCCAGCATACTATATACAGCAAATCACAACTAATCACAATAACAGCAAGCATGCTTATTAAATAAGAGATAGTATACTTATGGCTATATATGTTGACTTGTCATTCCAAATCTTCAGCCGTATGTAGAGGGTCAGCTTCCGGTGTGACACCAGTAAGGCCTCTTCTGCCCCGTATGTTGCCTGCCCATTGCCGGTAGGACAGTTATAGGGGGCACTTCTTCAAGTGTACTACTAGGGGTCGGGCCTAGTCCTGGTCTGCCTCCCAATATTCCTAAACTGCGGACTTAACTCGTGTGAATCCAAGACTTGGATTTCAACATTTTTACTGCAAGTGGGAACACATGACCACAGTATATGGGCCCTTCCACCTAGGCATTAAACTTTTTCCTTTCCAGTGTTTTACCCATACAATCCTCCAAATCACAATTTAATCATTTCTACTTTCATCACAATATAATTTAAAATATTTCAATCATTACAATTTCCCTAATTAAATTTTGAATTGTTCTAGCTGGTATCCAAGTTACAACTTAATCCTTTTTACTTTCACCACCATATACCATTAAGGTATTTCAATTGTTACAGTTTATACTTATTCATTTTTTCTAAAAAAAAAGATAAAAAAAGGAAAACTTATCATTGTCTAGATTTCAAAATACAAAGGCAAATTATTATTATTATTCATTTCATTTTTACAATCATGTTTTCCCATTTATTTCTTACTGCTGTTTGAATATTATAACTAGAGGTGGTCAAAAATGGTGGACTAAGGGACAGGCAATATTATTGGATTTCTTATATTTGCTTATTTAATTCTCCCACCATCTGATTCACCCACTTAATTCCTATCTTAGTTCCTATCTAGCTTAGGTCTCCTATATGATTTTCAAGTATTTCGAAAGGAGATAATCTAATTCCTTTACGTGGAGAACACACAGATCAAAGTACTAGCGGTAATGCATTTACTCACTTAAGGTGATTTTCAAGGCACACCTTTGTCTGCTTTTTATCTTATTATTATTTTATTTTTATTTTTCATATTTGTATACCGCCCTACTCCCGAAGGACTCAGGGCGGTGAACAGCCATAATAAATACAAATCTTAAAGTCCTGGTAAGGCTGGTCAGTCAGGCTTGGGAAGGTCTGCTCCACTCTGGTTGTTGTGTTGACCTGCATACGTTGTTTCAATTTCAGGACTCGATGCTTGCACAAGAGTAGCTGAGTTAAAGCATTTGTTTGTTTGATGTCTTCTTGAACAAGTTTTTCATTTTCAGCTATTTTACCAGAAGCATCATTTCTTTGGAGATAGTAATTGCTGTAGGTAAATCTTTTAGTCTTGCCTTTCTAATGTAAGTTGATTCTGATTTTATTATTATTATTTTTTAAGCTGTCATCTTCAAATTGCATAGCTTCTAATTTTTCTTGTTCATTTCATTTTGCAAATTATCTAATTGCTGTTTAGGTTGTATAGTCATATTATCTTTAAGATTTTCAATATTTTGAAATTATTTTGTGTCCTTTTTGTAAATCATTTTTCACTTTTGATAAGTGAGTAGATGTGATTCTACTGAGCTGGAGCTACAAAAAACCTTGGTTACGTAGGGAAAACCTGGCTAGAAGAAAAACACACATAAACCCTATGAAGAAGTAAGAAAATTGATACTGTACCTTTACAGGGAGGATACATAAGATATGGGTGTGGCCTACTGATGAAAGCAAACGAGCTAGAAATGGATCTATTTAGGTCTCCCACCTAGCAGTTAGAGCTTGCTAGCTGTTAGAAAAGAAAAAAGCCCAGAACCGAGTAGATGTGATTCTACTGAGCTGGAGCTACAAAAAACCTTGGTTACGTAGGGAAAACCTGGCTAGAAGAAAAACACACACACACACACACACACACACACATATCTATATCTATATCTATATATCTATATCTATATATATATTTTCTGAGGTTTTCGCGGGTGTTTGTATGTAGGTCTTTGGTTATTCGGGTCTTCTCCCACGTAAAATTGGAAGTGTCTTGGCGACGTTTCGACGAAGTCTCATTCGTCATCTTCAAGCTGGTGTTCTCGGTTTCATGCTTCCAGGAGCAATGTGAAATCGCAGCTGTCTCTTCCTTTTAACTGCTAGTGGGGGTGGACCCCACCACCTACCTGGAAAAAACCACCAGATCCAAAATAAAAGCCTCCCCCATCAGCGAAGAGATTCAGCAAAGAATCATTCCCAGAGAGAAATCATCCAGATGCCCTAAGCTTTATGGTCTCCCCAAGATACACAAAGAAGGAACCCCACTTAGACCCATAGTCAGCTCCATAGGCTCACTTCTACAAAACCTAGCCAAATTTCTCGCCAAACAACTACAGCCCTATGCAGAATCCATCACCTCATACGTAAAAAACTCATTCCAGTTCATAGACATCATAAAGCAACAAAACTTACAGCCCAGTGACCTACTCGTGAGCTTCGATGTCATATCCCTCTTCACCCAAGTACCAAAACAAATATAAAACAAATATAACCCCCCCAAGCACATCTTAGATCTGACCAACCACTGCCTATCCAACACATACTTCATCTATAATGGACAGAAATACAAACAAATAGAAGGAGCACCCATGGGATCACCCCTCTCACCTGTCATTGCCAACCTCTATATGGAATACTTTGAAACCCAAGCTCTAGAAAAATCTGATCACAAACCCAAACTCTGGCTCAGATATGTAGACGACACCTTCATAATCTGGCCACATGGGAAAGAAAAACTGGACAACTTCCTCACACACCTCAACAGCCTACACCCCAAAATACAGTTCACCATGGAAACAGAAGCGAACAACCAACTTCCCTTCCTGGATGTCTTAGTCTACAGAAAATCCAATGGCTCCCTAGGACACACTATCTACCAGAAGAAAACACACACAAACCACTATCTGCACGCACTCTCACACCACCACCCTGCCCAGATCAACTCTGTAGCCAAGACACTCATTTCCAGAACAAAACGCTTAGCTGACGAACAACACCTAAAAACCGAACTACACACTCTCACTAACGTACTAACATCCAATGGATTCCAAAGAAATAAGATCACCAACCTAATCCAAAAAGAAACCCCCACTAAAATCCAAGACAGAGAACAAGAAAACGGCAAAGCCCTCCTCCCATACATAAAAGGCACCACAGACAGAATAAGCAAAATCCTCCTCAAACATAACATCAAGACAGCATTCTGCACAAACCGAAAAATATCCACCATCCTAAGGAACCCCAAAGACAAAATTGAGTTAGAAAATCAAGGAGTATATGAAATCCCATGCACCGCCTGCCCCACCACATACATCGGACAAACCAACAGACGAATAAGTGCACGCATAGAAGAACACAAGAACTCAGTCAGAAAAGAGGAACCAACTTCTTCCCTGGTCCAACACCTTAAAGCCACAGGACATGATATTGACTTTAAAAAAACCAGAACTATCGCCAAAACTGAACACTTTAACAACAGAATAATCAGAGAAGCCATCGAGATAGAAAAACGCCCACACAGCATGAACAAATGAGATGATACCTCCCGCCTACCAGCCATTTAGAAACCCGCCCTTATTGACAAACGAGTCCCTAACACGACGAATGACACCAGACCCACACTCACGAGAGCCACACAGGATGTCACCACCACACATCCACGCAGAAAGCAGACTCAAACCCACACTGATAATGAGCCACGACCAAGGACCAGAAGCCAGACCGCAGCTGCATCATTAGCCACTTTAAACCCCTCCAATCCATACATGAAGCAGACTGACACCCACCATGAAGAGCTTGCACGGCCACAAACACAAAGCCAAACAACAACAATGCAGCTCACCAGCTCAAATCCCCCTGCAACTCAGACTAAACTGAGCACAACCAAGCCCCCACCCAAACAGAACACACCTCCACCCAATCAGAACACAGCCAAGTTCCCACCCAATCAGCTCACACCTCCACTAGCAGTTAAAAGGAAGAGACAGCTGCGATCTCACATTGCTCCTGGAAGCACGAAGCCGAGAGCACCAGCCTGAAGATGACGAATGAGACTTCGTCGAAACGTCGCCAAGACACTTCCAATTTTACATGTGAGAAGACCTGAATAACCAAAGACCTACGTGTGTGTGTGTGTGTGTGTGTGTGTGTGTGTGTGTTTTGAGGTTTTCGCGAGTATTTATATGTAGGTCTTTGGTTATTTGGGTTTTCTCCCGTGTAAAATTGGAAGTACCTTGGCACACCCCCAGCCAATCAGAGCACAGCCAACCCCCCACCCAATCAGAGCACAGCCAAGCCCCCTCTCAATCAGAACACACCTCCACCCAATCAGAACACAGCCATGCTCCTACCCAATCAGTTCATACCCCCACTGGCAGTTAAAAAGAAGAAACAACCACGATCACACATTGCTCCTAGAAGCACAAGGCCGAAGATACCAGCCTGAAGATGACGAATGAGACTTCGTCGAAACGTTGCCAAGGTACTTCCAATTTTACTTGGGAGAAAACCCGAATAACCAAAGAACTACACACACACAGACACACACACACACACTCACACACACACACACAAAACAATAAAACAAATGTCTACAGAATAACAAGTTTCTATCTATTTATTACTATTCCCTTCCCTATAATTTAGAGCTCTGCCCGGGGATTATGAATTATGGTGAAATCAAGCATAGGTCTGGGGATGCAAAGATGCTTTTCCAAAAGGCAACTGGACTTTCTTTGTTTTTTTTCTTTGAAAATTGTTTGCTTTTCATCTAAGAAGCTTCTTCAGTTCTTGGATGAGAAGCAAAACGTTTTCAAGAAAACAACCAAGAAAGTTCAGTTGCCTTTTGGAAAAGCGCTTTTGGGACAACCATGACTTGGATGGTTAAGAATCTCCATAGCAACATATATCTGTGCATTTTGGAGAAGGAAATTGGGGTGGGGGAGGATTTATACTTCTCAGAAAAGCAAGCTGGTTGTAGTCACATTGGGTGTTCACAAGAATATAGGGTAGTTTTCCAAGTTCATCTTCAGAAATAGCATGTGGTCGATTGGACTTACTCACTAAACAGCCTCAGGGCTTGTTCGGCCTGGGCCTCACACATTACATGAAATTAGCCTCTATAGTTTCCTAAACCATGGCATACAACTTAAGGGACTGTAGGTGAACCTTTGAAACTGGCTTCTAAATCCCCCTTGAGGGAATCCCGCAGTCCCGCACTGCCCCTCTCAGAGTGTCGGTTACAAAAGGCAAGGATAGCGTCACTGACCTGTTAAACGTCCCTGAGCCATTATGGAACAGAAAAGCGTGTTTAAACTGAGGAAGCCTCTCACTAAGACTGGTCCGCAGCTGGGGAAAAGTGGGAGGTGCAGGGATGGTCAAGGACTACAAGCTCCGCCACTCTCCAAACCAGAAAAGCTGCCTCAAGGCTGCTCTGAGAGAAATAGCAGTCCTGAAATAAGGGTCGTGCCTGCCTGCCGCTGAAGGGCATCTGGTTCAATGGCGCTGTGGCTCTGGTGCCACGATCTCCCATGTGCGTCGCTTGCGGGCCAAGCCAGCTTGGGGAAAGGCATGGTTAGAGCTGCGGCTCTGGTGTTGCAATGTCCTGCATCTTCCTTCCCTCCCCATGCACATTGGTCCACCCACCACTGGTATCACCCCTCTGCCAGCTCTCCGTCCCCCACCCACCTGCCGGCCTGCTTACCTTCCGTGGCGGCTGGTCCAGAGTCTGGAAGGCAAGCTGACCTGAGTTTTCTTTTAAAATATATATATATATTTTATTGTTAAGAAATTATAATAATACAGTTTTTGTCCATCCGGTTACATAGTATAAGAAAAGGAAATAAATAAGAATACAGATGTATGTACATATAGATAATCTTTGCTACTCAATTACATAGTATATAAATATGTACTTATACTGATATGTGCTTATATCATTCTTAATGTATATATATATATATAATAGGTCTTTAAAGGTAAATTAATAAATACATAAGTCATATCTTTTGCTTACCTATATAACTTTTCCTTACTTCATTTCACTTTCTACAATCTGCAGTACATCTTCTCTTACTATGTCATTTGACTATTTCTTGTACTCAATCTAGTCTCTTCCATTTTTTTTATTTCATTTTCCTCTTCTCTAACCACCTGTACCACTTGTCCCACATGCTATAATAGTCAGTATCTTCTCTGTCATTGATTTCCAATGCTAGTTTATTCATCCGGGAAAAAGAGGCAGGGTGCACTCGTAACCACTTCTTCTAGAGCACGTCTGAGATCGGCAAGAGCTTTGCTGGATGGATCGGATCGAAAGGTCTCATAGGAGCGAAAAGCGGCGACTGAAAGAAAGAGGAGGATTTGACAGCTGATAGGATCACAGACAGGCCGGCAAGAAACAAGAAGGAGAGATTGGCAAGCGGAACAGTGGCGCTACCTGATTTGGATATAACTTGCTGTGGATCGATCAAGAGAGCTCTGAAGACGTAGGAAAGAGATTTTGCTGATTGGAAAGGAGAACGACTGGAAATTAGGACTGGAAGTGTAATCATACGTGATACCAATGAGAAGAACAACGAAGAGCTAGAGAGGAAAGAAGGAGTATCAGGAAGTGACAAGTGGAATAATTAAACTCATTCTCATAAGAAGCGAGAAATAAAACGGGTGATATTAAACTATCATACTTTCCTGCACAGACTTTAACAAGTGTGGTTCCTGAAGGGACTAAGAAGAACTGAATAAAAATTTGTACCTACATAGATTATTATTAGTTTAAAATTAGTCTATATTTATAATATATTTATATCTATTTTTTTCTCTTTATACATTTGAAGTATTTAAAGTATCTATGTAAGTATTTAAAGTATTTAAATTATTTACATATTTAAAATATTAAAAATATCAATATAACGTAGCTAATTAACATATTTACAAAGTTGAATACAACTCGTATTGCATCAAATAACTAGTATATTATAAGGTTAAATATCTGCATAGTCATATTAGGATCTATTCTCTTTTCTTGTCTTTCTTTTTTTTTTTTGTTATGTGCATAGATTGACTATATTGCCTAATATTATTTATTTTATTTTATTTTATTTTTTTTCAATTTATATACCGCCCTTCTCCCTGAGGACTCAGGGCGGTGCACAGCCAGAATTAAAAACATGAAATACAAATATTAAAAACAATTAAAATCTATATAAATTTGGCCCAAAATTTAAAAAAACCACAAACCAATTAAACATTTAAAAATTTTAAAAAATTTTTAAAATTTTATTAAGGATTATTTTTTTTAAACAGTGATTTATCTTATAATATTAATTAATTAATTGCTTACTGATTGCTTACTGATTGGCTATTGAGCATTAACCTACTGGCCTCCTGTTGACTATATATATATGTACTGAGAGCCTTTTTATGAATTGAGAATTTAATTAATTGATAATCAGGATTTAAGTTAAATAAGAAATATTGTCTTTAAACTGTTTGATTGTGCTATTTAATATTTGTCTGCAAATTGGGAATATTTTAAAATAATTCCTAGTCCTGTTAATCTAAGTAAAGGGAAAAATAATTAGTGGATGATTATTTGGAGGAACATAGAAAAGATAGTCAGAGAACAGGTGAAAGTGTTGAGGGAGATGACAAGTCTTGCATCCACTGTGGCAAAAACAGGAAAGAAAGTAACCTCCAGCTTCTCAAACCCCACAATTACAATGTCGTCCCCTGCAACCCAAAAGTCGATAGAAGGGCTATCAAAAAGCGAGAAATCATCAGTGATTCCAACAACGCAAGCGATGCAGTTGTCATTAGCAATGATTCAAGAGACAATGCTCTTAATGCAAGAGAAGATGACCAACAATCATCAAGAATTGAAAACAGACATACAAAGCATTGACCAGAAAATGAGTGACATACAACAAGCTATACAAAAGAATGAACAGAGAATACAAAAAATGGAATCTAAGATTGAACAACAAGAGAAGAACCTAGAGACAGTAGATCAAAAATTAATGGCCCAGAACAGGGATCTGGAAGATTCAATTACGCAGCTGGAACTGGATAGAGCCTCTTTCTATCTGCATTTCCAAAACATTGCAGAAGATAAGGACGAAAACCTGGGCCAAGTAATGGCAGAACTAATAGCGGAGGTTCTTCAACAAGATACAGACGACATAATAAAAGAATTGGACGAGGTGTACAGGGTACAGACGAACTACGCCAGATGGAACAAACTACCTAGAGAGGTACACATAAGATTTGCACGGAAGAAAGTTAAAGATATCTTTTATAAAATGGTAAAGGAAGAACGAATCAACTATAAGGAAAGGGAGGTGGTTGTCTTGAAGCAAGTGCCGAGGAGGGTGAGAGAACAAAGAAGAGACTATAGATTCCTCGCCATACAGTTGAACAAAAGGAATATACTCTTCAGATGGACCTTGCCAAAGGGTATGCTGGTTACATGGCAAGGGAGGAAAATTAAAATAAACAGCCTGGTGGAGGCTCAAGAATTCCTTGACCAACTGAGAGGGTCAGAAGATGAACAGAGTAGTAAAGAGGAATTGGAAGCAGCTACCACAGAAGAGGAACTCACCCAAAGAAGATCCAAAGAAGGGACCCCAGAGGGGAAGGAGAGTTTAGAGGAGAAAGAGAAGGAAGAGAAAGAAAGCAGAGAAGCAGGGAAGAAACAAAGACCACAAAGAGCGGTTCGAGCAAACACCAACCTTAAATTCAAGTAAAACAGCACAAGGCAAAAAGGATGGATGATTGGAAAATCCTATCGATCAATGTAAATTGACTTAATGATTATAAAAAAAGAAAAACTTTCTTTAACAAATTAGTCACTCAAAATGTAGATATAGTCTGTCTCCAGGAGGTACATATTAAACAAGAAGGCAAAAAATATTTGGAATATAAAAAATTGGGGAATCTTTATACCTCCTTAGCCATGAAAAAGAAGAGAGGGGTGGCACTATATATCAAAAAAGAGATAAAAACAGAATTGAAATATGCAGACCCAAAAGGTAGATTACTAATAGTTGAAATTAAGAGAGGCAACTCTCCAATATTAATAGCAGCTCCAAACAAACATTTGAAAGAGTTTTACAATAAAACGCGAGAAATAATAAGGAGAATGGATAATAACAATATTTGCATCATTGGGGACTTCAATGGAGTGGTAGACGCGAATAAAGATCATAAAAGACCCAGAGGCCAAAAGAAAAAAAGGAAAAATCTACCAAAAACCTTCTTTGACTTAGTGGATGAACTAAATCTCGTAGACATTTGGCGAACATTACACCCCAATAAAAGACAGTACACTTTCTATTCTAATCCTAATAAATCATGGTCTCGAATAGATATGATGTAGGTGAGCAGGAATATGGGAATGGACATTGTATCAGCAGAGATCTTACCCAATACCTGGGCAGACCATAACCCACTGGAAATTAGATGGAAGAGTAGATATAAGAGAAAGAATACGAGATGGAGAATGAACATACAATTCCTATGAGACAAAAAAAATATTGATAAAGTTAGAGGGGAGCTAACAAACTTTTTTGAAGAAAATGAAAAAGAACCAATGGACCGGGGAATAATCTGGGATACGATGAAGGCCTATTTAAGAGGCCTAATGATAGCATATGGAGCATACAGAAACAAAGAGAGGAGAGAAGCTCAAAGAACATTGCTAGAAGAACTGGCAAAGGCAGAGAAAGAGGCATAACAAAACCCTGATCATGAAACAATAAAAGAAAATTGGATGACCATTCGTCATAAACTAAATATAATGGATCAAGAAAAATTAGCATATGAAATTAAGAGAACAAAACAATATTATTTTGAGAACGCCAATAAGCCAGGCAGGTGGTTGTCCTATAGAATTAAAAAAGAGAGAGAGAAAGGAATTATTCTCCAGTTACAGGATCTGGAAGGCCACATTGTAACCAAGGAGGAAGAAAAACTGGAAATAGCACGCGAATACTATGCGTCTTTATATAAAGAAGAAGATATTCCCAAAGAGAAAGTAAAACAATATCTATTGGAGGAGGAAATGCCACAGATCGGAGAGCAGGAAAAAGAGATGTTGAATAAAGAGATTACATTGACAGAGTTAAAAACAGCAATTGCCAAACTGAAAAAGAACAAATCTCCGGGCCCGGATGGATTCCCAGGGGAATTATATAAAAACTTAGAATTAGAAGACATTCTACTTCCAAGAATGCTTGAAATTTTTAATGAGGCCCTACTGAAAAATAAAATAACAGAATCTTGGAGAGAGGCTTATATTACACTCCTACCAAAAGAAGGAACAGATACCAAATTGATACAGAATTATAGGCCAATTTCTCTTCTCAATATTGATTATAAAATATACATGAACATACTAGCGGAAAGACTAAAAAGAATCCTCAATAAGATAATACATAGTGACCAGAATGGATTCCTCCCAGGGAGGCAAATTAGGAATAACACAAGGACGATTATGGATGTGATAGAATTTTATGAGGAACACCTGGACAAAGAGGTGGCATTAGTTTTTTTAGACGCCCAGAAGGCCTTCGACAATTTGAATTGGGAATTTATAAAGCAACAAATTGATATAATGGGATTCGGACAAAATTTTGCAAACACAATAAACACGATTTACGAGAAGCAAAGGGCTAACATCTTAGTAAACGGCGAACTCACTAAAACATTTCAGATCAGTAAAGGAGTAAGACAGGGATGCCCAATGTCACCACTTCTGTATATATTGGCACTAGAAGTGTTATTAAAGAAGGTTAGGGAGAGTGACCAAATTAAAGGGCTCAAAATCAGGAAGGAAATATATAAAGTCCAAGCGTTCGCGGATGATATCGTCTTAATCATGGAAGAACCGGTGGAAACAGGCATACAAATATTGGATGTACTTGACAAGTATGGAGAAGTAGCGGGGCTCAAATTAAACAAATCTAAAACCAAAATGCTCACCAAAAATATGACAAAAAATCAGAAAGAAGCCCTGGAGGAATCCATGGGAATACAAATTGTGAAGAAAGTTAAATACCTGGGAGTGAGGATCTCAACAAAATATTCGGCCCTCAAAGAGGACAATTATGTCCCTTTGGTAAAAAGCATAAAACAAGACTTAGAGAAATGGGGGAAGCTCCAGATTTCCTTTTTAGGGAGGATAGCGACAATCAAAATGAGTGTCTTACCTAAATTGTTGTATCTGTTTCAAACGGCGCCAATTAAATTAGACAAAAAAATTTTCAGAGAACTTGATGCCATCATTAGGAAATTTATTTGGGGAGGAAAAAAGCCAAGAATAGCAATTAGGAGTTTACAAGATAAAAAAGATAGAGGAGGGCTTGGACTACCTATTTGGGAAACTTATCATAAAGCAGCAATTCTAGTTTGGCTAAAAGATTGGGCGACCTTGGTGAACAAAAGAATTTTAACGTTAGAAGGGCATGATCTTCAGAAAGGCTGGCATGCCTTCCTATGGGAAACAGGGAAAAAAACAAAAACATACTTTAATAAACATAAATTGAGGGACATATTGAAGTTAACCTGGGAAGAAATAAGACGAAAACATTATACTAAAATCCCCAGTTGGCTCTCAACTATGGAGGCGATAATATACCCAAACATTCTGGAACTTGGTAAAACGGTGAAATATAAAGAAATATTAGACGAGGCAGGGAATCTCAAAACAATAGAACAGTTAAAAGAACAAGGTACTCACATAGAATGGTGGATATATGCACAGATAAAATCAAGGTACAAAAAAGATAAAGAACAATATGGTATAGAAATGGGTAGCAAAGATTTCGATAAGATTTGGATGAGCACGGACAATAAATTACTGGCTAAATTGTACAATTATTTGGTAGAATATGACCTGATGGAGGAGGTGATGATCCAATGTTAGCATGGGCCAAAAATATTGGGAAAAATATAAATTTGGAAGAATGGGACCAAATATGGAATAACAATGTAAGACTCACCAAGGCAACCACATACAAGGAGAACCAGTATAAGATGATCTATAGGTGGCACCTAGCACCAGCTAGGATTGCCAAAATTTATCCCAACCTAAGTCCAAAGTGTTGGAAGTGCGGGCATCAGCAAGGCACTTTTTACCATTGCTGGTGGATCTGCCCTCAAGCTAAAAAATATTGGAAGATGATTGGTAATTGGCTTTCAGAAATAATAGGTGAAACTTTTGAATTAGATCCTAAAATATTCCTCCTGGGAGTTCTGAAGACGGAAATGGCAAAAAAGAAGAAATACCTAGCAGTGCATATAACAACAGCAGCAAGAATCTCTTTTGCTCAACAATGGAAAGAGAAAAAAATACCAACTAAGGAACAAGTAATCGGTAAAATAATGGAATGTGACCTGAGTTTTCAACAGCCCCCAGCCAGGTGCTGCAGCTGGAAAGTGGCTGGCAAAGCAGCCCCGAAAAGGCTTCTTTGCCAGCTGCTTTCTCTGCAAGCCGTCAAAAAGTACTGGAGGAAAAAGCTGCTGCCGTCGTTGCCATGTTCTCCGCACATGCGCATCCCATTGGACTTGGAAGGCAATGGGATATGCATGCATGAAGAACATGGCGGCGATGAACATGGTGGCCGGGATGAGGGAGTGGCGACCGGGGTATCTGTTCGGGGCCGTGGCCAGCCAGCCATCGTTACCGGTTCAGCGACCTTGGCCAAATTTTTGCCAATGGTTCGCGCAAACCGGTGCAAACCGGTAGCAACCATCACTGTCAACGAGTAGTTTTTAATGGTACTACATCTACATGAAGGGAAGTAAACAGTAGGGTACTACATGTTTCCATTTTAGGCCCAGTATTCTTCAATATCTTCATAAATGACTTAGAAGAGGGAATAGAAGGGGAACTTTGTTCTGACCTAGGCTTCCTGATATAGTAAAAGCACACAATTAGTCCCAACGCCCCCCTTTTTTTATTTCAATGGCTGTGAATTCCTTTCATTCACAGCACGTGCTGAATCACCAAAGTTTATAAATAGTCCAACAAAAGTCTGCCACAGTCCTTCGGATAAGGCTGATAAACACCCACCTTTATCTTCTTTGACACGCTGCCAAAGACCTAATTGGCAATTATCGTGGTAAGGCCACATGGAAACACAAAGTCAAAAACAGAGCTTCAAAGTACAAACCGACATTATCCACAACATTGCTTCCTGCAAAGGCCCATGTGCCTTTGCTCTTCCTTTATGTCTTATGGGAGGGGCCAATCACCTCCAAGCCTAACACCTGAGTTGTCCCTTTTGTTTTAACTGTTCTTGCCTTCTGGCAGCTCTGCGCATGTGCGCAGTGGGAACAGGCTCCCCCTGTTCCTCTGCCTCTCTGATGCTTGGCTCTGGAGGCTCCGGAGTCCACACATAACTCCTTGATGGTCCTGAACCCATCTCTGCCTCCGATGTAGAGGCCTCATCGAGACTTCCCCAGGCTCCAGGAGTGGCCCATGTTCCTCTCCAGCCTCCTCGCTGTCCAACTCTGCTGCCAGCTCCACAACAAACTTATCAAATTTGCAGGTGATATTAAGCTGGCAGGAATAGCTAACACCCTAGATAGGCTCAAGATCCACATTGATTTTGACAGATTTGAACACTGGGCCCTAATTAAAAAAATGAAATTTAATTGTAGAGAAAAGTCTTACACTTAGGCAAAAAAACAAAAAAAAGGACACTTATAGACTGGGTGAAACCAGGCTTAATATCAGTAACTGTGAGCGGGATCTTGGAGTCTTAGTGGACAACCAATTAAATATGAGTCAACAATGTGCAGCGACAGCAAAAAAAGCCAGTGCAATCCTAAATTGCATTAACAGAGGGATACAATCAAGATCAAGTGAGGTACTAATACCACTCTATCTATAAAGCCCTAGCAAGAACACACCTAGAGTACTGCATCCAGTTTTAGTCACCACACTATTAAAAAGATGTTGAGACTCTAGAAAGAGTGCAGAGAAGAGCAACCAAGATGATTAGGGGACTGGAGGCTAAAACATACGATGAACAATTGCAGGAACTGGGTGCCAGGTTTCAAAATGATGAAACCTATTCAAAAAAGAAATAGGCAAATTCCATCTTCCAAAACAAATTTCTTTTATTTAGGTAGGCATCAAATTGGCAAAGACTGTTGTAATTCCAGATCTGACCCAGACCGGAATTGTACCACATAATATTGAAAATTAGAATCATCCCACAAAAGTCACATTCCCCAATAAAAGCAAAATCAACATTGCCAGATGTAATCAAACTCTACCTTCAGCTCTCATCCATTCCCACAGGAAAGAAGATCACCTAGCCAAAACAATGCTCACTATCTATTCCCTCCTCCCACCTTAAGAATGTGGCGAGCCTGAAAAAATACCCGTACAAAACAGATAGAGAAGGAATAAATGAGTATAATATCAAGCTAAATAAAATGGCTACAATAAAATGTCAATTTCGGGTTCAACACTGGGCATGGCTAGTCTAGTGAAGAGAAGGACCAGGGGAGACATGATAGCAGTGTTCCAATATTTGAGAGGCTGCCACAGAGAGGATGCGATCAAGCTATTTTCCAAGGCACCTGAAGGCCAGACAAGGAATAACAGATGGAAACTGACAAGGAGAGGTTCAATCTGGAAATAAGGAGGAATTTTCTGACAGTGAGAGCAATCAACCAATGGAACAGTTTGCCTTCAGAAGTTGTGGCAACTTCATTACTGGAAGCTTTCAAGAACTTCCATCTGTCAGAAATGGTGTAGGGTCTGCTTGGGCGGGGAGTTGGACTAGATGACCTACAAGGTTCCTTACAACTCTGTTAATCTGTAATCTGTAATCTATGGGTTAGTACACACTTCAATGAGATTTCTGGCCAAAAATATAGAAACTTTTTTTGGGGGTGGGGGGGGAATCATGTTTTTCTTTTAAGATTGTCTTCAGCTTCCCAATTTTCCCTATTACTCTGAAATCTGCCGGGATGTCTAAAGGAAAGAATGAAAATGGCAGGCAAAACGCAGTGATTGAAACTCTGTTGCGTTAATATCCATCAATGGCATTGCTTACATATAAAAGATTATCTGGTTACACCTATCATTTTGATTATGGATGCATATGGATGTGACCTATCAAGCTCTCCATGTGTCAATCCTTCAAGATTGTCCTGATCAGGAAACAGTCTCCACAAGAAGACATTAATGTTTTGATATAGGCTAGAGCAGTATTCACCAATCTTTCCGGGTTGGTGGCCCACTTCCCAAAGTGTTTTTGTTTTTGTTTACACATACAAACATCACTAGGGACTGATAAAGCTCTTATCATTCTTCCATAATCAGCTTATATTTGCCATCTTATTCTACTTGGATTTTGCTACAGTTATGGGATTCTTTTCTCATCTTGTAGAGCATCTATTTATAGATAAATATTATAAAATTAAAACCCATTTGTTCTCAAGAGGATGAAGGAGATATCTTTAGTTGCTAAAATATTTCATATCTGTGTTCAGTTTCATTCTTCGGTCACAAACTCTTAATTTAACTGCTTTGCCTTAGCATACTGTAAAAATGAAATATAGTATCCAGACAACATCAAACTGTACAGACAAAATAAACGTTACACTTTAAATCATCCTCACAAAATACAGATGAGAGGCTTTTTAATCACAGATTCTCCGCTTCTTTTTGAACCATAAAATAAATGGAAACATGTTCAGAACGACTGCAGTTGTTTCAAAACCAACTTCCTCAGTAATTCCAATGTAGCCTGATAAAATAAAACCAGTACTTGTGTTTTAAAACAAGATTCTAAAGACTATTATCTTTTCCAAATCAAAGTTATCTTTAAGTTTCCATACCTTGCTGCTTCCTTCCTTATAACAAATCCTTGAAATGAAGGCTAACACCAAGTTTGCTTTATAGCATTTGAAGTTTCTAGGTTAAATATTTTCTTTCCTATCAGTGCATAGAATAGAAATCTCATAGCTGTTCCCGTATTGATTATCTATAATATGAACATTTATGCGACCAAGGGACTTGAAATAGGAATCAATAGGAAAGATTAAGGTTGCTAAGAAATGAATTATACCCACAAGAAGATTTCGATTTATATACTGATGGTCAGGGTTGCAATTACATTAACATCAAAAGATGACACTTCACTTCCAGAAAATTGCAGAGTTACTTTAAGATTGTTTGTCTAAAGTTGGGAGGAGCTTTAAGTCATCCTACAGGTGGATTATTTGATCAACATGGAATAGTAACTTTCAGCTAAGAATATTCCCCATGCTTCATACTGACAGAAGCCTGTGAAAATCACAGCACATTGCCTGTTAATCCCCTTTTATCCCATCTCTTCAATTTCCATTCTTTAAAGAATTCAGTTGCTAAGTGTTCCACTGGCTTGTATAAGAAGATGAGCATCCAATGGCATTTCAGTTTGTGAACATTAACAGATATTTTGAATGTTGAGTAAATTTTTTAGAATTAATGTTTTCTCAACATCTTTTCAGGGGTTTAGGGTAATGAAGGTGAGGACTATAAGCTTTAAACTTTCTGGGGTATCAAAAAAACTAAAACAGTATAGGACAATAGCTATTCCCTGATCTTTCATTCGTGTGTGTGTGTGTGTGTGTGTGTGTGTGTGTGTGTGTGTGTGTGTGTCTGTGTGTGTCGCCCTTGGTATGTGTAACCATACCAAGACTTGCATCCTTCCAGGAGTTAGTATGCTTGATGACAAGTAATTAATATCACCAGCAGGTTGTAAAATGTGTGAAAGTAAAAAAGAAAGCAATTCTAAAGTCCAGAACCTATGAAGGAGATCCTAAAAATATTCCACAGCTTTTTGCAATATTCTTAATGATTCTAAGCCATGCGAGATTCAAAAGATATCAGCAGCATTTTGAAAATTTCTAGAATATTCAACCCATGAAACACCCCAAAATAACAGTGCTACTGAGCTAGTAGCACTGTTACTACTACTACCATGTAAGATAAAACGAGACAAGACAAGATGAGATAACCTTTATTATCATTTTTTCTGTAAACACACTGGCACACATAAAAAAAAATGAAACTCTGATGTTCTCTCTCTCAAATACACACACACACACAGTATATACATACTACAAACAAGTGTGATTTAGTGTTTTTTTTTCCAGCTTCCAATAATATTTCCACTATTCAAGAAGCTACTTGGATAAAGAGTGAAATGCTTCAAACCAAAAAGAAAAATCCAATTGCCATGGTTCAACTCCTAGACAACTCTACCAGGGTGACTGAGAATGTTCATCAACATTTTTTCCACTAACCACTTCTTTCCTACATACCTATTTATACATTTTTAGGAGCCTGACCTTTTCATCCTGTTCATTTGTTTGTTTGTTTGTTTATATATGGCTGTCAACACCCTCTTTTGTAAGCTAATTCTGGGAAGCTTACAAAAAATTAAAACCCAATATAGAACAATAAAAACATCAACCCCCACCCCGCTGGTGACAGGAATCAATCAAACAAGCCACTGGATAGGCTCCATCCTACTCTGGCTTTCTCAGGCGTGTTGGCAAAACCAGATTTTCAGGGAATCGTGAAAAAGTGTAAAAGGGGTTCCAGTCTAATCTCAGCAGGGATGATGTTCTGAAGGAAGGCAGCCACCACCACTTCTTCTGATTCCTTCCAATGTACCTCCTTAGAAAAGGGTTATTTATTAAACTGAAATTGCCATTTGCCATGAGGTGCTATTTAAAGGTTCTTGACTAGATCCTTTATTAAATATTATATGGTGGAATCTTCTCTGCTTCTGATATGTAACTAGCTACAGTTATAATATAGGAAATCAATAAAACTACTACATTTAAACAATTGCATCAATCAGAATTTTGATTTTGAGCCATTTCTACTTTCCATCTATATTTGCAAGGCATCCCAAATTAGGCAATGCATGTAAAATCAAGAGATGCTGTAACTAAATCCACTGGCTGGATTTGCAATTTTCAGGAGTAAATCTAGTTTGTACATCAGTTTAGCTAGACAATGACATTTTTGATTATTGCTGTGAACTGGCTGTTCAAGAATACATCCAAATAAGAGGTGGGCTTCAGCTGGTTCGGACCAGTTTAGGTGAACTGGTTGTTAAGATTTTGCACAGTTTGGAGAACTGGCAAATCGGTTCTCTAGCTGGCACTGCCCCTCTCCACCCCACCCCTTCCAGTCACTCCTTATCTCGCTTCACCTACCTTGGCCGATGCCTAGAGTCATGCCCATGGCCCAGCTGCTCTCTGGCTCCTTCGCTCGCTTACTTGCCCAGACCACGCGGTTCCTGCGGCCCAGCTAATCTCTACACTTCGCCCACTTGCCTGCCATCGCCGCAGACTACCACAGTGACAATGTGGCCCAGCTGATCTCCACACCTTGCCTGCTCTGCTCACATTGGCTGCCCGTGAAGGTAAGGCACTCAGCCAAAGTGCTGCTTTAGGGTGGCACAATGAGGCTCAGCCACCTTTTGGACCTGGCTCTTGCCATCGTTCCACCACATGTCGCCTCCTCGCACTCTGCCTTGGCTCGGGATGATGCACCAGTTCCTGCTTCTCGCCTTCCATGGAGCCTCCACCCACATGCCGCTCACCTGCTTACCGTCTCCTCTGCTTCAGGTTCTGCATTTAGGCCCGATGGGGAGACATGCTGCTTCTGGGTGACCTCTGCACTGGGGCCAAGACTGCTGCTCCACTGCGGTGTGCGCGTGCAGCCTGGGACAACCACCTGCCCACCCAGAGTGCTGCCCCCTCTGGATGCTGGCCCCATTTGGATCTGAATGGCAGGGTGCTCTGGCTGGCAGAGGCACATGGGAACTCTGGAGCTTGCCTCTTTAAAAAAGACTTTTAATGAAACCTCCAATGCAGCGGCAAATGGTGAGCCAAAAAAGCCAGCTCTCCCCACCCGGCATGTATGCTTCATCTCACTAAATTGGGCCTAGAGCCTGGAGGAGGGTGAGAAATTTAATGGGCAGGAGTGGGGGAAGGACGGAAAGGTAGCAGAGTGAGGTTTATGAAGTAAACTCAAGTTTCTTAGCTTGGACCAGCAAAAGGTGGAGGGTGGCAGTGGCAGGGAATATAAAGGACAACTGGAGAGATGGTGCAGCGCTCAGAACATCCAGGTTTCAAAGAAAAGGTCGCTTCAGGGCAAGGGGCACAATCTGCTTTCTAAAACAGAAGATCCTGCTAAACTCCAGATCCTATAAAACAAGCCGCAGTGTTCAGTCTGTGCGCCCACCTCCTGCTTTTCTAAAGGGATACCTCCCCACCACTGCCCCACTTGCTCCTGCATGTTTCCATTGTGGTTCCACCCTTCGCCAGCTTGGCTCGCTTACCTCTGCTCTGTTTCCCTTCTTCAGAGGCCCCTTATTCACTCTCCCTGCTTCTTCCCCAACAACCATCTCTTTCTTCATCCAAACATACAGACAGCAAATACACACCTCACAGCACCAGAGGGACTTGCCCTGCATGGATCTCATCTCTAATTTCAAGGGAGCAAAGCCTTTTCTAGATGATAGAGGCAGGAAGGGGTGGGGGCAGAAAAGAAGGGAGTCTGGTGAACATACCAGGCTATACCGGAACAGGGCAATGCATCTTCCATGCATGGGAGCTTTGGAGAAAGGGCACCTGTGTCTCCCTTGGAAGGTCAAAGGAGGAAGGGTCTCCTCTCCCACCCCGAATTATCTGCTCACTTTCCTGAAGGACAGGAGGGGGAGGGTGCATCTGGCCTGGAGAGGGCCTGGCTGGGGGCCTGTGAGCTCATGTACAATGTTTCACCTCTGTTGGCTGCCCTGCTCCCTCCTGGTGGTTCTCCAGCCTGCCAGAGCACTGCCTTCCCTGCTTCTGGAAGACAAGGTCTCTCTGCAGCTGGCCAAGGAGGGCACTGGCAAGGGAAGAGGTTTACAAGCTTGCAGGATCATGGAGCTATTTGTCTGAGTTTTTTATGGCCTGCCAGGAGAGTGAAATCCAAAACCTGCCCAAGAATCAAAAGAGGCGCATGGGCAAGTGCCATGAGGTGTGTACATGTTTGCTCTGTGTGTATGTTAAGGCCAAGAAGGAGGAAATGACTTGGCTGAACTTTTCCTGCCTCAGAAGCTGCTTGGAAGGCAGCTGCCACAGCCTGTCCCTTTAAGGTCCCCCCACCACCACCCAGCTTCAGGTTGTGGAGCGACTGGGACTGGGAGAGTTCAGCTCTTTTCTTTTGGTGGAGGCAGCCCTGCTTGGCTGCCTTTGCACAGGACCGGACAGCGGGCAGCGTCGAAGTACCTTAAAGGGACAGGTCCAGCAGCTGCCTTCCAAGAAGCTTCACTGCAAAGAGAGGCAGAAAAAGTTTGGCCATCTCCTCCTGCTCGGCCTCAAACATACACACAGAGCAAACATGTGCAAACTTCACAGCGCTGGGACCAGGGGTGAAATCCAGCAGGTTCTGACAGGTTCTGGAGAACCGGTAGCGGAAATTTTGAGTAGTTCAGAGAACCGGTAAATACCACCTCTAACTGGCCCCAGAGTGGGGTGGGAATGGAGATTTTGCAATATCCTTCCCCTGCCATGCTCACCAAGCCCCAGAACTGGTAGTAAAAAGATTTGGATTTCACCATTGGCTGGGACCTTCTGTGAGGAGACGGCATGTGGGTGAGTCTCTCTGGTGCTCTGAGGTGTGCGCATGTTTGCTCTGTCTGTACGTTTGGACAAAGAAAGAGTTGACCCAGCGAAGGGTGAGACAGTGGTGGAACATGCGGGAGCAAGTGGGGAGGTGTCCCTTTAGAAAGGCAGGAGGTGGCTGCACGGACTGAGCGTGGACTGAAAGTGTGGCCGCGGAGCCCTTCTTCACATGGGATCGCCCAGCAGGGAGTGAGTAGGGAGAGGGAGAAGGGGGTGGCTTTTAGCACAGAGGGGAATGCTTCTGGGATGAGGGGAGCCGGGAAAAGAAAAGGCAGCTTGCAAAAGCGGAGGCAGGAGAGTAAAGTAAGCGAGTGAGTGAACATTTGGCCTGCCGAATGGCCTCTTTATTCCCCCGCACTCCCAAGGCAGCCGAGTAGCACTCATCTCCTTGCGTGAGAAGCAACTGAAGGCCCTTCTCACCAGGAGCACTGCCCTCGTTCAGTTCCTCACCTTCCTCTTGAAGCCCTCAGCCAAGCGCGGCTGCCCCACCAACCTACACCAGCTTTGGTGACACCACCACCACCTACACCCAAAATGTTTAATCTTGAAATGTTTCTTGAAAGTCATCCCAAAGGGGTGAGCAAAGTAGGCTCCTTATCCTACATTCTCATTAGGTGTAGTCCTCGATTTATGGCCACAACTGAGCCAAAATTTCCATTGCTAAGCAAGATTTAAGTGAGTTTTGCTCCGTTTTATGATTTTCCTAGCCACTGTTAAATGATGTTCTGTAGTAGTAAATAAATAGAGATTGTATCTTGTTGAGACCTTTGAGGTGAGCGGCTGGGAGGCAGGGCCAGGCATGGTGAGTGACATCTAGTTGGCCATGCCCATCCAGTAACACGATCACCCAGCCACTCCTATCCAGGTTGTTAAATTATTTGAATCTCACCACTGATCCAAATCTAAAATTGCCTTGTATTGTGGCCTAAACTTTCCATGGGAATCCAGCCTATCACACTGTATCCAAACTAACCCTAGATTCATTTTCATCTGTTAGTTCATATTCAATCCATTGTGACCTCTATTCCTGTATCAGTAGCTTCTCTGGAACATGATGAAAAAGTGAGAGAGAGTTGGCTATATTCACCCTTTTGTGATAATGCCTAAATGGCCTCTTCCAAGATTTGTATAACAGCTATAGAGACTGTTGTTAAAATTGTCATTAGTATATTAGTAGCCTAGGTAATAAAATAGAAGCCTAAAATATCTTAATCCAGATGCACGAAATGTTGACATAATTTGATATCATCTTCTGAAATTACTGTACAGAAAGAATTGAAAAAGAATAAACTGATTTCCTCTTCTAGATCCATCCTAAAAACTGGTACAGGTATTATAGTTGAATATTTAATGTGTTATTCATGGGCTGGCAAAGCTTGATATTTTGTTAAGGCAAAAAACCCCATCTGTTTAGGTCTATGAAAAGTTAATAATCTTTTATACTATTGAAAAGTAGTTTTAATAGTGCATAGCTGCATCAATTTGAAAGACAATCTGAAATTTTAATTTTAAATTTACATTATAATGGTGATTTATTGTTATGATCTGTTGTACAATAAGCCAGATGTTTAGGCTGGATTTAGTACCTATCAAGTTCTTTCCAAGGATTTTAGATAAACTGTTTGATGGTGTTAAATGTATTATTGCAGAATGTAAATGTTCCTAGTAAAGCTTCCTTTTGCAATCAACTGATGATTATTTGGTCAATGCCAATGGTGCTCCAAATTGTTTGTGACTGCATCAAGGTACCTATTACTTTGCTTTCTTTTGTCACAACCATTCTACTTCTATTTGGAGGTCTTTGTTTTTTGTGATTTTTCTCCAGTTCTTTCTCTTCTGTTCTAGGTTCTGTTCTCTAGGTACTACCATGTCCACTATTCAGAATTTTTGTCTTTCTTATCAACAATTCTTAAATCTGGGGTGTTATATGGCAGGTGCTTCCCTGTTCGAATTCTAAAATTTCAGAGAAGTTTAGCTTCTTTATCTTGTAATACTTTGTCTACTTTGTGATTCTACAAATTCTTTCATGCAGGCCAGTGGTGGGTTGCTACCGGTTCTCCCCAGTTCCTGCGAACCGGTAGTGGAAATTTTGAGTAGTTCGGAGAACCGGTAAATACCATCTCTGCCTGGCCCCGCCCCCAATCTATTTGCTGCCTCCTGACTCCCAGCTGATTGGCTAGAAGGAAAAAATCAGGACTCACTTGACAAAGAAGAGGAAAAAAAACAAGTTACTGTCGCTTTAAATTGAGAAGCCAAGAAGTGTCCCAACTGATTGGCTAGAAGGAAAAAATCAGGGCTCACTTGACAAAGAAGGGAAAAAAAAGATGCCATCGCTTTAAATTGACAAGCTAAAAAGCAGCTGCTGGAAGGAAGTTTTTGCTTGCAGAAGCGAAGTGACATTCAGCAGTTCGTTTCTGGGTCAGCTAAACAACAAAATGGATAAGAGGAGGGATTCTTATATGGTTCTATGTTTTTGAAGTTTTGGGGTTTGTGCAATATGGACTTTGTGTTTCTAAAAAGGTTTGGGCGATTTCCATTGTGAAATATCCTGTCTTGGATGAGTTTTCTGCCTGCTTGTAAATGGAGCTGAACTTCCAGCTTCTACTTTCTATTATCTCTAAGCACCAGTAGCTGTTTTCTTCTTACAAAGTTTCCTTTATACAGCTGGGAGGAATATGGAATGAGTATCAAGCAAGTTCCTTGTTAGCAGCTTGATTTTTCCTTGTTTTTCTGGGAGCCTTTTCTTATGAGTAATATTTTATTTGGGGAAATGAAGAGGGGGGAATTTGATTCCTTCCCAGAGCAGGCTAGTGGGGTGGGAAGGGAATGGGGATTTTGAAGTAACCTTCCCCTGGAGTGGGGAGGGAATGGGGATTTTGCAGTATCTTTCCCCTGTCACTCCCGCCACGCCAGCCCACCAAGCCATACCCACAGAACCAGTAGTAAAAAATTTTGAAACCCATCACTGCATAAATCCATCTTAATATGCTATTCCTGGTATGTGATGTTTTGTATACATACAGAGAAAGAAGCACTTTTGTAATCTTTACTTTTAGGCTTGCTGTCAAGCATCATCCATAATACTAGTGACTGTTTTGAACAATATGCAGGTTGTATTACATGAATTTTATTTTATATGTGAAATTATGACTGAAATATTTCTGCACCTATATTGGTTCACACTGTCAGGAAGTTTCTCCTTAGTTTAGGTTGCTTCTCTGTTTGTTCAGTTTCCATCCATTGCTTCTTGTTTTGCCTTCTGGTGCTTTGGAAAATACATTGCCCTCACTTCTTTCTGGCAGCCCCTTAAAAGCCTGTTGCCTATTACACTCTTGGGCAAAGCATGTGAGCCATTTTCTCCTTTCAGTGGTCCATGAAAGTACAGCTATAGTATGTAGATAATAAAGTTGAAAAAAGGTGAACAACATTTTTACAGAACTATACATTGAGGCTGGGTGTGACAAGGAATGGCTGGGAGGGGAGGGGCCAGGCCAGGCGAGGCACCCCTTGACGTGAGTGATTGAGTTGGCCACGCCTACCCAGTCACATGACCATCAAGCCATGCCCACAAAATAAGCCACACTCACAGAATCAGTAGTAAAAATTTTTAGAACCCACCCTTGATGTAGGCAAATGATATTTCTTGCAGATACTCCAATGTATTTTTGTTACTACTTTGACATGTCATTGTTTGTAGTCAGTCTGTGCAATCTTGCAGCAGCTAACTAGGTGGTCCATTTACTATTTGTTGTTGTCTTCTCAATTCTGACTTTCTATGCATTTTTAAGTCTTATGCAGTAAAAAGTAGCCCTCAATCTCTTTCTTTAGTTTTCCTACTCCTAGTCATTACCAGGTCTTGTTGCTATCTGTTTTGCCTTCTAGTGTGTTGTTTACTGTCTATGTAATACTTTCCTTGCCCTGTCTCTTTTCTATTCTTCATTTGATTTTTTTTGTAGGCCAGTTTGGCCTCCTCGTATATTAGCTTCAACTTCTTCATTGTTCTACAGATATTCTTCCAAAGCCACCCCCACCCTACTCCCTTTTTTTCCCCTTCAGCAGTTTCCTGTATCCAATTTTTATTTTGCTTAACTCTTTGTTGAGCTTTTGATATATTTCTTGGTGTCATTTAGAGGATTTGGATTACTTTTATATATACTACTCAAGTGTGATTTCATTTTCTGTGTGATCCATGAGACACTCCCATAAGCTATACACCGAAAATATTTATTTAAAAAAAAAAGAAAAACACAAACTCTGCAGTTTTGTTTTTATTTTAACAGAGAACTTTTCTCCTCTTTGTTTTCATTATTCAAAATCTTGCAGAGATTTGTTTTTTGTATCCTCTGTTCCCTCATTATTATTTGGAAAAGGATAATTTCTACTCATTAAACTTCTCTAACATTGTACATCAAATAAAATCAAAGTTTAAAAAAATCCACAGTTGGCTCTAAATACTGTATATTATATTTCAAAGGAAGTGGGAGGGGAACTTTATTTCAGCATTTGTTTATTTTGGCAATGAATGTTTCTTGCTTCTCTGTTTTAAAGCCTTGTTTTTAATAAAACAAGGCTTCAAAGCTTTTTGTATTGACAGCTTAAAGTTAAGATGGAAAAGGTTTTCAAACTGATAAGGAGAATTTTAGATCACTGAAATATATATCCCAGAGCAAATAACTGTGTAGGATCAGGTTAAATGCTATCTATACAGTACATCTCATAAAGCTGGAGTTACTCCCTCATTTCCCTTGAAACTAAGGCTATTTGAAAATAAAATGAAATAAGATGCCTTATATATATATGTGGTGATGTGTTGATATAGGCAAACAGAGAAGATCCTCAAAGAAAGGCCAATAGATTGAGATTTTTCAACCATTGATATACTATCACTTGTGGTATGTAGAAATATACTGATTGATTGATTGATTGGTTTGATTGATTGATTGATGTTGATTTAGCAACCATATAGATTTTCTCCAAGACAATTGGTCCCTAATGTGGTATTTCAAGTCTTTCAACAATGCACTCGTTGCCATTGTAATTGACTCCATCTATCTTGCTGCTGGTTTCTTCTTCTCTTTCCTTTGACCTTCCCTAGCATTAGGATTCCTTTTCCATAGATCATGGTCTTCACATAATGTGTCTGAAATGGCATAATTTTAGCTTGCTTATTTGTGCCTTGATTGAGAATACTGGGTTGATTTGTTTGATTTGTGTGTTTATTTTCTTGGCTGTCCACAATATTTTCAGGAGACTTTTCCAAGACTATAGTTTAAAAGTGTCAATACTTTTCCCAACAAGCTTCTTCAAATGCTTCCAGATCATATCATGGGAATGCCATGTTGACATAGTTCTGATCTTTGTACATATAGATATATCAGAGAATCTCTAATTTGTCTTTTAGGTAAAAAACCATTTTGGTCCATATGAATAAATTCATTTAATAATCTCTTTAGTCTATTAGCCATTATTGAAGCAAAAATCTTATAATCCACATTTAATAATGAAATCAGTCGGTAGTTTTTTATTAATTGCAAATCTGAATCTTCTCTGGGTATAAGTGTAACATATGCCTCCATCCATGAGTCTGACATTTTTACTTTCACTAAAAGTTCATTAAATAATTCCAGCATAATATTGCTTAACACCTTGTAATGTTTTGTATAATTTCGCTAGTAATCCATCCGGAACTGATGTTTTCCCATTTTTTTGTTTCTTAATCGCTTCTGTTAATTCTGTCATAGTTATTCTTTCCTCTAGTATACCTTTATATTGTTCAAATATTTAGGTAGGTCTGATTTTTCTAAAAATTTTATTATCTTCTCATCAGATATCTTCTCTTGATGGTAAAGTTTCTCATAATAATTTTGGATTATTTTCTTATTTTCTTCACTTTTGTAATGTACTTTTCCCTTTTCATCTTATAGATAATTTATTTCCTTGTTGTCCTTCTCTTTTTTTAATTTGTACGCCAGCCTTCTTCCTGGCTTATTCATATTTTCAAAAAAGTTCTGTTTGGTTGATCTTAATTTACATGCCAAAATTCTTGTTCATTCAAATTTATTTCATGTTTTTTCAATTCCATTCATTTTTTAACTTTTTATTTTGTGTATCTTTTTGTAGTTCTTCCTCTAACCTCTTATAGTCCTCTTCCAATTTCTTCTGTATTTGTCTTTTCTTTTTATTCTTTTTTGCCAAATACGTTATTGCCAAACCCCTAATATATGCTTTTGTTGTGTCCCATACATTCTGAAGTGATGTATCCTCTTTTTTGTTTACTTTAAAAAAGAACTCTAATTCTTTTCCCATAAACTGTTGAAATTCTTTTTCACTTAAAATAGTTTGATTCAGAGTCCATCTTGTCTTTTTCTTTTGTCCTTTCCATGTTACTGTCATTGGGTTGTGGTCCGCCCAAATATTTGTTTCGATCTTTACTTCTTGTATATTGACTATAAGATTTGTTGACATCCATATCATATCTATCCTAGAACAAAAAGTATACTGTTTTTCTTTCAAATGTCTTTTTCTCCAAATATCTTGAATGCTTAGTTCTTCTGTCATTGTAAAGAAAGACTTTAGGAGTATTTTTCTGAGTTTCTTATTTATCTTTGTTGTTTTGTAGTCCAAGTCCACATCTATTACAGCTTTAAAGTCACCCATTATACATATGTATTCATATTCCAATTTTCCTATGTAACTTCTCGTAAAATTCTTATTTATCAAACTCCTCTCTGCTTGTGGTTTGCATTTGGAACAGATTTCTTTTCAGGTGGGAGTAGAACTCCTTAGGATCAGAGCGTGTTAATAATAATATAGGAAATACTAATGCTCTGATGGTCATTTTGAAAAATCCTTTCTTAGTGAGCACCTAGAAGCCAAGCGGAAAATACATGGCAAATTTCAAGTTTGTAGGCTTTACGGTTCTGGAGATTTCATGATTACAGCGTGAGTGGTTTTCATTTTTATATATATAGATGTTAACTCAACCGTAAAATACTTGCTTAGTTAAACAGCCCCAAAGAAAGACGTTATCTTCTATGGTTGTGAAACATTTGACCTTCTACCCTGATGTTGTCAAAGATCAGCTCACCATGCTTTCAGACAGGGATGTTTCTAGCCAGGAAATGCAATTCTTTTTTAGATTCTGCAGAAGGAATAGTGAGTATACCGGCCATGTTCAGAAAGATTGGCTTAATGGAAACCTTTTCTGGGGTAACTGTGGTCACCCCAACAGGGATTTTTCTAAGACATATTTTGAACTTCTGAACAACTGGAGCTGGGTAGCAGAAGCAATGTTCAATATGTGTTTACCATAAAGCTCTTCAATATGAAATCAAAAGAGAAAAGGTCTGGGATTTGTATTGCAGCACTGTGTTCTTCTGTCACAATCTTGTCATTATTTCAGGACAAGTTTTATTTACAGCATTTCAATGTGCATTTAGCACAGTATTGTTTGCTTATCTTTTCACAGATCTTTCTTTACTACTGTTAATTTACTATAAATGGTGCTGTTGTTACTAGTATGTTTTACTTCCATATCTCTAATACGATTGATTCTGGGAAGGTTAAAAAAATGGATGAAAAGGATATTATTACTACTGTTATTGTAATATTAGCATACTAATACAGTACTGTGGAAAGCCTCTTATTTTTACAATGCTAATGTTTAGTGTAAGGAACTATCTCAAGGGAATTTCCCAGCCATCCCCATCAATTTTTTCTCTTCTTCCCTCTAAATGTTTTCACCAAATCTGCTGCCAGTAAGCGGCTTTAAGGAGAATTCCACCTTACCTCCCTATTGATCTAATAAGACCCAAGACACATTTCTAGTTATGAATAAACAGTTCTACTGCCATTTGTATTCAAAACCAAAGTTAAAAACAGCTCAATATACTACTTGCCTGCAACAATAAAGTTGCAGCTCTATAAAAAGATTCACACATAAACATAAATGCACCAAAAATGGTAGTTATTGAACTCAGTGGGCAGGGATCCTGGAGCCCAGAGATTTGTTTCAGCAACTCCTTCAGCCAACCCCCATTTTTCCTAAAGAACATCCATGCAAAAGAGTCCAACTCTTCCCATACTCTCAAATATAGCATCTTTGCAAAAGTCTCTTAGAGCAGTTTACATTGTCCTGAGTTTGGCTCTGCATCATATGTTCTGTATCTCCTCTTGCTGAGCCATCTGTGCCTATCCATTCTTTGTCCTTATAATATCAGTTTTCCCCTCCCAACTGTTCACTGGTGATTTCCTTCAGACAGGAAGTTTTTAGCTTTGGTTTTGAATACGAATGGCAAAGTAGAGCTGTTTATTCATAACTAGAAATGTATCTTCGGTCTTATTAGATCAGTAGAGAGGTAAAGTGGAATGCTCCTTAAAGCCACTTACGGCAGTAGATTTGGTGAAAACATGTAGAGGGAAGAAGAGAAAAAATTGATGGGGATGGCTGGGAAATTCCCTTGAGATAGTTCCTTACACTAAGCATTAGCACTGTAAAAATCAGGGGCTATCCACAGTGCTGTGTTTGCCATCCAAGTCCTGGAATCAAAGCTGCAGGCAGCTACTCTAGGAGGATGCCTATTAGGATGGGCAGAAGTAATGTGTGCTCCCATGAGGACATATAGAATATACTTGCCATTGGTGGAATGAAACCCATGAATGGAATATATAGCTACAGGGATTTAAATTGTTTACAAGAAACAGATCTAATAAAAGAAGAGGTGCAGTTGTGCTATATATAAGAAATAACTACATCTCCATGGAAATACAGCAGAACAATGATGAAAATCATCTCAAATGCACTTGAGTCAATATAAAAGAGAGAGAGAAAAGAAGGGAATTGCCACAGGTTTATACTACAAGCCACCCAACTAAACTCAGAAAATAGATGAACTTTTTGCTAATTAATTAACTAAGGTATGTAGGGAGCACGCACAATAATAATGGGAGACTTTAACTACTTGATATCACGCTGGGAGACAAATTGTGTACCTAGTGGACGATCAAACAGATTCCTGACAAACCTAGCAGACAACTTTGTCTCCCCCAAAACAAAGAAGGGAACTAGAGAGACAGCCATATTGGATTTAATTGTCATTAATAGAGATAAAATGATAGAAGGGTTGAAATTACTGGAGCAGCGGTGGGATTCAATTTTTTTTACTACCAGTTCTGAGGGTGTGGCTTGGTGGGAATGGTTAGGTGGTCATGTGACTGAGTGGGTGGGGCCAACTCAACATCACTCACATCAAGGGGCACCTCACCTGGTCCCTCCCCTCCCAGCCACTCGTTGTCATGCCCAGCCTCAACATATCTATAGTTCTGTAAAAATGTTGTTCACCTTTTTAAAACTTTATTATCTGCATCTACATACTATAGATGTACTTTCATGGACCACTGAAAGGAGAAAATGGCTCACATGCTTTGCCCAAGAGAGTGATAGGCAGGTCACAAAATAGACTTTTGAGGAGCTGCTACAAAAAAGGAGGGCAATATATTTTCCAAAGAAGCAGAAGGCAAAACAAGAAGCAATAGAAGGAAACTGGACAAAGAGAGAAGCAAGCTAAACCTAAGGAGAAACTTCCTGACAATGAGAACAATTAATCAGTGGAACTATTTGTCTCCAGACATTCTGGATACTCAATCACTGGAAGTTTTTAAAAAAAGACTGGACAGCCATTTCTCTGAAATGGTATAGGGTCCCCCCCAAAAAAGTCCCTTCTAAGTGTTATTTTGTTATTGTTGATTGGCTGTCATGCCCCAATCCCTGAAGCTGCTCATTCAAATTAGCCAGTCAGCAGCAAGAAGACTGGGCCTAAACTAAGCCTGACCAGACTGTGTAAAAACTAAGCCTGTAGGCCAGGGGTCTACAAACTTGAAAGCTTTTAAGATTTGTGGACTTCAACTCCCAGAATAACTTCTCCAGTCATGTTAGCTCAGGAATTCTGGGAGTTGAAGGCCACAAGTTTTAAAGTTGTCAAGTTTGAAGACCCTTGCTGTAGGCCCTCATGGCAGAGAAGCCGAAGTCTTTTATTCAGATGAGGAAAGCTGTTTTACTTACATATCACGTTCTTACAACTTCATTGAGTATTGAATGGCAGATTCAAATGAGTCAATCAATGAAAGAGACCCGGGAGCGGGAAACTTAAGCAAGCGTCAGTGGCTGAAGCCGCGGACAGCTCCGGGCTATAAAAGGAGCTGCTGCGGCTGGGATTACCCATTGCAGTTACAGAGCTTAAATAAAGTATTTGTTGCTAACGGAGTGTCCAGTCCTTCTTTGCGCCTTATACTTAACACTGGCGACGAAGGTAGGATCCTGAAGGATGAAGAACGCAATGATACATCTCCACGAGCAATCATCAGCCACCTAGATCAACGACTACAGACACCAGTCAGATCATCGGCTAACAAGAATGTCTTCGATCAGCCCACCCGCACCATTCAACCCAGCTGGAGAAGATTGAGAGTCATACATGGAAAGGTTCTACATGTACAGGGAGGCAAACAACCTGTTGAGTTTGTCGGAACAAAGAAAGAGAGCCCTCTTTCTCACGCATTGCAGTCCAGCTGTATTCAAAATGGCAAAAGCGCTCACCGCTCCTCCTGAGTTGAGAACCATGACTTGGACGTCCCTACAAGGAATACTGAAGGCGCACTATGCCCCCCCCAAGCATCGTCCCTGATAAGAAGGCACGAATTCTAACGAAGGGACCAGAGGGAGGGCGAGACGATCAGTGAATTCATGGTGATTTTAAGAGAGATAGCTGCTGCGTGCAACTTTGTGAACCTAGAAGAAGCCATGAGGGATCGGCTAGTGTTGGGACTAAGGGACCTCACACTACAAAGCAGATTGCTGGCCAGGCCCCAAATAACATTCAAGGAGGCCCTGGAAGAAGCCTCAGCAACGGAGGTGTCTCAGAAATCCTCAGCAGCCATGAAGAAGGTCAACAAGGGGCTGCAAGGGAAAGAGGAATCCTCAGTCCATTACAAGGAAGCAGAAACTGAGTCAGAGGAAGAGGAGGATAAGGATGAAGTGCACCACCTCGGCCCGGACCGAAAAGGGAAACCAAAAGGGAAAGGAAAGAAAGACTTTTGGTGTGCGGGGTGCGAAGGCAACCATCCCAGGGCAGAATGCAAGTTCCACGATGTGATATGTCAGAGATGTGATCGAAAAGGGCATATAGCGAGAGCATGCAGAGCAACCCAACCAGCATCCCGGAGGAGCCAGCCGAACCGCCCACCCAGCTCACCAGAAAAGAACCGACCGTTCCAGACAAGTGGGAGACGACAACCGTTTGGAAGGGGTCGGAAAAGCGAGGATTCTGGATCAGAGAGGGGAGAGACCCACCAGACAGTAATCGTAGGCCATGTGAGCGCAGGAAATTCAAACAAGATGGCAGCGACCATCCTCATCGAGGGGAGACCCTGCAAGATGGAGGTCGACTTGGGGTCACGCCTAGCTATGGTATCCTGGAAGACCATCTAGTGATTGGTCCCTAACATCTCGACCCGGAACCAGATTCCGGTTCTGGGCATAAAGGACTTTAACATCCAATTCAAGGCTTTCAGAGAGAAGCTTCCCCTCACCATCGTGGACCAGGACAGACCCAGCCTTTTGGGTCTGGAATGGTTCGAACCTTTGGGGCTAGCTGTAGTCGGAATCGATCACATCGGAGGCGACCAATGGAAGGCAGAACTGATGGAAGAATTCGCGGATGTCTTTAATGGCGAATTAGACAAGTACATGGGGTCCCCAATATTGTTCAACCTAGACCCCCAAGTTGCCCCCATCCAAATCAAGCCCCGGAGGGTTCCTTTTGCTCTACAGCCCAAGATAGATGAGCAACTAGATAAGCTAGTCACCCAGGGAGTCATAGAGCCGATCGACCATGCGAGGTGGGAAACCCCAATCATGACCCCTATCAAGCCAGACGGATCAGTGTGTCTCTGCAGAGACTATAAAAGTACATTAAATAAGGCGTTACAGCAAAGCGCATACCCTGTGCCAGTGGTCCAACACTTATTACACTCGTTGGGCCAAGGAAGAATTTTTGACAAGTTTGACCTGGCACAAGCCTACCAACAGCTTCCCGTAGATGATGCTACACCAGAAGCACAGACCATAGTAACACACAGGGGAGCATTCAAGTGTAAGTGCCTGCAGTTCAGAGTGAGCGTAGCCCCAGGGTTATTCCAGAGCTTGATGGAGCACCTATTACAGGGAATCAAAGGGGTCGCCCTATACTTCGACGACGTATTAATCTCGGCGAAAGACCTAGGGCAACTATGGCAACGGGTGAGAGCAGTGCTAGCCAGGTTCCAGGAGGTGGGACTAACAGTGAAAAAGGACAAGTGCCATTTAGCTGAAACACAAGTAGAGTTCCTGGGTTACTTGATAGATGGCACAGGACTATGTCCCAACTCAAGCAAACTGAAGGCCATCAGAGAAGCACCCACTCCCACTAACAAAACAGAACTGCAAGCGTTCCTAGGCTTATTGAATTCTTATAATATCTTCCTATTGCAGAAAGCTACGATTGCTGAATCACTGCATCGGCTTCTGGACAGAACAACAGAATGGAAATGGGGAAGACCAGAGACAATCGCGTTTGAAAAAATAAAGAACACATTGACTTCAAACAGAGTGCTGGTACAGTACAATGGGACATTACTGATTAGACTAATGTGCGATGCGTCCCCATTCAGCATCTGAGCGGTATTAAGTCACTGCATGTCAGATGGAAGAGAAGCCCCCATTGCCTTCTATTCTTGAACTTTGTCCAAGCCAGAAAGAAACTACAGCCCATTAGACAAGGAAGCGTTGGCTGCAGTAGCTGGCATAAAGCGTTTCCACAAATATTTGTACGGGAGGAGATTCGAACTCATCACCGACCACAAACCGCTGTTGGGGATTATCATGGGAGACAAATCTATAGATAAAATCAATGAATTTAAACTTATGGTCCATATAATGTCTTCTTTGATATCTTTCCACTGGATTGTTAACTCCATCACCCATATTAGGGTAACATAACATCCTGATTGCAACAAAATGTTCAAAATCCTCAGTTATCATCTACCCCCATCAGTAATGAATATCTTCATGTATATAAAAAAACAACCACCCGAGTGACATTGTAATTGTATTCCATATAATATCTGTAGTAGTGGCTTTCTTCAGGATTATTAATTCCCACCGTCATAATGGGGTAACAACCAGATCTTCTGCATGCCCCAGCATAGCTCTCTTGCCATATAGCTCAGCATAAACATAATACATTTATCAAAAAAATCCAAAATAGATAATTCCAATCCAACAATTTAAGGCCCTTTTCACATCCCAAAATTACGGCATTGCAGAGGTCTGTCACTCTCCTCAGGATAATATTAACCAATACTTCGCCTCAACTATCTTTTCATGTATTCAGTCATCTTTTAAATAACTGGCTTCACTGTTGCCTAATTTAGAAATTTTTATTTTTGTGAGATCTATTTCTTTTTTTCTTGAATTTTTGTGGGTTTGATCTCCATCCTAATTTCCTTTCTACAAGTTGTATATCAACTGGTCGATTTTTGTTCTGATTTATGACTTGGTCTTGTTGGTTTTGCTTTTGTGGCTCATATTTCTTTTCTATAAGTTGTGTATCAACTAATTGATTTCCATGCTTGTCTGTGACTTGATGAGTCATCACGTTAGAATCCGATGCCACATCTCCCTTATTTATAGATAATCCAACTGAGGCATCTAAAGAATCCAAAGGCGATTCATCTACAGAGGCCTCTGTAGCTCGATATTTTTCCTTTATTTCCAACTCCTTCTGCTTATCTTGTGTTGTGCATAAAAATGTTGAGCTCATTTTCAAAATTTTTGGGCATCAAAGCTTTTAATTGTAATTTTTCTAGGTTCTCCTGGAGCATCTGAAACAAACAATTGAATGAGCACATGAACAATATTGAATATTGGTACCAAACTCAAATCATAGAAATGGCTCATCCTTGATTGCAAAGGTAAACTTTCACAGAGTAGTCTTTTTATTATTATTATTATTATCACAGCTGCCTGTAGGGATAGAGAGCTGTGATAAAAAAGAATAAAAAATAAGATATAATCCAGATTAATTAGCCAAACTAACAGAGGAGTATATAAATAAGTGTAGACAAAAATCATGATATGGGATATTTTAATTAAATGTTACTGTTGCAAGATACTCTTTAGATTAATTTTGTATAACATAATAGAGTAAAATCTATATTATGCAAAATTTCTAAATATGTTCTGTTACATAGTTCAGATTAACAAATTATATATCCTTTGGTTTGTTTAGTCATTCTTAAAAATAGAATGCTTAATTTAGTGTACTGTTTTGTGTCTCTTCTTTTTTTTATTATTATTATTTTTATAACACAGTGTAACAATACAAGACATACAACATTTATAAACAAGCTCTCTTTACAGCTATTTCATGTGGCAGCTCCTCAAGTATTGGAAAACGGCTATCATATCTCCCCTGGTCCTTCTCTTCACTAGACTAGCCATGCCCAGTTCATGTAACTGTTTTTCATATGTTTTAGTCTCCAGTCCCCTCTCCTCTGCACTTTTTCTAGAGTCTCAACATCTTTTTTATAATGTGATGACCAAAACTTAGATACAGTCTCTAGGTATGGTCTTACTAGGGCTTTATAGAGTGGTATTAGTACCTCCCTTGATCTTGATTGTATCCCTCTGTTAATGCAATTTAGGATTGCATTGGTTTTTTTAGCTGCCGCTGCACACTACTGGCTCATATTTAGCTGATTGTCCACTAAGACTCCAAAATCCCTCTCACAGTCACTGCTATTAAGCCTGGTTTCCCCCAGTTTATATGTGTGCTTTTAGTTTTTCTTATCTAAGTGTAAGACTTTACTTTTCTCTACATTGAATTTTATTTTGTTAGATAGGGCCCAGTGTTCAAGTCTGTCAAGATCCATCTGGATCTTGAGCTTATCTTCTAAGGTGTTAGCTGCCAGCTTAGTATCATCTGCAAATTTGGTGAGTTCCCCTTCAATCATTTATAAAGATATTGAAGAGTACTGGGTACTCCAACTCCAAGAGTACTCCAACAATCCCCACTCCTATAACCTCTAAATAAGCCGAAGATTGGGTTTATGTGGGGGGGATAGCCCCTGGGCATCAGCCCAACCAACAGTTGACAAAGGCAGAGGCAGAAAGGCGCTTGGGGGGACAGTGCCCATTGGCTGCAAAAGATTGGGGGAGTGATTTAGGGGGCATAAGGAAAGCCAGGGCATCCTTTGAGATTGTGGCAAAGGGAAGTTGAGAGAGTTCAAATCTGCAGCTGCATTAAAAACTGCGGACATGGGCAGAAAGGGGGGATTTGACACCTCTCTCCAGAGGAGATTTGCTTCCTCCCACTATCTCCCCTTTCAACTTGGTGCTGCCACTGCCCCCATCCCCCAAAATGCTAGCAGCAAGTGCGGAGCTGGCACTGTTTCTCCCCAGACCGACGCATTGCAACCTAGAAGAGAGAGAAATCTGCGAAGCTTCCCTCCACCGCAGTCGGGGGGAGGGCGGCATCCATTCCTCCCAAGAACAATTTCCCCAGTGCCTTCTAGCTCCACCTCCGTCACCCAGTCTGGGCTGGCTATCTGGCTGTGTCCCACGAAGTGGCACTGAGCAAAGCTACACCTGGAGCTCCTGCATCGGCTTAAGCCCCATGGCAGCCCACCCTCGGCAGATCCTGCTTGGGTGGGACTCCCACAACCTTTTGGAAACTGAGTCCCAACTTGGCAGGAGGTATAGAACTGGCCAGAGCCTTGATCCTCACAGCCTATCTTGAAGGCTACCGGCCAATGAGTGGCTGAGAGGCCAACAAGCTGCAAGGGAAGCAACCGGTTGGGTTGCAGTGGGTGGGAGCTGGTCCCTTGTGGTTTCCACAGCAGCCCTGCAGGCCAGATCTAAGCACATCGCAGACTGGATCTGGTCTGCAGGCCTTGAGTTTGACAGGCCTGGTTTAATTGTTGAATATTTTCTTCATTTTTATCATTAATATGTTAGCAAGGTAGCTGTGGGATTTGACAACATCAAATTGCTTTTTCAATTAAACTATAGAAATTTAGCCTTAAAAGGGATTAACAAATTCATGGTAGATAAATCTGTTAGTAGTGGATGGCTTTATTTTATTTATTCATTCATTTATATCAGATTATAATCCACCTTTCCTTATTAGGTGTCCAAGACAAGACAATATGAAAACAATGATTAAAAAATGATTCAGATTCCAGGATCAAAGTTATTAATGCTATCTGCTAATGAGTTCTGTTGAAAAGGACTATTTACCCATAATGTCTTGCTTGTAGAGATGGGCAGTTCTTTGATTTCAGTATTCTTCACATTTCAATTTTTTAAATAGTGGTTTTTTCCTCCCTGAATTTTGTTGAAGAAATCTGCATATTTTCCTGTATTCTTCTGAAGAAAATCTATACATATTGTTACTGAATTTTAACAAATCCAATAGGTAAAGCGATTCCCAGCATATTATCCCTGCCTGCCTTTTTGATGGCTGTTAAACATAAGAAAGTTATAGTTCACATATAGACCAAAATTTAAACAGCAAAGTCCTCTTGCCTTGATAGATGAATTATGAGTTTTATATTTTCCTTCATTGCATTTTTTAAAAACTCCCTTGTTTTCCCTCAGATTATGAAAAACAATCTCTGCAAAGATTGGTAAATTCCTATTAGAAAATGAACAGAATAGCATTTGCACTTGTCCCTTTTTGTTAATGAACTTCCAAGACCAAGATTGGTGGTATTAGAATTTGTCTGATTAACCAAGGATCTTCTTAACTACATGCTGTTACAACTGGCATAAAAAGTGACCCATAAAATACAACAGAATGAATATTAACATCATCAAATAAATGAACCCATTTTCCTGGCAATAACAAATTTTGCTTTCAGATAAGGCAGAAAAAACTGGGAAACTACATTGGGATGGGACTATTGCTTCTCCCTGGAAGTGTAATGCAACTTTTTGGGAAGAGGATGGGACAAATTTCTAATAATTAGAAAGACTAGAGACAATGTGGCTGAGTCTCCTTTTTGCTCTCTTGATTTGACTAAACCAGGTGTCGGCAACCTGTGGCTCCGGAGCCGCATGTGGCTCTTTGGACTCTCTGCTGTAGCTCCCTATTGGGTGATCCCACCACTGGCTGGACCCACCCGATGCCGCTGCTCTCACTGCCTCCATGGCTTGTTCATTGCTCTTGCACCACCTTGCGCAGCAGACTTAAATTTAGTGTGCTTCACAATGGGGGAGATGGCATCCCCTCCTCCTCCTGGATTCCATTATGATGCGGAGCATTGGCTGCATCTGGGCCGGGCCAGTGTCTTGGGGCAGATAGAAAGTTGCACGTCTCCCCGAGCAACTGAGGTGCACACAGCTCCAACAATAGCTGGAAGAAGAGGCAAGTACAGGGCCACTTTGCTTCCGCTTTGGAATATGGAGTGAGTCTCCATTCGCTGCTGTCACCCTTACCTTCTCAGGTAGGGGCGGGGCCATCCAGTGGTGGGTTCAGTCGACAGGAAGCCACAGCAGGGGGATGAAAGAGCTTCATTTATCTGGGAACATGAAATGATTTAAATCATATGGTATGATTTAAATCATATGGTATGATTTAAATCATATGGTAAAAAACACCCAAAGAAGAAGAAAGAGCAACATCAGCACACACACACACAAAAACCCACACACCCAACCCTTGCCTGTTTTTGGAAATGGTTCAAGAGGGAACACACACACAAGAGAGAAAGAGAGAGAGAGAGAGAGAGAGAGAAAGAAAGAGAGAGAGATGAGAGAGAGAAAGAGAGAGACACACACAGAGAGAGACACACACAGAGAGATGTGTGTGAGAGAGAGAAAGGAGAGAGAAAGAGAGAGAGGAGAGAGAGAGAGAAAGAGAAACACACACATACACAGATACCTGTTTCCCAGAGAAAAGAAAATACTGGGAGCCACAAAAGCTGGGTAGGCGTGGCTGGGGGAGTCATGTGATTGGGTGGGAGTGAGTGACATTGAGTTGGCCATGCTCAGCCAGGTTTTATAGCTCCCGGTGTTTTCTTTTTTGTGGGAAACGGGTCCAAATGGCTCTTTTAGTGTTTAAGGTTGGAGATCCCTGGACTAAACCTTAATATTCCTCACAGAATGAAGAAATGTGGCTTGGAATCAGGAAGGGATACATAGAAATATAAAGAGAGAGAGAGAGGAAAAAAAACCTTTGTTCCATACTTCTCAAATAATCCAATCCAAACTGACATCTTCTTCTACCCTTGTCAGGATAATTTTGCTTCTTTCCACTTTGTTTCTGTTTCTTTGTTTTTTAAAAAACAAGCAAAATAAAATTCTGTTAAAAGTAACCCAGTGATAGAAAAATCAAACACACAAGTAATTCAGAATCTTAATGTAAACTCTTTCCTTCCAGGTTGGATTCCATCCTCATGTCCCCTCTGTAGCCTTTGCAGGTACAATTCTCAAATCACACTCCTGCTGCCACTTGGTTTGTCCTCTGCTGTGCTGAAGGAGCACTTCAGAAGGCAGTATGTCTCCTTTTTGGTAATGGCTGCTTATTTCTTACACTCAGATGCAACATTAACTGAAGCATCAATTCAGCCCAGCAGGGGAAATTAAGGAACATTGCCTGGAGGGAAGGTCAAGGTCACAAAACATTGATGCAAACCAATCTAGCTTCAGTTTAACCTCTTAATTCAGGAAGGTTAAAAGAATCCACCTAGTAAAAGAGAAGCAGAACATCCCTTACACTGGGTACATAGAAACCCTTGCTACAATAATCCTGTCTGTTGAATCCTGCCTGTCATGATTTGTCAAAATGCTCTGAAGCAATTGTCACTGAGTTTTGAAAAAAGGAATACTTGCCTCTACTTATCCAAATAAACCAAATGGATAATCTCAGGACCACGTTGAAAATAAGACATTGCATGAAAAAGCCCTGCATCTCTGTCATTTCACTGTATGGAATGCTACTAGATAGGACCTTTTTCTCCACTATTGCTATAGGAATGTGAAATAAAATTGCCATGATTTTAGTGGCAGAATAATGGTGCCATCTTGAAAGGACACCCATCTTTGTTTGCTTTTAAGCATTATACTAGTGGCACAAACTGAAATTGGGCCAAGAAACAAATTAGCTGATTTGGAGGGGGGGGGGGATGACATTTAATTGAATTTATCTTTCTCTTACATTTAATAAAAATTCCAATTATTTTTTGCTTTTTCTGTTAGTTTCATTACTGATCTGTGGCCAGCATATCATCTTCTGAACAATGATTAGAAGTTTAACTTCCAATTGTCCTCAGCCATTAAAACAACATCGGTGAATGTTTTGGAAGGGAGTAGGATAAGCTGTTACTGTTATCAGTGGGAGAGGGAGACAAGGGCTATTTCCCAGATGTTAGTCAATTGTTTCAGAAGAAGAAACATCTGTAAATTTTGTTCAAATCTGTTGTGATTTTTAATTTTTTTTAAATACAAAGCTGAAGACATGCTTGAATCAGATTACTGTAATTTCTTGTGATTGCTGTACACATCCTTGCTGTTTCTTGACAGCAATGTGGAAGCAATCAGGGGTGGGTTCTAACTGGCTTTACTATCAGTTCTCTTTGTGTGCACACTTTGCGCGCTATCGCCTCTTCGATCATGTGCTTTGTGCACGATTGTCGCGCGCATGCTCAGTTCGCTCGCAGGCACACCAAACTTGCGCTTTGCGCAAGCGCGTTACAAATCTGCCCAGCTGAGGTACGGCAATCCGCTTGGCTGCACCTCTCAGCTGGGCAAAAAAAGAAGAAATATAAGGTCAGAATAACACAGGGGCAGGCAGGAGGGCCCAGCTTCCAAAGACAGAAAACTGGTTCGGTGACATCATATCATGACCGCTAATGGTTCTCGCAAACCAGGCCAAACCAGGAGGAACCCACCACTGGAAGCAATCTGCTACTCTCTTTTTCTGTTTTTTTTCCCTGGTCTGAATTATAATTATGGGATTTCCTGATAGTCTCCTATCCAAGTTATAATGAGGGCACCAAATGCTTAGTTTTTTTAAAAAAATTGACCAAGTTCACCAAGGGCTGCCTTTTGCTAAGAGCAAATCATATTTTTCCAGAATATTTTACCATACACTATAATCATCTTCTTTTTTAAAAAAAGGAGTAATTAAAATCCACTGTAACAAGCATATTAAATGAAATTTATAATAAATATAGTAACTTAGCAGCAGCAGCAGCAAGAATGGTTAAAAGCCCCTATACATCATACATTTTTAAAATTAATATATACACGTATTGGAAGGCCACAATTCCTTTTTCTGACATCAGGAAGAAGTAAATTTTTGTGCCAGACATAGCTCCCTGGGAAAGATATTCCTAAGGTGACCAACCATTTTTTCTGAGATATGGAACATATTCCACTGCAAATTGTTTCCTGAGTTGGAATGTACAATCACTAAACACATTCAGGTTGGATATGGCTCACAAAAATGAACAAAATATGAGAATAGTGGCCTCGTGAAATGGACACTCATAAAACAATCTGAAATTACCTTCAGAACATACAGTTTGAAAAATCATGCAGTATTTATTTGCGAAATATGGTAAAAATGGATTATGGCAGCAATTGCATTGAACTGGATTGGCTTCTTCATCTGTATTGACTGATAGGAATTGTTTGTCCATTGAGATGAGAAGATGGAATTGTGTTGTAGAATAATAATAATAATCACCCAATGAGGCACTACTTTGACATGGTTGTGGGGCATGTGTGCTCTGAGGAAGATGAGAGCTATGCCAGAGGTTCAACCATATCGGACAGGTCTGATCAGAGGAATCAGACAAAGAGTGTCTCACCCATAAAAAATATGGTGAAATGTAAATTTCAGAAAGCCATACTAACTCAGATGTCAGGTTAACAAGGTCCACACTAGATGTTGGAGTTCCTGGATATCTGGTGAAAAATGGGCTACTCAGGACTATTGGCTGACCAACTAGGGCCAACAGCTGCAGAACTATTGGAAAAAAAGGTGTTTACCCTTCACAGTGATTGAAAACAAAGAAATAATGATCTGTTATTACAGAGCAACCCAACAAGAAGAGGATATTTGAAATGAATGCACCAGTTGTGGAAAGAACAATATCCAGAATCAAAAATAACAGAACAGAGGCTAGCACATCATTGTTGATTTATAATATGAAATAAAGTATTCACAGAAGCAGAATTGGAAGACCTGCAAAGGTTCACCCAGGGTAAAGAAATCAAAGCCTTGCCAGAAGTAATTCAGAATGTAGAGGCAAACCAGGGAGATTTGGTAGTGAAGATAGTGAAAACTGAAGGAATCAAGATGCCCCATGAAAATAATATTAAGAGTCTGGATGCGGATGATTACTACAAATATCTGGGTATCCTTCAAGCTGACAACATCAAGTGCACTGAAGTCAAGAAAAAGATTAGTGCTGAATACATCAAGAGAGTGAAGAAGATCTTAAAGTCCAAACTCGATGGATGAAATACCATCAAGGCAATCAACCCCTGGGCAATTCCAGTCATTAGATACACAGCAGGGGACTGGACTCAAGCAGAATTAAAAATAATAGATAGGAAGACCAGAAAAATAATGCAATGAATTGTGCCCTTCATCCTCACAGCGACATTGACAGACTCTACCTACCAAGGCAAATAGGTGGGTGTGGAATGTTGCAAGTTCAGATGGTTGAAAAAGAAAAAAGCTTCTGAAGGACAACGAAGAAGATGCATTAGTATGCCAAGAAGGCTTGCTGACTACTGGAGAGACCAAACTGGCCTACAAGAAAGACCAAATGAAGAACAGAATTGAGGCATGGAAGACAAAACACTACATGGTCAGTACATTAAAAAATGTACAGAGAAAGCAAATAATAACAAGACTTGGCAATGGCTAAGAGCAGGAAAGTTAAAAAAAAGAGGCTGAATGATTAATTCTGGCTGCACAAGACCAAGTCTTAAGGACAAATACATATAAAGCCAGAGAAGACAGCAACAGACAGTAAATACTGCCTATGCAAAGAAGCTGAAGAAACAGTGGAGCACCTGGTAAGCTGCTTCAAGAAGATCGCACAGACTACAAGCAGTGGCATGACAAAGTAGCAACAATAGTGCATTGGAAGGTTTGCCTGTAAACAAGAACTGGTGGAATCATAAAATAGTAATAGAAAATGAAGAAGTTAAATTACTCTGATACTTCAGAATTCAGATAGACAGGAACCTGTCACATAATACCCTGGACGTAACAGTTGTTGATATGAAAGACAAAAAAAGTCTGGATAGTGGATATGGCAATGCCTGGAGACAGCAGAATAGAAGAGAAAGATCTGGAGACGATAACAAAATACAAAGACCTATGAATAGAAATAGAATGACTATGGCAAAGGCAAGCAAGGGTAGTACCAATAGTGATAGGTACCTTGGGTGTAATCTCAAAACAACTGGAGCACCACTTGAATACTATAAGCATTGACAAATTTGCCATCAGCCAATTGCAGAAGGTGACTTTACTTGGAACAGCTTCCATTCTGTGATAATATCTGTAACACTGTCAAACTTCCAGATTTGCCTATCCCAGATAAGGACTTGATAGGTAGATAAAAATACCAAACCTAGTATGAATACTTGGCTGACAACAACAACAACAACAACAAACCACCTTACTTGGAACTGCCTATATAGACGTTACCTGAACAGCTCTTAGGTTAGGACTTGAACCTAAGAGTCCACAGTCTGGGATTCACAGACCCAGACTGTGAATCAAATTGAAGATTAAATCAATAACAACAACAAATTGAAGATTAAATCAATAACAACAACAACAACAATTTATTAAACTAGTACAGTGACTCTCAATGACTCAATTACAATAAAATCAAGAAAGGATAAAATTAAAAATGCGTTATCTAAAAGGTTCATGAAAATTTGGCAAAGTGGAGTTGAAAGGTATTTCTTCTGAATCACTTCTTACCTGTATTCTGTGACTTGTATTGAAAATGAATCATCCATCCAATGTTGTTTTTTTGTCATCTGGCTATTGCTAGGGGAGCTACCCATAGCTAGCATCCAGGTAGATGGCTAACCCTGATTCGTCTCATTGGTTTTAGTAAGTCTATATGTGGTAAGTTTCTTCAGTGAAGTTAACTGAACTCACATAGTAGTGGCTACTTTTTAAATTTATCCCTCAGTAGTAAAGTTTCCCAAAATCCTTAAAAGATGACACATATATGTATTGCAAGAAAGAGTGTTTAATAATGTTTGAGTCTAAAATATCATTATTTTATGAGAAAATGGTACTCTAAATTGCAAACATGAATGGTATTAAAATCATAAATATCAATATGGTTTCCATACATCAATATGCTGCCACTTTAATCAAATTGTTTTAGGCTAAATTAATTACCCTAAATCATTTTCAGATTTGAAGTTGCAATCTGTGTGAGGGCTAAATAGACTGAAGTATATTGCTTTGTTGTATTAAAAAAATATATATGAAGAAACAGGAAAAGTTGGAAAATTTTATAAACCATATGCTTGTGATTTACTGATTAGGTACAAGCTGAGTTACTGAACCCAGAGCTCTGATTCTGAGTAAATCTAGATATGTCCACAGAGGAATAGTGCCATCTACTGGAAGGAAACCAATATGTTTTATGTGGAAACAAAGAAGGAAAAAAGGCGGTTGTCAATCAGCCTTCTCTGCAACCTTTGCAAAAAGAAATAGACTTGTAGAGTAAGAAATCAGCTGATAAGAAAATACAGTTAAATTGAATCAACAGCATTTCATGGCATTAAAGCACAATTTTATGCATGCATAAACATTATAAACATAATAACCCCTTCATGGATCAACTGCCTTGTCATGGCGAAGGGGCTTACCTAGCTCAATGAAGCTATAAGCTATGCCATGCAGGGCCACCTAAGGTGGACAGGTCATAGCAGAGAGCTCTGACAAAACATGATCTACTGGAGAAGGAAATGGCAATCCACTCCAATATCTTTGCCATGAAAACCCCAAGGACAGTACCAAAAGGAAAAAAGATATGACACTGGAAGATGAGTTCCTCAGGTTGGAAGGTGTCCAATATGGGGAAAAGCAGAGGGCTAGTACTAGTAGCACCAGAAAGAATGAAGCAACTGGGTTAAAGCCGAAATGATACTCAGCTGTGGATGTATCTGGTGGTGAAAGGAAAGTCCGATGCTGTAAAGATCTATACTCCATAGGAACTTGGAATGTAAGACCCATGAATCAAGGCAAGATGGACATGATCAAACAAGAGATGACAAGACTGAATATCTACATCTTAGGAATCAGTGAACTCAAATGGACAGGAATGGGTGAATTAAATTCAGATGACCATCAGATATACTATTGTGGGCAAGAATCCCTCAGAAGAAATGGAGTAGCCTTCATAGTCAATAAAAGAGTAGGAAAAGCAGTACTGGGATACAATCCCCAAAATGACAGAATAATATCAGTTCAAATCCAAGGCAAATCATTCAACATCACAGTAGTCAAAGTCTATGCCCCAACCACTGGTGTTGAAGAGGCTGAAGTTGATCGGTTCTATGAAGCCCTACAACACCTTCTAGAATTAACACCAAAAAATCATGTCCTTATCATCATGGGGAATTGGCATGCTAAAGTAGAAAGATCTATTCTCCATAGGAACCTGGAATGTGAGATCCATGAATCAAGGCAAGCTGGATGTGGTCAAACGATGACAAGACTGAACATCAACATCTTAGGAATCAGCAAACTAAAATGGACAGGAATGGGTGAATTTAATTCAGATGACCATCAGGTATACTTTTGCGGGCAAGAATCTCTCAGAAGAAATGGAGTAGCTTTCATAGTCAATAAAAGAGTAGGGAAAACAATACTGGGATACAATCCCCAAAATGACAGAATGATTTGCTTGAATCCAAGGCAAACCATTAAATATCACAGTAGTCCAAGTCTATGCCTCTACCACTGGAGTTGAAGAGGATGAAATTGACCAGTTCTATGAAGCCCTACAGCACCTTATAGAATTAACACCAAAAAATCATGTCCTTATCATCATGGGAGATTGGAATGCTAAAGTAGAAAGCCAAAAGATAACTGGAATAACAGGCAAGTTTGTCCTTGGAGTACAAAATGAAGCACCGCAATGGCTGGTAGAATTTTGTCAAGAGAATATGATGTTCATAGCAAACATTCTTTTCCAACAACCCAAGAGATGATTCTACACATGGACATCACCAGATGGTCAACACAGAAATCAGATTGACTATGTGCTCTGCAGCCAAAGATGGAGAAGTTTATACAATCAGTAAAAACAAGACCAGGAATTGACTGTGGCTCTAGGCCACTCAGGTTTGAACTAAGTTGTTAAGTTCGGCGAAGACGACACTGAGGCCGGACTGCTGAACAGATTAACTTTATTGAATGGTCTAACAACAAGCAAACAGAACTCAGGACTTCCCCACCTGACAGCTGCTTAAATAGCAAGCTGTCAGACAGGCTGACCAATCCGGAATCAGGCAGCTTCCCGCTAAGTCAGTTGCTGTGCACCTCCACCAATCCGAGCCCGCTGATGACGGAGCGGGCTCGGGGCGTGTGTACCTGCGAGGACTCAACACCCCTTTCCACCCGGATAGAGCATTCGTAGTCCGCCAGGTAGGTAGGACGACGTCAGAGTCGCCCAGATCTCCGTAGCCCTGGGTTAGGTGGAGCCGGAGGTGAAACTTCAGCCTGGGGTCTCTCAGCTGACTCGACGACTACCGTAGCGGGAGGACCACTTACAGTGGCAAGCCCAGGGAATACTGGCAAGTTTTCCGGAGGTAGTGCCTCCATCGGGAGCGGGTTTTTGGAGACCGGCGGGGCAGGATGCGCTCCCGGAACTGCTGCAGGCGTCGGTAAACACGGGGCAACTTGCGGTGGTTGAGGCTCAGCAACATCGGCCCAACGAAGCCTCAGTTGGTTGATATGTCGCCACCACACTCGGCCATTGGCGAGCAGGACCCTATAAGAATAGAGTCCGGTTAGTTCTATGATTCGCCCCGGGAGCCACCTGACTGTGGAGTCGAAATTCAAGGCAAAGACTAGATCACCCACTGCGAATAAACGAGCTCGACCTTTGCCCCCCGTGTGTGTCTCTTTTGTATAACTAGGATGTAGGCGATCCAGAGTGATGCGGAGTCGACGTCCCATCAACAATTCGGCAGGGCTGTGCTTGGTAGAGGCGGTCGGAGTTGTGTGTTGCGCCAACAGATATTGGTATACTCTCTGGTGCCAATTTGCGGACCCAAAACGACGTAATGCCTCTTTAGCGGACCTCACGGCCCTTTCCGCCAATCCGTTCACCACCGGATGGTAGGGTGCCGTACGGGCATGGCGGATGCCCCACTTAGTGAGAAATAACTGGAAGGGTGCAGATGTGAACTGCGGGCCGTTGTCAGTAACTATGGTATCGGGCAACCCATGAGTGGCAAAGAGACCCTCTAAAACCCGTGTGACAGCGTCCGTGGTAGTGGACGACATGATGGTAAGGTCCACCCACTTAGAGTACGCATCAACCATGACCAGGAAGGTGCGGCCAAAAAAAGGGCCCGCAAGATCCAGGTGCAGTCTCGTCCAGGGACCCCTGGGCGTTTCCCATTCCTGGACAGGGGCCGTGGGGGGGCAGGCCGTGACTGTTGACATTGGGGACAATGGGCCACCCACCCCTCTATGTCTTGGTCGATCCCTGGCCACCAAACATAACTACGGCCTAAACCTTTCATCCGTACGATGCCCGGGTGGGCATCGTGGAGGCAGGCTAATACTCGAGGTCAAAGCATGGGGGGAACAACTACCCTGTTTCCCCACAGGAGGCACCCTGACAGCACGGACAACTTGTGCCGTCTGCACATATATGGCAAGAATTCGGCTGCCGGTTGAGCCGAAGGCCAGCCCCTGAGCACCCAGTCAAGTACAAGGGAAAGAGTGGGGTCAATGGCTGACTGGGACCGAATGTCAGCTGCGGTCACTAAGGGAGACATCTCGTCCACCAGGAGGACAGATGTCATCGGGGCATGGTCCTGGCAACCAAAGGAAGGGGACAATGGCTAAGGGCATCAGCATGCCCGATCGCTTTCCCAGGCTTGTATTGTAGTTCATAAGAATATGCCGACAAAGACTCTACCCACCGCAACATGCGCGGCGAGAGGACCAGGGGGGTTTGACGGTCAGCCGCCAGTAACCCCAATAACGGCTTATGGTCGGTAACCAGGTAAAAAAATTGACCATAAAGGTAATCATGAAACTGTTTGATCCCCGCGATGGCAGCTAAAGCCTCCCGGTCAATCTGACTATAATTACGCTCCGCGGGTGACAAAGTGCAGGAATACTAGGCAATGGGGGCTTCCACCCCGTTGGGTAACAGGTGACTCAAGACAGCCCCCACCCCATATGGAGAAGCGTCACAGGTCAGAGCAAGAGGCAGACCTGCATCATATTGGACCAAAACGGCATCAGACGTGAGAACGTCTTTAACCGCGTTGAATGAGGCAGCCGCCTTTTTATCCCAACGCCAGGGGGTTTTAGCGTCTAATAGACAGTGGAGGGGTTCGGCAAGTGAGGCCTTGTTCAGCAAAAACACCACGTAAAAGTTAAGTAGGCTGAGGAAAGCCTGCAGCTCGGCCCGATTAGTGGGCACGGAGGCATCCTTGATAGCTTTGACCTTGGACGGGGCGGGGCAGATCCCAGCAGAATCAATCAAGAAGCCCAAAAATTCCACTTGGGGAACCGCCATCTGACACTTATCAGCCCTAAGTTTCAGCCCCGCTGCTCTGAAACGAGTGAGGACAGCCCTAATCTTTGTGACGAGGTCCCCCTGATCCGCGGCCACGATCAGGACGTCGTCAAAGTAGGGCATGACCCCTTGTAGCCCATGGAGCAGCCGCTCCATCAAGCTCTGAAAAATTCCCGGGGCAACACTGACCCCAAATTGCAGGCGGGTGCACTTAAATGCCCCCCTGTGAGTCACTATAGTTTGGGCCAGGGCAGTGTCCTCGTCAACGGGAAGCTGTTGATAAGCCTGGGCAAGATCAAGCTTCGCAAAGACCTTACTCTGGTCCAGCGAATGGAGTAAGTGTTGAACCACGGGGACAGGGTAATGGTTAGCCTGAAGCACCCTGTTAAGTGTCGCCTTGTAATCAGCGCAGATCCTAAGGGATCCGTCTGATTTTAAAGGAATAACTATGGGGGTCTCCCACTTTGAGTGTTCCACCGGTACAAGGATCCCCTGCGCTATCAATTTGTCCAGTTCCCGGTCCACCCTGGAACTGCAGGGCAAGTGGCACCCTTCGAGGTTCCAGCTGCCTAGGGGCCACTTGGGGGTCCAGATTGAATGAAATGGGAACCCCTGTATATTTACCGAGTTGGCCATCAAACACATCTGCAAACTCGCGAGTCAGCTCAGCGGAGATGTCATAACTGGTAGAGTGAACTCCGGAGACGCTCAGGTGTAAGGCATCAAACCAGTCTAACTCCAATAGACTGGGAAGGCGGTCTCGCACGACGATCAGAGGCAGGCGACCTGAAAAAGAGCCAGAAACAACACGGAACGAGCCACAACCTAACGTGGGGATATGCTTCCCCTGGTAATCTTTAAGTTTAATAGGGCAGGCTTCGAGACGCCGCTGGGAAAAGGTAGGGAGCAATGCCTTAAGGGTGGACCATGCAATAAGGGAACGGGCGGAGCCCGTGTCCAGCTCCATACGACATGGAAAGCCCTCCAGCTGGACCGTGAGGTGGATTTTGCTGGCCGTCCCCTGCGAAGAAGCGTGGCTGACACCCACTGCATCGACCTCCGCATCCCGATCCTCTTCCACACAATTATCGCAGTGCTCGAACCGTTTGGCTTTCAGGCGCTTGGAAGCAGGCTCCCCCACGTCATCAGGGAGGGGAAAGGCAGCTCGGCAGACCCTGGAAAGGTGACCACGTTTGCCGTACCGGCGGCAAACAGCAGACTTGAAACGGCACTCCGCCCGGTTATGCTGGCCGCCTCAACCCAGGCATCCACTCTGAGGAGGTTTGCCAGCGGGAGGCGCTCATTGCTTCCGACCTGACTTGAGGCGGCACACCTCCCCTTCAGGCTCAGAAACGTCATCCATGTCAGAGCCCTCATAGTGGACGGACTGCGGAGTAGCAGGTGGAGCCCCCATCCCTCCAGCCTGCGCACGCTGAATGTCAGCAGACGATTGGGCAGACATCTCTGACGCTCTGGCCTCATCCATGGCGATAGGGAGGGTTAAGTCGGAGCGAGCTAAAAGTCTCTGTTGCAGCTTTAAATCACGCACCCCGCAGACCAGTTGGTCCAGGAGCATATCATCGAGCTCCCTAAATTCACAGTGGAGAGCTGCCGTGCGCAGGGAAGCCATATACGCATTGACAGGCTCCCCTGCCTTTTGAGATCACTGATAAAAAGCGTGCCGCCGGGCTATTTTAGAGGGGGCGGGAGCATAGTGCTGTTTTAGTTTGCCCAATAGTGTCTCCCAGGGCACAGTGAATATCGGTTGCGGCGCAGCCAGGGCCCTGGTGGTGGCAAAGATCTCACGCCTGCAGGAGCTTAAAAAGTACCCTCTCTTCCTGGCCAGGGGAAGATCGGCCAGGTCATTTGCATGTAAGAAGCATTCAAACCGTTCAATATATTCGTCCCACGTCTCTGTTGCTGCCTTGAACGGCGTGAAAGTGGGAAGAGGAACAGCCATCGCGGTAGCGACAACCACCGTGGCGCGCTTCAGCTGGCCTCAGTTCCGGCGAGGGTTCTTCAGGCCGATCCCACCTTCGTCGCCAGTTGTTAAGTTCGGCGAAGATGACACTGAGGCCGGACTGCTGAACAGATTAACTTTATTGAACGGTCTAACAACAAGCAAACAGAACTCAGGACTTCCCCGCCAGACAGCTGCTTAAATAGCAAGCTGTCAGACAGGCTGACCAATCCGGAACCAGGCAGCTTCCCGCTAAGTCAGTTGCTGTGCGGCTCCACCAATCCGAGCCCGCTGATGACGGAGCCGGCTCGGGGCGTGTGTACCCGCGAGGACTCAACATAAATCATATCCCTGATGAATATACACTAGAGGTGACAAATAGATTTAAGGAATTAAATCTAATAGACAGAGTGCCTGAAGACCTATGGACAGAGGTTCGCAACATTGTACAAGAGGTAGCAACTAAAACCATCCCAAAGAAAAAGGAATGCCAGAAAGCAAAATGGTGTCTGAGGAAGCTTTGCAAGTAGCTGAGGAAAGAAGGGAAGCAAAAGGCAAGGGAGAAAGAGAAAGATACACCCAATTGAATGCAGAATTCCAGAGAATAGCTAGAAGAGATGAGAATGCATTCTTAAATGAACAGTGCAAAGAAATAGAAGAAAACAATAGAATATGGAGGACCAGAGATCTCTTCAATAAAATTGGAGATATGAAGGGAACTTTCATGCAAAGATGAAATGAACATCCAATTGATAAAGAAACACTATAACATTGTACATTTCTTCCTTGGCTATAAAGAATTGCAACTGTCCCCCACCACCATTCTTAATGTAGTATTCCCCCATTCCTGTGGCAATTTCAACATTTGAAATTTCGAGCATTTTATAGAATTAGACAAACATTCCGGATGGTGTAATGGTTTATGAATAGAGCCTTAGAAACCACCACCAGCAGCAGCAGCAGGTTAAACAGACAGGTAAGACTCTACAGAAACAATGGGGGCTTGACAAGGAGCTCTCTCTAGTTTTTTGAATTGTAAAGGCAAGAGCTTGGGGGGGGGGGAGATGTACTTTCAGACTTAAACGTTTCATTACTGAAATTTTACAGTGAAGGAAACTTTAGGATTCATGGTTGATGTTCTTCTCTGAAATACCACTAAGAGTTTCTAATGGTAACCAACTTTTACTTTATTATTAACATTTCTTGTGGAAATGATCTATGCTACAGACTCAGACTTATTTTTACTCATGCTGGGTTGGAGAAAAAAGGCCAATGGCAAAGGAAAACCTCAGGTCACCTGGATGGATGGATGGATGGATGGATAGATTACAACTGGGATCTAATTTGCAAACAGATAATGATTCATCTGAATCTTCCTAGAAAATTTTCCTTGAATGTTCTATTTCATCTTTTGTCCTATTTAGTGTCTTTCAGATGTTTGAGGCTATGCTTCCCAGGGAGCAGTCTATCTCTGAAAAGCATCCAGTTCTGTTGGATATGTGATATCCAATATTTTTTCTTCTACTGCAAGAATTTAATGGCGTTTTATATTTTGTTGATAGGATATAGTTGGTGTAATATAGAAACACAGTAGCATTTCTTTTTTAAAACATTTTTTAAAAAGTTGATTACTGTAAAATAAGCAAATAAATACAGTGAGAAAAGGAAAGATGGAAAGCAGGAATAAAAGGTGCAAGGAAAGAAAAAGAAAAGAAGAAAAGGACAGAATCAGCATTGGTCTTGTTAGTTAATGTCTTCTGGAGAATCTGGATACAGGAAGTGCACTCATATTAGTCTTTTTGGACCTGTCAGAAATCTTCAACACTGCCATGGTATCAGATCAGATCAGAAAATCAACTCCACAGGAATGCTTAAATCTTTATTGAGATTGCTATAGTAATAAAATCTTGCATGTTTGAGTGTGCTATACATCTGTATACCTGCTCTCTATCGAACTATTTAATAAATATTCTATTTATTCTGACACATGCTTTGTTTTAATTATGTTAGCTTATCCTTTCTCTAAATCAACAAATGTGAAGGACACATTTGCACATTTATATATTTCAATATATGCTTATGTTAGAATACATAGATAAATCTAATTTATATCTCCATAATTTAGTATATTTCTCCATACTTTTATATCAGCACAGTATCAGGAGTGTTGGGGAGCAAGTTCAGTGATGGTTTAATTGAAACCACTGCAAAAATAACCTTGCTTGTTCGAGATTTCCCCTACTGAAAACCCCCCCTCTTCACCTATCCTTCTGTAAGACAAGTGCTAGCTAGATGGTTTGCAATTCTCCATTTTGGGGAACAGATACCTTTAAGTCATTATTGACTCCTGACAACTGCTTGGACAAGCCCCTACAGTTTACTTGACAAGATTTCAATAGTGGTATGCCATTGCCTTACTCCTAGAGTTGATAGTAATTGGCCCAAAGTCAGTCAGTTGGCTTTATGCTTAAGACAAAACTAGAAATCAGAGTCTCATGGTTTCTAGCCTGATACCTTAGACTTTACACCAAAATGGCTCCCTAGTTCTCCATAAACTAAATGTTCTTAATTTCTTTCTTCTGCACAAGGCCAACCAGTGTACAAATTTCTAGGGCATTTTTCTGAAGTAATAGTGGCTGGGTGGATAATTCTGAGCTAATCGCTATCTCTCAGCCAGTGGTGAAATGTAAAATTTATTACTACCAGTTCTGTGGGCGTGGCTTGGTGGAGTGGTAATGTGACTGGGTGGGCGTAACCAACTTTTTTTTTTATTTTACTTATTTTTATTTTACTTTTAAAAGCATTTTTTCTACAACCTCCTTGGCCAAAGAGGTTGTAGAAAAAAATGCTTTTAAAAGCCTCTGACGATCAGGCAATTCCGCTGGCATTTTTTCGGCCGAAGAGGTTATAAAAAAATGCTTTAAAAAGTTTTTTAAAAAGCCTCTGATGATCGCGCTGATCAGCTGGGCATGGGGAGGGGGGGGAAATTTTGCTACTGGGAAATATATATCCAAAGGTTCAGAAGGATTATAGTTTCGTAAGGTTTTCTTAAGCAAACAAAGAAAACAAACCACATAATATAAAGAACATAAAAGTTTCTGTACTGGTTAGGAATTGGGGGAGGGGGGAGAGAGAGAGAGAGAGAGAGAGAGAGAGAGAGAGAGAGAGAGGGCGCAACATAGAACTGAGCTGCCAACAGGTCTTAGTTGAACAGATCAAACATACAAGTGCAATTTATAGAGCCACATTGCTCTACTGTATTGCTACTAAGCAGCTTTTGGGACATTAAGGATAGCTTTATGACATACCATCAGTTTTGGATGGGTGTTTTTAAGTTAGGTACAAAGAAAATAATTACGCACATTTCAGAAATGTATATGTCAGTGATGGAGTCATTTGTATCTTGAATTTGAAAATGGATATATTTTCTAGAGTTATTTAGTTTATTTTTTTTATTGAAAAATTTTATGAAAAATACAAACATTTTCAACCCCCCACCCTTCCCCCCTCAACCCCACCCTCCCCTTCTCACCCTCCCTTCCCCTCCCTCCCCCCACCCCCCTCCCTAGACTTCCCAGAACGAGCACAGGGTATAGCATTCACAAACCAAAAACTAAACTGTGCTAACAAATTATTACATTTCATTCTCCCTAGGTCCTTAACTCCTTATAACTCAGAAAAAACAAACATAAACTACTTAATATTATTTCATTCATAAGCTATATGAATCTTCTTATTCGGATACTTCTTCTGTATATACAGTAATCAATCCATTTTCTCCATTCCGATATATCTCTCTCATTTGAATGGTCTTTAAGGTATGATGAAATTTTTGCCATTTCCGCCAAATGCACAACTTTTAATGTCCATTCCTCAATAGTAGGTGGATCTTCCTTCTTCCAGTACTGTGCCACCAGTAACCTGGCAGCCGTTATTAAGTTCAAAACCAGCTTAGTCTCTATTACAGTACAATCCGTAACTATTCCCAACAGAAAAAACTGTGGTGTAAATTTAATTTTTTTCTTCAAAATATTTTGAATAATCCACCATATTTTTATCCAAAAAGCCTTAATCTTTTTACATGTCCACCATACATGAAAATATGTAGCATCTTCACACTCACATCACCAACACTTGGGTTGTAAATTTGGATACATACAAGCTAGTTTTTTTGGGTCTAAATGCCATCTATAAAACATTTTGTAAAAATTCTCCCTTAGATTTTGTGCTTGTGTAAATCTTACATTTCTAACCCATATCTTTTCCCATGTTTCCATCATTATTGGTTCACCTACATTTTGTGCCCATTTTATCATACAATCCTTGACTAAATCTGTTTCTGAGTCTATTTCCAGTAATGCATTGTACAACCTTTTTATGTGCATTTGACCTTCATCTCTTATTTGCTTTATCAAATTCTTATCCTGCTGCAAAATACCAATTTTTTGATTTTCTCTCCATCTGGCCAGCAGCTGTCCATATTGAAATCAAGTCCTAATAATCCCTTCTTCTCTTAGTTGTTCCATGGATTTTAACTGTAATCTGACTCCTTCCTTATAAAGGAGTTCCTTATATGTAATCTTATCTTCCTTTTGCTCTAAATTTATGTTCTCTATCGCGTGTCTGGGTACTGTCCATATTGGTAACCTATCATTTAGTTTATATTTATACTTTTTCCAGACACGCAATAGAGCATTTCTTAATATATGACTTTTAAAAGTCTTATCTACTTTCTTATCATACACTAAGTAAGCATGCCAGCCATAAACCAAACCATATCCTTCAATATTCAATATCTTTTCCTCCATTAAGTTTATCCAATCTGTGATTGCTGAGAGGGCAGCAGCTTCATAATACAATCTTAAATTGGGCATCTTAAGACCACCTCTTTCTCTAGTATCTTGCAATATCTTTTGTTTGACTCGTGGTTTCTTCCCTGCCCACACAAATTTATTTATGCCCTTCTGCCATTCCTTCAAGTTTTCATCTTTTTAAAGTATAGGTATCATTTGAAAAAGAAATAGAAATTTTGGTAAAATATTCATTTTTACAGCGGCTATCCTTCCCAGCAAAGACAGTTGTAGTTTTTTCCAGTTGTCCAACTCTTTCTGTATTTTGTGCCATAATGGTTCATAGTTGTAATGATATAATTTCGTATTTGCAGTCATAATATAGACCCCCAGATATTTAACCTTCTTAACTACTTCAAATCCTGTTAACCTTTCTATCTCTTCTTTTTGGCTCCTAACCATATTTTTAGCTATTATTTTTGTTTTAGCTACATTTATTTTAAAACCAGATACTTATCCATATAAGCAGGTTATATCCATCAAGGCTGTAATCGATTGTACCAGTTGGGTTAAGGTAACAACCAGGTCATCCGCAAATGCTCGTACCTTATACTCATGCTGTCTAATTTTAATTCCCTTTATTGTATTCATCTCGCGTATCTTGTTTAATAAAATTTCCAGCGTCAAAATAAACAATAACGGGGACAAGGGACAGCCTTGCCTTGTTCCTTTTTCTATGTTAAAAGCATCTGTTAAACCACCATTAACTATTATTTGCGCTGTTTGTTTTTGATATATTGCCTTAATAGATTGTACAAATTGTTCTCCAAATTGCATCCTTTCTGTTAGTTTTAGTAAAAATTGCCAATTCAATCTATCAAAGGCTTTCTCAGCATCCAAGAACACAAGCACTGCGGGGACCTGGTTGTTCCTTCCCAAATACTCTAATAAGTTAACAATTTGTCTACCATTTATAAAACCAGTTTGATCATGGTGAATCATTTGCTGCATGACTGTCATTAATCTATTTGCCAAAATTTTAGCAAATATCTTATAGTCTGTATTTAATAATGAAATTGGCCTATAATTTTTAGGATCTGTATCATCATGCCCAACGAGATAAATGCTGTCTTCCAAGTTGGAGGTACCTCTCCTCCCTGTTGTATATTGTTAAATAATTCTTTCAATAATTCTATCATTTCCTCCTGTAGGATTTTATAGTAAATAGCCATCAAACCATCCGTCCCAGGAGCTTTACCCACTTTCAACTGCTTAATTGCTAACACAATTTCCTCGGAAGTTATCAATTGATTTAAACTATCCCTCTGCTCATTTGAAATTGTATAAATATTCTCTTTCTGCAAATATCTATCTATATCTTTAATTTTATCACCAGTATACAGCCTCAAATAAAACTCTAAAAAGGATTTTTTAATCAATTGTTGCTCATAAATCTCTTTACCCTTATATTTTATTCTCTCTATTGTCCTTGATTTTTGCTTTTTCCTTAACAAATATGCTAACCACCTGCCTGGTTTATTGGCATTGTAAAAAGTATTATGTTTTGCATATCTTAAATTAGTTGCCACTTGATCTGCTATTAACATATTAACTTGACCTTTCAATAAATTGATTGCCTCTTTGATTTCTTATCTGTTGGATTAGCTACTAAAGCCCGTTCCTGTTTACTAATCTCATCTTCTAATTCTTTTCTTTTTGTCCCCTGTTTCTTTCTATATTTATTATTCAAATATATCAAAATTCCTCGCTTATATGCCTTACTTGCATCCCATACCATTTCCATCGATGTGCCCTTTTGCATATTCATAACAAAAAATTCTTTCACACTCTTTTACATTTTCTTCATACCTAAACAAAAAAATTTTTACACTCTTTTACATTTTCTTCATACCTAAACAAATTATCATTTAACCTCCAGGACCTCCTAGGCCCTTTCTCATACTCCAATTCCAGCCAAACTGGACTATGGTCTGTCAATGTTCTTGAGCAAATCTTCGTATTTTTCACCCTAGATAAAAGATCATTAGTAATTAATATAAAATCAATCCTTGAAAAGGATTGATGTCTATCTGAAAAAAAAGTAAAATCTTTTTCTTCCGGGTTTCTTTCACGCCAAATATCTCTCAACTCCCAGTCATCCATCATTTCCCAAAATGCTTTGGGCAATTTTGCTCTTGTTAACATATTTTGTTTAGGTCCTTTCTTGTCTTTTTTAACGTCCAAAACACCATTCCAGTCGCCTAACAGGATACAAGTTTTATATGCCCACTGTGTCAATTTTGAGTGTAGTAAATTATAAAAATTTTCTTGTTGTTGATTCGGGGCATAAACTCCGATTACAAGTATTTTTTCTCCTTTTATTAAAAGTTCTATCGCTAAAAATCTTCCTTGATCGTCTGCTTCAATTAATTTAGCAACTAAGTCTCTTTTCAAATATATAACTATACCATTTTTCTTTTCTGGTGCTGCTGCTACGTAAGATGTACCAAGTCTTGCATTAATCAAATATTTTTGATCTTGTATTCTTATATGAGTCTCTTGTAAGCAAATTACTTCATTCTTAAATTGCTTGAGATAGTGAAATATTTTTCTTCTTTTCTGTGGAGAATTCAAGCCGTTAACGTTCCAAGTCAAAAATCTAGTTCCCATCTCTGGGCCTTTGGAGCCTCTGAAGCAAGTCCTGATACTCTGATCTCATTTGACTTTTAGGTCTTGCTCCCCCCACTGCTCCTGTTTTAGTGGTATCTTGGATCATTTCTTGAGTTGCCATCTGGGATTGTTGCTGTCTTAATTCTTCCTTGAGTCTAGCTGTCACCGATCTGGTCTGTCTTTGATCCTTTGGTAACTGCGAGAAATCAATCAGCGCCAACTCTTGAGTAGCCATTTGGATTTGTAATATTTCTTCTTGATCAGCCAAAGCTCCCCCCTGAACTACTGTCAAGAGCTCTTCTGTCTCAGCTTCCATTACTTCTTTCTTTCTTTTGCCTTCTGATGATTTAGTTGATTTGGGTGTGCCAGCCTTTAATACATTAGTATAAAAATCTCTTGCTTTCCAAATTGTATTAAGCCGATATCTCTCTGAGTAAGTCACCACTAGTCCAGTTGGCACCTCCCATCTGTACTGTATCTGGCATTTTCTCAGTTCATCCACCAGAAAAGCATACTCCCTTCTAGCTCTCAAGATCTTAGGGGGGATTTCTTTCATTGTCATTACTTCCTGGCCTTCCACCCGAAGCTTGTTTTTAAAAGTAGCCTGTAAAATTTCATTACGTACTCTCCTTGTAGTAAAGTATATCACACTGTCTCTTGGTAGATGTTTCTGTCTAGCAATCCAGGAATTAACGCGATACAGCTTATCAATCTGCCAGCCCAGATCATTTTTTGACTCCCCCACCAGCGGTGCCAATGCTTCTGACATCATTTCTTTCAAATTCTCTTGTTTATTCTCTTTCACCCCTCTGAATCTTAAAGCAAATTCCATGTATTGTATCATTGTTACATCATCTTCAGCCCTTTGAATTCTGTTTTGAGCTTCTCCTATTTTACTATCCAAAATTTCAGAAGATTGTTTAATTTCCTCAACTCTGTCATCCACCATTTCAATATTGCTTGCCAGACACTTAAATGCCATTAATATATCATCCATAATCCCCTGATTGCGAATTGCAATCTCATCTGACACAGCCTGTATCTTTTCATTAGTTTCCTTAATTTTTTCATTAGTTTCCTTAATTTTTTCATCAATCAGATCAACAATTTTATTTTGGGTGACTTGGAGAGCTTGTTGCAACATCTCCAACGTTAAGGTCTGTGGATCCGCTGGAGGAGCAGGAACTTGTAATCTAGGAATATGAGCTGGGGAGCTACCAGCACTCCCAGTTCCTTTAGTAGGAACAGTTTTTACAGACTTTGAGGCCATTTCCAGTTTGAAATTAGTCTTTATATTTAATCAGAGCCAAAAAGAAGAGTTCCTCAAAAGATTTCCCAATATTAATTAACGTTTAAAATCCTCCTTCTGTCAGCACAAAAGCTTTTTTTTTTTTTCCAGGCGAAGGGCTGCCAGCAAAACGAAACTTTTCCTGTAACTTTCCGTTTCCCCCACCCTTTCAAGCTTCAATTGCCATATTGTTGCAAAGTACTAAGTGATTACTTCCGAAGGAGGCTCTAGGCATTGGAGTTAGGTAAAAAATACTTGCAGTCTGATTTCTCCTTGCTCGTTCCGCCTGCTGTTAGTTCAAGATGTTAATTCCCTCATTTCCAGTCAGCAAGATTGGTCGCGGCTTCTAATTCTGCTAATTAGCAGAGACGTCCCTGGTCTGGAGCAGCTTGACAGGCTTTTAGGGAGCGCGCGCCCTTTGCGCCCCAGGATCTTTCCTAGGGCGTTCGGGGAGGCTCTACCTCCACCTGCCTGCTCTTCTCTCTCCCCTTTGCCCGGGGAGAGAATTTCAAGCCTCCAGACAGCGTTTGTCAGCTGTTCTGGGGCTTTAACGGAGCCAGGGAACGGACGCTCTCAAAAGAACGTCTTTCGAGGCTCGCGGAGCCAAGCGGAAGCTAGAGTTATTTAGTTTATGATGCACATAATAACTGACCAGGGGGGCATTTGCCCAGATTCGTCTGGTGCACCAGTTGCGCCCCTACTGGGACAGAGATGCCCTACGCACGGTCACTCATGCGCTGATCACCTCCCGGACTGACTAATGCAATGCTCTCTACATGGGGCTGCCCCTGAAGACTACTCGGAGGCTTCAGCTGGTGCAGAATGCGGCTGCGTGGGTAGTGATGGAAGTGTCCCGATGCTCTCATGTTACACCCTTCCTGCGCAACCTGCATTGATTACCAGTTGCCCTCCGTGTGAGATTCAAGGTGCTGGTGATTACCTATAAAGCCCTACATGGCTTAGGACCAGGGTATTTGGCGGACCTTCTGCGGCCAGCAACAGCTCCCCAACTCTGTGCGTTCCCACAGAGAGGGCCTACTTGGGGTGCCGTTGGCCAGACAGTGTCTGGAATCAGCTCCCCCTGGAGCTCCGGATGGCCCCTGACCTTCGCTCTTTCTGCCGTGAACTAAAAACGTGGCTATTTCGCCTGGCCGGCCTGAACTGATGGAGGTTTTTAAAATGGATTTTAATTGATTTTAGGGATTTTATGTGTAATTTTTAACCCGGAGTTTTTGTTTTATTTTTCTGTTTTATTGTTGTGAGCCGCCCTGAGTCCTCTCGGAAAAAGGGCAGCATATAAATCTAAACAAACAAACAAACAAACAAATAAATAAATAATGAGGCATTTCTCCCTTTCTTCTTTCTATATTTTCTATTTGACACTGACATTTTTATCCTGTCAGGATCAACTCTCATTAGAATTATGTTGCAAGTGCCACCCATTTTGGCATGCAACTTCATGATTCCCATTGAAAAGGAATGGGGCTTACATTGCAATGAATTGATGGTGTCTTTTTAAGACTGTCCTCTCTGTCAGTCTTAAAAAGTCTGACAGAAACAGTAACCTCTCTGTTTACCTCTCTGAACCACTGTTTGGAGAACATTAAAGTATGAATTTGTTACTTGTATTTCTTTTGGCATAGTTAGGCTTTTGATTAGTTTCTTTAATAAAACACCCAGAAAGAAGGCCAGGAATAGTTCCACTATCACCAATATTAAAGCAGCTGTAAGGTAGTGACGAGGAAAAATTGAAAAGAGAGGTCTGTGAATACCTTCACCTAAAAAAAACTCTTAGTGTCATTTCCAGATTTTTCATTTTTATTTGTGCATGAAATCATAATGAACTTCTATTGATTATATTAGAAAAATTATATTAGAAAAATGCAAAAATAGCCCATAGGAATAAATTACCTACAAATAATCTTGTGAATCAGGACGCAAATAATGTACATGGATAAACCAAGCATTTTAAGTGCCAAAATATGCCCCCAAACAGGGTTTGGTTTATTTGCACATGGATTTATCTACAAGTAGATATAGGAGTTTTCCCTTTCCCTTTAAAAAGTATCAATTTATTCTGTATATACAGTAAGCTCATTTGCAGATAAGCCGACCTCAAATTTTGAAGCAAAATGCTATGAAAATCCATATATAAGGCAATTATGAAAATGAAAAAAAAAAAGCATTTTTTTCATGAAAATGAAAAATTACAAAAATTTCAAGGATTGGATTATTCATGAATGTGCTTATATGAAAGTACATACAGTATTTAATATATTTTTATAATAAGTCAATATATAAATCATAAACCAGAATAGTATGCTGAAATACTAGTAGTTCAGCAAATCTTACAAGCTTGCTATGTTAGAACACAGAGAACTTTAGGATGATTATTCTTTCTGAAAAGGTAAGAGGTAGATGATGATATGAGAAGAGGGAAGGAAAATAATTGTGCATTATAGTCTATTAAAAAAGAAGACTTTTTAATTTTTTTTAATTTATTTTTTTATTTTATTTTATTTTTTATTTGATTTATATGCCACCCTTCTCCGGAGACTCAGGGCGGCTTACAATGCGTTAAGCAATAGCCTTCATACTTTTGTATATTTATACAAAGTCAGCTTATTGCCCCCACAAACTGGGTCCTCATTTCACCTACCTTAGAAAGGATGGAAGGTTGAGTCAACCTGAATTGACTATAATTTAATCAGCCTTGGACTTTATACCTTCTTGCCCAGCAGCATAAATGGCTTCTCATGTGTCATTGATTATTTTGATCCAAAACTGTGTTTGAACATCTTCAGAACCCATTTTTATTCCAACCTGATTCTTAGAATCCTGTTTTGCAGTGCATGGCTAGTCCATCCACTTCTTATAACAAAGGTCTGAAAATTATATTATGCCTGTTGCCTCAATTTTATTACTATTTTACAAAAATGAACACGTCTCAGTGTTGTCAGCATCTATGAGCCACATTATTGGTGCTACAATAATTCATATTTATTTATGCACAAGAGGCAGTCCAGATATAATGACTGAACAGGACCTGTTGTGAGCTCTTGTTACATATCAAACAATGATATGGTATTCTAAGGCCACAATGAAATAATCTGAAGATTTACTTTAAATTATCTTTAAAAAAACCTGCTAGATTGCAAAACTGGTTGTATCCAGAATCTAGTTTTTCATGAGAAATACAAGTCTGTAAAATCAGTAGTAAGACATGAAAGTCTTCTTTCCTGTTGGCTTGTCTCCAAATCATCCATTTAAGACCATCCTGGTTGATCATGTTGACTAAATTATTTTTATAGCAATTCGGTAATTAACTGAAATACAGTGATCAAATAATTCCCATTAGCAATGATAATTAGCAATACTTATTTAATGCATAGATTGGGGTTAACTGATTTTCTGATAGAGTCATTCTCATTTGGTACCAATGTTAGATCTCCCAGTTTATTTGGAAGCTTCTATTATGAAAGTGTGACTATAACTATACTGTGTTTCTTTCTTACATAAAACCATTTCTATGTGTTTGGGTTTCCCATAGGATGTCCTGAATATTCACTGTAAAAGATTTCACTATCACCATTGATCATAATCTTCAATGTTTAACCATCTTGGATCAGTCCATTGAGACATCCATTCAGTCCATACAATATTGCAGCCTGGAATTTCCAAAGCAAAAGAGATATAATTCAGTCTTGCATAGTTTAATAAAGTTGCTCGTGAGAAGTATCATGAACAGTGCTATAAGTGTTGCCTTTGTAATTTTATAAAAATTGTGGGCCACCTCTCGGAAGAGATTGTTGTTTTTTGGATAGTGAATTTATTTATTTTTCTTTTGTAGTGAAGCTGCTGCCTTTGAGGAAGCCCTCAGTGTATGAGAGTTCATGATCTGGAATAGACATTGTAACAGGTCAGCCAGTGGAGACTGTTTGGAGACCCAGATGGCTTGGAGCCTGGGCATGGTTTAGCTTGACTGATTTGTTTATAAGAGTTGCTTTGTCCTTGTAATATAGCCTCTGTATTATATTACTTCTGTGACTATAGCTTCTGTGATTTTGTATTTTGTCTTCTGTGATTCTGGTTCTAGCTTCTGCTGCATGGATATTGCATCATGCTTTATATTATTATATACTGGCTGGATACCCATGCTTCACTACGAAACTATGTGATCAGGCTTGATAAATCAACACTTACAGTTTGAAAATTAATGAGTAGCTACGATTGGCCTCTCCTCTCCCCTTCTCTCCCTCAGCCTTGCCCCACAAAGGCCTCCCCTGTCCTATCCCTTTCTCTCCCTCAGCCTTGCCCCAAAGAAGCCTCCCCTATCCTATGCCCTTCTCTCCCTCAGTCTTGCCCCACAGAAGCCTCCCCTATCCTAAGCTCTTCTCTCCCTCAGCCTTGCCCCACAGAAGCCTCCCCTATCCTAGCCCCTTCTCTCCCTCAGTCTTGCCCCACAGAAGCCTCCCCTATCCTATCCCCTTCTCTCCCTCAGCCTTGCCCCACAGAAGTCTCTCCTATCCTACCCCCTTCTCTCCCTCAGCCTTGCCTCACAGAAGCCTCCCTATCCTATCCCCTGTTGCTGCTGTGAAAGTAAAACTGAAAGTGAAACTCCTCTCCTCTGCTTGTGTTTTGCATTAGGAACATATTTCTTTTCAGGTGGGGAGGGAGAATAGAACTCCTTAGCATCAGAGCATGGAACAGATTTCTTTTCAGGTGGGGAGTGGGAGTAGAACTCCTTAGCATCAGAGCATGTTAATAATAATATAGGAAATACTAATGCTCTGATAGTCATTTCAAAAAATCCTTTCTTAGTGAGCTCCTAGAAGTCAAGAGGAAAATACGTGGCAAATTTCAAGTTTGTAGTCTTTACAGTTCTGAAGATTTCGTGATTACGGCGTGAGTGGTTTTCGCTTTTATATATATAGATAAAGAAGTTTGTTTATAATGAATCCTGCTGAATTATTAAGTTGTGTGCTGGTTGGATTGCTGCAAATTCTAATAAAAACAATCTGACAATTCTGTAATTGACAATTGACAAAATTCTGATAAAGAAAGGTCAGAAGCAAGGATCTTATCATTAATACTTAATATAATGATCTTGTTGAGTTTCTTTCACAAAGATGCTAAAAATGTACAGGACCAGCCATTACTTCAATAGCTATCAATGGATATTCTTCATATTAAATAACATGTTAACACTATTCTACTACATAATCTTCATAAATGAAACATACAGATTTCTTGCCTTTGAAGGTGAAATTTTTTTTCAATTACAAAAATAAACAAAAAGATGTCGCTTTCAAAAATTTTCTGTAACCAAGAATGAACACAGTGATACATATATGTAATTTTGATCCCAGTCTGAAAATATTTTGGTCCTTTTAATTTAATAGAAACTAGAATGACCTTTGGAAAGAATAATTTGTTTGTTTGGAAAGAATAATCTTGATTGTTCTGATTACAATTATTATAATTATTGTTCTACATATAGAACATTTGTTTGGTGTTTTTTTTTGCTAAATTATCCAACAGTCAAATAATAACTGATTCAAAGCAGATTTTTAAAAAAGTTAGAAAAATATATTAAAACACTATATAACATCCCGGATACCTTAAAGGATATTCTAAGAACATCTAGAGAACCTCTAGAATCAGAAGATGAAGACAGATTAACATTCCAATCATTACCAAATCAGGAAGTTATAGGAATTTATCGAATATCCACTGAAATATGGCAAGAAGAAACAAAGAATCAATCAATGTTCTAGCAAAGCTAGGCAACAAATTTGGAGAATGACACCACAGCAAACTGGCAGAGGTAAATCTACATTCCAATATATTAAAAAAAATAAGACTTAACAGGGAATGCAAACCATCTTGCAATCGTCTTAATTCACATGCTACCAAATAATGCTTGGATCATCCAACACAGATTAAATTCCTTCATGGAAAAAAAAAGATGCTAGATGTTCAGGCTTTAGAAAATGCTGAAGAACACAAGACATCATTGGTGATGCATGCTAAAAAATCAAGAAAGCCAAGAATACTAAATACAAACCAATATGTGCTCCCTTGATTATAGAAAGGCCTTCAATTGTGTCAATCAACTGGAAGATTAGTGTGGTTTTAAAACTGAAAGAAACATCAGTCACCAGTGCTATGCTGATAACACTATCCTGAGAGCTGAAAATAAAATGGATCTACAAACTCTAGAGTCAGGTGGTCTATTAAAAATGGATCTTAAATTAAATATAGATATGACCAACTAATGATAAAAGGATAACAATCACCTTTAATTTATAAAGAAGATACTGAAGTAGTAGGTATTCTGTCTTTTAGGATCATAATCATAATTAAAGGAACCAGTCAGTAATACACTTCATATTAGCACTTGGTACACCAACCATGAAGGCCTTGGAAAAGATATTTAAATGTTGTATCTACAGCTACAAAGATCAGAACTGTATTACCTGTGACACTTTATAAAAGTGAGAGTGTTGACACTTTTGAAGTTTGGTGTTGAAGAAGATTCCAAAGGATACCATGGACAGCCAAGGAAACAACCTGATGGATCATTGAACAAATCAACTCAGTGTTCTCACCTGAGGCACAAATGATCAGTCTCAAGTTATCCCATTTCAGACACAATGTTCTAGAAAAGTCTCTAATGCTGGGAAAGGTGGAAGAAAAGAGACCAGCAGCAAAATGGATGAGCTTACAGTGGTGATGAATGCACTGTTGGGACCCTTGAAGGAACACATTAGGGTTAGATCATTATGGAGAATATCTACCTATACCAGGGGTAAGCAATTAATTTTTCCAGGGGTCCACCTGAAAAAACTGGGACTGTTATGGGAATGAAAACAGCATATTATAATAAAGGTGCATAGGCATGTACTTACATAATATGTAAATTGAAAAAAACTATTGCAGTCACCTTCAGAATAAAAGCAATGTTATATTGCTTTTATTGTATAGCGTGCATGGCAACACTTACTTACATTTTATTTCTGATTGGCCTTATGGGCTGGATAGGGACAAGCAAAAGGCTGAATATGGCCTGGGGTCAGTGGTGAGATTCTGCCGGTTCTAGGGGGTTCGGCTGAACCCTTTGTTAAATTGCTGGCTCGCCCCGCCCCTTGCCCCGCCCCTCCGCACCACTATTTATTGGCAATAAATAGTGGTGGGCGAGGGGCAGCTGAGCCAGCAATTTAACAAAGGGTTCGGTGTTTTTTTGTAATTTTATTAGCCCGCGGAGCTTCAGCATAAGCTAATTAGCCCTTGCTTAGATCAGCTCCCGAGTCTCAGCTGATTTGCTCTCAGCTGTTTTGCGCAGGGCTCTGCTGCTTGCTTGCAAAGAGTGCTGATTTTTTTCCCCTAGCTATACTGAAAAACGAAACAGAAAGTAAAGCAGGCTGTTGGCTATGCATGTTGGAAAATTAGGCAGGCAAATTTCTTTTCTTTTTCCTCACCAAAAAAGGTAGGTGCAAACAATGGGAAATTTAGGGCAAAAGAGGAGAGTTCAAGATTTTAAAAGACAAAAGAAAAAAAGCTCTATTTAACTAGGGAATTGTAATAATTGAGATACTATTAATTGTATATTGTGTTGAAAGCAGAAATGGTTAAGTTGTGGTTTGGAGGAATATATGGGGAAAATTATTTGGTTTATTATTATTGGTAAATATAATTAATTGATTTGTAAGAAATTGGATTGCATGGAAATAATTGGAATATTCATGTTCATATTGATTAATATACAAAAAAGGTAGTTATATAACTAATTGATTTATATTAAAATGTTGAATTTATATTAAACAACTGTAATATTACATAAGTAACCAATGTGAGGATGGATATAAAAATAGATGACGATGGGAAGGGGTATAATATAGAATAGAAGGGAAAAATTGAATTTGATTAAGATTAGAGGTGAAGATGAAGGGTAATATTGGTTTTTTACAAAAATAGATGAGGAATAAATATGGCAAAAAGGAAATATAGAAATTGTAAATTTAATTGAAATGACTAAACACTGTTTAAATTTGTGAACCGGCCAAATACTCTGTTCAAAGAAAATACATTGTATGTTTGTATGTGTGTTTCTAATTATTGTTATTTATTCATATTTGTTCTCTTTTATTCTTTAAAGTTTAACAATTCATTCTTTATCTTAATATCTTTATATTTGTTTGGGGTTGGCTTTCTTCCCTTTCATCTTTTTTATTGTACAGCAAACTTTCTTCTCAAACCTACCACCTCTCTCTTTTCTTTCCTTCTTACTTTCTCTTCCTCCCCTTCTTCTTCTCCTCCCTACTTCCTCTTCCTTTCTCCTTCTCCTCCTCTCTTCCTCCCTCTCTTACCCTCACTCCTACTCTAATTTCCCTTCCCTTCCTTCATCCCTCTCTATTGCTGTATCCTTTTATGCATATGGACTACTCAGAGGGCTGAAAAAATTATTTCTGACTGGTCCTCGCACTTTTAACCAGTCCTCAAATTTACGACTGTCCTCACATTTTGTTTTTGTCCTATCTTGTCACCATGGTGAAGAGAAGCTGTTGAGAAATGAGTGACACGGTTGTTAAGAATGCTACAATGGGCATAAATGATGACCAGTCATAAGTGCGAAGACCGGTCAAAAGTGCGAGGACCAGTCAGAAATCACTTTTTTCAGCCCTCTGGGTAGTCCTTTTGTGCATATGGACTACTCAGAGGGCTGAAAAGGTTATTTTTGACTGGTCCTCACACTTTTGACCAGTCCTCGAACTTACGACTGTCCTCACATTTTACGTTTTTGCCCTATCTTGTCACCATAATGAAGAGAAGCAGTTGTGAAATGAGTGACACAGTTGTTAAGAATGCCGCAATGGGCATAAATGTGAGGATGGTCATAAGTGCGAGGACCGGTCAAAAGTGCGAGGACCAATAAGAAATGACTTTTTTCAGCCCTCTGTAGTCCCTATGCAGATAGCCACGCCCACCGGTCACATGACCAGCTAGCCACGCCCACCCGGTCACATGACCAGCCGGCCATGCCCACCCGGTCACATGACCACAAAGCCACACCCCCAACTAAGCCACGCCCACAGAACCGGTTGTTAAAAAAATTGAATCCCACCACTGCCTGGGGTCATAAAATGCCCAGGTCTAATCCATATGGTTGCTAGGAGTAAAAAAATGACTTGATTGCATATACTCAATAAAATAAGATAGTCAATAATTTTGAAGTGTGGAGGTGGATTACATAGTGCTTTAAGCCAATCATATTGTTTTTTTACTAGAAAGTTTTTGTAAGATGGTCATATTGGAAGTGGAAAATGGAAAATCTTCCAAAAGGTTTAGCAGTTGGATAATAAGGAATAAATTGTGGCAAGCTTAGATTTATCAAGGTTCATATATCAACTATGCACATATTTTACTGCTTAGTCATATCTTTGTATCTTTTTAGCCATTATTGTAATGGTACTGATAATTCCTAGGATGAAACTATTAGGTAAATTTAGACATCCATGACTCAAATAGTGAGAATGTGATGTTCATAGAGAATTTTAGAAATCTAACTTAGATGTTTTGCTACTTCCATATCTTTCTTGTTTCAGTAAAATCTTAACACAAGAAACACAAGTCATGCTTTATTTCTTTTTTATTAAAAGCTTCATCAAAGAAAAGACAGGTTTAATTCTTACATCCACTGATCTACACAAAACCCCAGGAATGGGGAAAACGGCAGCTATAAGGATTACAATACAAATTAACAAAAAAGGCAGAGGAAAAAAGCAATCTTCTGCAATATAGAACTTTTAATGACATTATGAAACATTACCACAAATATACCCTTGATTTTTACAAGTTAGAATTTACAAGTTAGAACCTTACATCTTAGGACCTAGGAAATTTACAAAGACCACCTCCCTTTACCCCTACCTAGAAAATTTATCTAATTTCAAAGTCCTAGTTTCTTGAGCTGGTTTCATTTTAACCAAAAGGAAACTTTTAAATTCAAAATTAAAATATTAAATATTTATATGAAATATTGGAATAATTCTTTTTCTTCCATAAGAATCATATAAATAAAATTAACTATTACTTGGTGGGAAGTATGATTTCAGTATGATCTGATAAAATTCTGTCAGATTTCAATCTAAAATGAGCAATGAATAGGATTGCAATCCTCGTTCTAAGACCAATATAGAAATCCCATTTGTTGTAGCAAACTATAACCTGATTTAGCTTCTGCTTTGTTTTTGCCTATCAACTGAACAATTCATTTAGAACACCAATCAGTAGTTTATTACAGATAAGTTAAGGCCTAGTCATCACACAGTTGAGTGAATATTTTTATTTTACAAGGAATTATTGCTTCTGATGTTCAGATAATAAGATTTGTCAGGAATAGAGGCTTCTAGGGTTGTACCCTTCCACTTGGCTCAATTAAAAGATATTTTTATGAAGCTATCCCTTGAGTAATTTTGTCATTTGTTGAAATCATATGTGTATCATGTTGGCTCTTCTTTCTGTTGCAGAAATATCTGAAGTTGGTATCTTTTGTTCTTATTTGTCCTTTAAAGACAAGCACTGAAATCCTTATGTCTTCGTTAGCTTTCAAAAGAAGAAGGTGCTATGCAATTGCGAGTAATAGTGGATCATTCACAGCTCCTAACAAATGATCATTATGGTGAAAGAACCTCTGATGTAATAACTATCAAAATAGAAATCCATTTACGTAAGCACCGGCATTTTAATCTCCATAGAAGTAAACCTGACATTCACTTTACACTATTTGTTATATGTTCCATTTATTTAATTATAAGCACAGAACATGTTAGTAAATGTTAAAATACTGTTTATTTTCTGAAATCTGAGGTATGAAGATGAATTTAAAGTTGAAATCCACTTTTGATAATGTAACTATACTAGGTGGAAGAATGATTTCCCCAAAGGATTAAAAGTTCCTTCCCGCTTTCTTTGTATCCTTGGCTGATTCCTAAAATCCACTTCCTAAAGAATAGAATGATCCAGGGAATCCTCAGATTATAGTGAAAAAAAAATTAAGACAGAAGTATGATGGCACAATAAAAGTTTTGCCTGTTTTTTATGTGTTGCATATATATCATGCATACAAAAAGCAGAGCTGGGATCGTATTGTTATGGTGGAGCTGATATCTTGTCTTTTTTGACCAGATCTTAGAAACAGCCTTATAATCATGCATTATTGATCTTCATTTTGCCAAGTATGCGTCTGTGTTAAAAACAATTGTGTACTTATAAATATGTATCAATCAACAATGCCAGTACAATGCCAGTACAGAATAACAAAGTTGGGAGGGATCTTGGAAGTCTTTTGGTACAACTCTCTGCTGAAGCAGGAAACCTTATAACATTTTGGACAAGTGGTTGTCCAATCTCTTCTTAAAAACCTCCAGTGTTGGAACACCACAATTTCTGGAGACAAGTCGTTCTACTAATTGCTCTGTCAGGAAATTTCTTAATTCTAGGTTGTTTCTTTCCTTGATTAGTTTCCATCCATTGCTTCTTGTCCTGCTTCAGATGCTTTGAAGAATAGGTTAGCCCCCTCTTCTTTGTGGCAGCCCCTTAGTTATTGGAATACTGCTGTCATGTCATCCTTGGTCCTTCTTTTCATTAAACTACACATCCAATTCCTACAACCATTCATCATATGTTTTAGCCTCGAGTTCCACAATCATCTTTCTTGCGTTCCTCTGCACTCTTTCTATAGTAGGGTACCTTGGAATACCTACTGCATATTTCCCTCCATGTAGATGCAGTTCTATTAAGGACTACACATTAAGTCCGGTTGGACAGCCAGTTATGAATTCATCGGGTGATAATGCTGTCTAACCTACATTTTTCTATCTTATCAAGTAATAGGTTATAGTCTGTTTTATCAAATACCTTACTGAAGTCCAACATCTTTTTTATATTGTGGTAACCAAAACTGGATGCAATATTCCAAGGGTGGTCTTACCAAGGCATTATAAAATGATACCAGCAGTTCGCATATTTGCATGATGTTGATTTTCTATTAATACAGCCTAGGACTGAGTTGGCTTTTTTGGCAGTGTACCACACAGCAGCTCATATTTAAGTGATTATCCGTTAGGACTCCAAGAACCTTCTTGCAGTTACTACTATTGAGTCAGGTATCACCTATTCTGTACTTGTGCATTTAGTTTTTCATGTAGGACCTTATGTTTGTCACCACTGAATTTCATTTTGTTAGGCAAGGTCCAATGTTCCAGTCTGTCGCGATCCTTCTGTATCTTGAGTCTGTCTTCTGGAGCGTTGGCTATTCCTGCCAGTTTGGTGTCATCTGCAAATTTGATGGGTTCCCTTGTTTAAATCATTGATGAAGATATTGAAGAGAACTGGCCTAAAACAGAACGTTGGGTACCCTACTGCATACTTCCCTCCATGTAAACGCAGTTCCATTAAGGACTATTTGTTGAGTCCAATTGGTCAGCCAGTTATGAATCCATGGTGATGATGCTGTCTTATTGACATTTTTCTATCTTAAGTAATAGGTTGTGGTCTGTTTTATCAAATACCTTACTGAAGTTCAAGTAAATTATATCCACAGTATTTCTCTGGTCCATTAATTTTGTCATATTTTCAATGAATACAATAAGATTTCTTTAGCATGATCTGTTTTTGACAAACCTATATTGGCTTGTGGTTATGACTTTGTTTGCCTGTAGGTGTTTGCAGATTCATTACTTATCTTTTTCAGAATCTTTCCAAATATTGATGTCAGGATGATAGGTCTGTAGTTTCTTGGATCTATTTCCTTTTTTGAAGATGGGAATTACATCAGCCATTTTCCAGTCATTTGTAGTTACCCAGTGGTCTAGGATCTTTGAAAGACATAGTTCACTTGTTCTGAGATCACGTCTTCCAGTTCCTTCAGAACCTTGGGGTGTAATCCACCTGATCCTGATGATTTGAATTCATCTAGACTGGATAGGTATTCTCTTACCATTCTCTTGCTTATTTTCACTTGCAAAATTCAGAACTTTTTTGATGAGTTGTTTTTCTTTTGTGTAAAGATGGATGAAAAAAAAGGAGTTAAGCAGTTCTATTTTCTCTCTGCTGATTGTCACCTTCTTGCCATTTTCTCCATTCACTGCCAAAAAGCTGACTTGGTGGTAGCTCAATTCTGCTGTCAATCAGCCACAAAATTCTTGATTGTTTAACAATGGGCTCTCAGGAGAGGTGAAAGCCAACTCTAACACACCATTTGTTGCATGCATGATGATGTTATGCTTTATTTAAAATGAAATCATCTAATTGTTTAGAAAAGTTTGATAACATAAAAAAGAGTTTTTCAGAAATATGTGCTGGGCTTTCCTTTACAGTTACAGAATACTGATTGAATATTCTTAGCCTATTCAAAAGAAACAAAGAACCTTTATCCCTTTGTATATCAAAAGCAATTTCATATTAAATAAAGCATTGAGATAAAAAGTTGACTGTGTATCAAATACAATTATCTTAGATCCCAAATTTGGTTTTATCATTATGAGGTTGATTCATTGTGTGAAGCCCATTAGCCTACCTTTCAGAAGACTTTTATTAGATAGATAATAAGTGATGTAATTTAAACCTCTTCCACTCACATTAGTCTCAGCTAATTAAGAGAACAAGGCTGATAATGCTATCTTCAGGCTTCAAGTTACAAATCAAGGCAACTTTCTATGCATTTCATATCATTTCTTCAATACCATAGGCAAGATAATTTAGATCAAAATACTGTGACATATTAAAAATAAATTTTATTACTACATTGCAGGCATTCTTAAGTCTGCTGGGTTTGATAGACAAACTTACAAAGACATCCTTCATTATTCTGAATAATGTCAAATGAATTTAAATATTTAACCTTGCTGTAGGAATCACTTATTTGCTTAATCAACAGTTTTATGAACGCAATTGTAGCAGAAAATACTACAACATGGTGGATTAATTCCAAAGAACCCACACACATACTTCAGAACAAACAGCTGCAATGACACTAATAGGGCAGTCTAACCTTGCAAATCTACTAATTTGGACAAGGTTTTGACAGAAAAAGACAGAAAAAGAGAAAATGTTGACCAGCTGGAGGGGAAAACATTTTTAAAAAATTCTGTGAATGGTTGGCTCCAAATAGGAGGTTCATGGATAAAGTGGAAGTCAAACTGCAAATTCAAAAGCCTTTCTTTTGCAGCAAGAGTACCCTCTGTTGATTGCTCAGCTATGTGAGCTGGGAATTAATGAAATCCTTGAAAAAAAATCAGCTAGCGAAATCACATGAAAGAAATCCCCAGTCTTACATGGATGGCACACACTGTCAAGGCTTTATATGTGGTGGATCATGTGACAGTATACCTGGTCATTCCTACTTGTCATTCTCCCCTTGCCTCTTGGAAAAAGTAGAACCTTGTAATCAGGAATGTAGCAAGGAAAGCATATTCAGAAGAAATTTAAACATCCTCAATATTGTTGAAGATTGTCAAAAATGTTTTTCTTTACATATAATATATGTATCTAGTATGTGTGTATGCATATATGTGTGTGCATCATATACATATGTATATGTATGTGTGTGTGTGTGCATCATATACATATGCATATATATGTACATATGCATAGACATAGACACAAATATATGCTTTCTTGTTCCAATACTTGGATTAAATGCACATTAATTAAAAAGATCTGAGGAAAAGCTTTCCAAATCCTGGTGATATTGAAATCTAGCCTAGGTTTATACCATTATTGCAATGGTATATTAGTTTTCCAAATCCCATATTTTAGTAGTCCAGCTCTGGGCTGTCTTATAAACGACTGGGTAACCATCATCATATTATGTCAAAACCAGTAATCCCATCTCAGAAGTTAATGAAGCTGAGGAGGGGGCTAGCAAAGGAAGGTAAACTGTGGTTATCCAGAAAGCCTACTATATTCCTCTGCACAAGTAGAAGTTTTGTCTGCATTGCTATTTTGTGTCATTACTGATATCAGGATTGGAATATTAAAACTTTCAAAAACTAGAGGTGTACAACCCAAAATATCTTTCTATATGATATCAGACAAGGAAAATATGATCATCTGGGCAAAGAAGCATAAGGAATTAACTTATGATTCCATAAATTATATTCATGGAATGAAACAAGGCCATTTAGATGCCCAGTATAATTTTTAGTGGTTTTAGCACTGTGAGAAATAATAAAATGCTTTAGGAAATTGTCCTTTTCCAAGGTGGTATGGGTTAAAAATACAAGATACATTCACTGAGCAGAGATTGCAGATTACATTGTGAAATAAATTTATATAGATATATGGTTGATGCAAGATCTGCAATCTCCATGTGCTTTTGGACCTTAGACTTATCTTTTCTCCTCTAAATGTACATTGCTATTGAGTTCTGGAACATTCCGATCTTCTCTAGATTGTGGCATCACATAAAGAGATGTATGGCTGAGAAAGAAGGGAGAATTCTAAGGTCTTATTAAATGAATCAAATGTCTTTTGATTTTTGAAAAGTTAGATCTGTCAATCTAAAGTTAGAATGATTATCTCCTATCATAAGAAACTCTCCTTATATTTTATTCCATGTTGGGGTCAGATTTGGAGTATATACCGACTTTTCCTAGGAGATGAAAAATAATTTCTCCATCGATGTCATTGACATCATATAGTTAATATAATCAGATTGATACATCAGTGTCATACATCTTGTAAACATTGAACCCAAGTTATATAGCTTCTTTAACGCTGTAATAAAGTCTGTTGGGTATAAATGGCCAAAAGGATTGATAAAATTAAATTTGAAATCAAGGATTAGCTTTTGATTTTCTTTAGGCCTCTTCAAATTTAGATTACAGCAGTTTGGCTCAAACATAGTCTCTAGACTATCAGTTATTAACTTGGTGATGCATCAAAGGGGAATCTATTAAACAGCAACTTATTGGAAGAATATGTCACTTTTCCTCCTCCATTTGTAATGGCCAGGTAGATAAAGTACTTAGCTGACTTTGACTCATTTTAGAAAGGTAAGAAGGAACAATCCTGATTTAGTACTTGGATAGAATCCACCAAGAAATACAATGATATAGACAAGACTGGGAAGTAAAACAAAAGTAATAATAATTCAGAAGAAGGCATATTATGTCCCTCATTAAAGAAAACATAAAGATGTGTCACTAAGAGTCACACTTGATTCAAGAGACTTTACCCTTTTCATTTATTTGCAAAATGGTAGAATTGCTAGGATGCCACAGGATTAAAACATATAAAATTCTCAGACACTTCAGGTGATAATGATGAACTAATGATTACCAGTAAGGAGGAAGAGGAAGATGCCTGACTTAATGAAAAATCCTACACTGAGTTTTGAACCTGATTGGGGAAATAGACCCAAAGAAAATGACCCAAAGTGTAAAGAAAACAGCAGAGGGCTGATCCAAAACAAAAAGATATCTCAGCCATATTCATCTGCCACACGGTAGCTACCTTACAGCCTCATTGTCAACAGTAATGAGACTATTCTTTGCACCAAAATAGAATTCACAAGACAATTAAAAAACAAACAAGCAAATCCACAACACATGCTTCTTTCATATTAAAACAGAATTGTGCCACAGGAGAATAAGTTCTATATTTACACACACAGAGAGAGGGAGGGAGGGAACAGGGAAGGAGAGGGAGGGAGGGAGGGAGAGAGAGAGAGAGAGAATAAAAAGGAAGAAAACCAGGCTGGCTTGATCGTTTTTCTCATACCCCTTTCAATAGGCACACCTATTCCAAATGAAAACAAGGGGGAAAAAATCAAGGGATGTTTATAGAAAGTAACAGCATTGGCAAAGCTGTGAAAAAAGCTGTGAAAAAAGGAAGCTAGAGGTCCTTACTAATATATTACTATTATTTTCTCTGTGTGGCCCTATGTGGTTACTAAAAACTACATGAACTTGAAATAACCAGGTTCTTTTCATTATGCCAGCCAGGAGACAACCTGTTTCCCTTTTTCTTTTTCTTTTTCTTTTTAATGTTCGCATTGAGCAGCCATTTTGGGAGGGTTATCCAACACCTAACCCCATCAAACACAAAATATTACATTAAAAATAAGGAACTGTTTTTAGAATTTTTAAAAAAATACTCAATTTCTTTAAAAAACATCGTTTAAAGGTAACCATGGATTCCGTGCACAATAATGCTCCTGCTAAAACCTTGTGTTATTTCACTAGGCTCATGTAGGAGTCATATTTAGTTGTTTATGTCCTTGATATTAAAACTGGGTAAGTTGAATCTCTTTGATTCCCCTTCCTTCCCCCCCAAAAAATGTTTCATTATTTTTACAACATTTTGCTTTCATTTTTCAATATGATTACCCTGTTTTTTAATACATCACAGTCACTGCACTGAAGTCTATTTTTTTTCCTAAAGAAGGATCATTTTAAATGCTTCATCTTCTCAAAAAGATACATTGTACTTCTTTATCCCATTCATAAATACCAGTTCTAATTTGAGGACAATTATAAAATGTTTTCTCCATAGACTGTTGGGGAAAAAAGTTCTTCAACCACTATGAATGGGAGATGGAATTTTCCTGGATCCTTCATATATTACTAGATTGCATATATTCTTTTATCTTTTAAAAAATAAGTTTGCACTGATTCAACCTAGTCATTCTTGTCTTTTACCTAATTAAACTAATCACTGATTGTCAGTAAACATATGAAGACAACAGAAATCCATTTAATAAAAAGTGATTGTTAATTTCATGTTTGCATGAAAATTAACACAAACCATTTTAAACTTTTATCTTAGTTGGGACAATTTAAACAAATTAACCATTTTCAGTGGCCTCTTCCAAGTGATTCAAATATCATCCAGACGATGATCATGGATGGTTCACAGCACTGAAAACCAATACAGGGAAAGAGGAGGCAAAAGAAAAAAGAAAAAGCCCACGGGATGATATAAGGAAGGAAGACTCCTGTTGCAGTAAAAAAGAAAAAAAACACAGAAAAGGTAAAACTGGCAACTGAAATCTTCCTCGTATTCTGCTAAGTGTTCTTAAGTACCAACTAATCAGGATTTTTGATTAGAATCCCAAGTTCATAGAATGTAAAATACCAGTGGAAGAAAGTTTAAACAATACACAAAGATAACAACTGGACCGGCCATATTAGTCAAACAAAGATTTTTTTAGAAAGAAATAAGAAAAAAATAAAATAAAACAAAACCCTTTTATCTTCTTAACTGTGGTAGGGTGTTATTTCATCTTTGGTATAAAACAGGCCATCCATAGGCTGCATTTGATCACAACTAGGAAAGACCACAGAAATTGTCACCAATTTCTTCTAGCTATTGCTTTTTTGCACTTTTTTGACCATAAGCTCCTATCTAAGATTTTCCCCCAATGCTTTTAAGCTAGGTGTTTGCAACGTGACAAGCAAAGCAGGCTAAAAACTTTTTAAAGCTCATAAAAAAAAGACTGCAGATAAAAAGCTCTAATGCTCTGGCCAACAAACACATTTTGTAAATTAAAAAAAAAAAACCCTGAACCCTCCCTACCAATTCTTTAAAATGCAAGTTGACCTCCCTCTCAAATAATTTTATTATAAAACACTTTAGCCTTTTAGATTCTTCTTGGTCAACACTAAGAAAGTTCATAAAAGTCTTCATTTTTTTTCAAATCTTGAAGTTGTCATAGTTCCTTTATCAACAGTTTTTGTTTAATATTTTCTTTTTAGTACAGTTTTTATTTTGTTGTTGTTTGTTAACCCTAAAAATTCAGTCTGTTGAACTTCAGCACCAGTTGATCCAGGTGTAGATACATTGGAATCCATTTACTTTTCTTCTACCAAAACGTTAACAGCGTGCCTTGAAAGCCTTCGACTTCCTTAAAATTAAGGCAATTAAGATTCAATATAAATCTTACCTAAACATTTCTTTTAAAAAAAACAAACACATATGCACACAAACTCAAAAGGAAAGACACCGTTGATTTCAACAAGGGGAAAGAATTAGCTGAATTCTTGAGGAAGACCACTGGTTTCCATCTCAGCTTTCTCTCTCTTATTATCATCGTTCTTTTTTGGGAAACCAAACCGAACCAAACCAAACCAAACCAAACCAAACCAAACCAAACCAAACCAAACCAAACCAAACCAAACCAAACCAAACCAAACCAAACCAAACAAAACAAAACAAAACAAAACCAAATGAACAAAACAAAACAAACAAAAAGTATAAATGTACAGTTCCAAGTAGTAAATTCTGAATTTCAAATGTTCATTCAGATAAAATATTAACCCACTATTTTGCCATGTTTTCCCCTTTAACTAAAAAAATTAGCAAAAATAAAACTATCAGACTATATGATCAAACAATTTGCACAGCACATAGAAACACTCTTGCTGGGTAAAATAGAAAATGAAAAAAAAAAATGTTGCCGCCTGTGCAAACGGGAAGCCAACTTCTTGTTCAATGAAGTTTTTTCATTCAAGGCAAACTTTGCTGACTGACATTTTTCAGGTCTGTTCATTGTCTGTAAAACAATGAATTAAAACATTCATTAAGTAAAAAGAGCCGTCTTTTAAAAATCTTCTGTCTTTTAAATTCTTTTGAAGCTAAATTTCCTTAGCCTAGAGAGAATGAATTATAAGCATAAATTCAATTATTTGTAATTTTCTTTAAATTGGTTTGAAGGTCACACTCAATGAAGAACGTGTGGTTTTCTCATGGATTGTTTGGATTTCAGTAATTTTTGAAATATTGCAAAAATGTAGCACATCATGGGGTAGCATAATTTGAAAGAATATTTAGGATGAAATTAACATCATTGTTGGCAGCTGCTAACATAATTCCAAAACATCCTGACAAATTAAAAATGCCAGGTGTTAATCTCAAAGAACTGGTAGGAACCCATGAATGCCCATCCCCTGAAATGTTGTTCATTCCCTGAACAACAAATATATCTGCCTCTTGTACCTCTAAATAAGTTAAACTTGTACTCTACTGAAATTTTGCTTTGGCAATATATATAGCTCTGAATTCTACTCAAGAATTTTTTTTAAAGTCTTAAAGTCTACCTGGATTACTTGAAGGAGCTCTTGAGCCATGTCATGGTCAAAGTAGATTTCCTGATGTCAAATGGCTATACTACAATATTTATTTGGGGAATACTATAGCATTGTGAAGGAACTGCTAGTAAGATGCAACTTAAATTTTAAAAAATGCCTAGGAATTCCAAATATTAGTATTTCTGTAATTCAGTCAATTCCTTTGAATCCAACTAAATGGAAGTACCAAGTCAATGTTGGCTGATCTCAAAAGCTAAGCAAGCTTCGACTTAAGTACATGGATAGGAGAAGACTGGGAAATTGCAATGCTTTAAGATAGACTTGAAAATTGGAAAAAAATTATTCCAGAAGACAATGGCAAAACACTTTTATACTATTGTAAAGAAAACTATGTGGAAACGTTCATGAAGTAACCAGGGTGGAGCTCAAATCAAGGGAGACTTTACCTTATTCATATCAGTGAGGTAACAGACTTCCCTTCCTCCAAGGAAACTTCCTGTTTTTGCATGAGGACTGTTTTGGTTTTATATTTTTCCAAGGAGAGACCATTCTTAGATCAGTGGTTCACATAGATATAAAGAGGTGGATACTTTGGAAGCTGGTTTCTATTGGATATAAAATTAAACACACCTCTGATTTTGATTTGAAAGAAAAGCAGGCTGCACATTTGACCGAAAAGTTTTAAAACTTTTTTGAAAGGATTTGTTAAAGATTTTTGCCTGCCCCATGATAGAAACAAAACTGTATATATGTTTTTTCATACATCTACAGCCATTTTGTCATTACATTTAGCATGTACACTGATGTAACAAGCACGTATTACTGAAGTACTAAGGGTTCAACACCTCTATCATGTATTTATCACTCAGTCTTAGAAGCCTGCATCAGTTCCCTTTAGCACAATCGGCACTGTTACTTTCAAGAAAGTCCCATCTAATTAGATGGCCTTAATATGTGAACAGGATTATAATTCTTTATATAAATTAAAATAGCAGCCATCCACTTTTTAATGTTGTTTGATGACAAACTTGAATTGTTTATCTGTGTATCTATATAGGCAGCAAAAAATACATGTAATTTATGTAACATAAAATAGAAAATAATTGAGCCTATCTTTCACATCAATTCATCAGTGTCAAAAATGGTTATGTGGATATTGATACTGTTAATGAATCTGGAATTGTGTTTAAGAAAAAAACTGATTTTAGTGGAATTAAAATCATCTTACTTTGACTGTTGGTATGAATATGCAGATGCATGTTCACTGGATGTTTCGACAGCCATCTGTTGCTGTTGACCACTGGATTCCTGTGATGAAGGTGCTACTGTCTGTGGAGAGGTATCAGCAACTACACCCTGAAGAACATAGAGCATCTTATAGTTTTGACTATGATCAGTAACTTATAGAATACAATAACCAGCACTTAACTAACTTCATTATTTAAAGGGCAGTTGTACCATTTTTTTTATTTTGTCAAGTCTCAGATATACCAAGAGTCATGGGTTGCTAAACTGTTTATTTAATCAAATTTATTGTCTTGGTTACAGTTACAACTCTTTTATTAGGACATCAATGTTATAAAGTTTTAAAGAAAAGCATACTATGGTGCCACTTTGCACCAGCTGCTGGAACAGCTTATCTTTATAATGAACCCTGATATACTCTAGACTGCTATCATTTAACAACAGTCTCATTTGGATCTCATCAAAAGAAAGTTAATTTATTTGTTTTTTCAGTGAAATCAGAACTAAACACTTCAACAGTAAGCAATAACAACAAATGAAGATGGAAAACAAGGAAAGTAAAGTTGTTTTCTAGTTAACTGTACACTGGCAGTGCAGGTAGTCCTCAACCTATGACCACAATTGAGTCCAAAATGTGTGTTGTTAAGGGAGACATTTGTTAAATAAGCTTTGCCTGATTTTACGATCTTTCTTGCCCCAGTTGTTAAATGAATCACTGTAGTTGATAAATTAGTAACCCGGTTGTAAATGAATCTGCTTACCTCTGACTTTGCTTGTCAGAAGGTTGCAAAAGGTGATCACATAACCTTGGGACAAGAAACAGTCATAAAGATGAAATAGTTGTCAAGCATCTGAATTTTGATCACATGATCATGGGGATGCTGCAAAGGTCGTAACTTTGAAAATGGTGATAAGTCACTTTTTTCAGTGCCATTGCAACTTTAAATAGTCACTAAATGAACTATTGTAAGTCAAGGACTACCTGTATGCCAAATCTATGACCATCTGCCATCTGGGAATTAAGTTCAGTATTTGTGCTTAGTGCAATAAATTTCTGGCACTTAGACCAAGTCCTTTTCCATGAAATCAAGTTAGTTAAGCTTGCAATAGCTAACAGACAAGTATAGAGATGAAATCTTTTCAAATGTGACAGCTTTGACCCATCCTCAGTCTATGAGCAACCTTGCTATTAAGAAGGAGGATCACTGGGTAACCTGATTCACTGAAAAGCTTAAAGAGATGAAAAATTGAAAAGATGCCTTGTTGGCAGAAAAATGAATGAATGAAACTGACACAGCTATGGTCTCACATTTGGGAGTAGACACAATTTATAAGAATAGTAAACTATTTCTGCTCTTGTTGCTTACATATATTCCTATCCAGGAACTCTGTTCAGAGTTACTTGAATCCTTCTTGAAAGGAATGAGTTGGAAGATTCCTCTGCTGTAACATATTATTGAGATTCACATATGTCCTGAGTTAAACACTATTCTGATAGATTGTAGTGAGATGCTTGAAGTGATGTCTTAAAAAGTAATCTGAGATTCTTTTTGAGATTACCTGTGGGCAGGTTGAGAAATGCCTCTTTTGTGAGTGCAGCTGGATTTAGAAGTGACAAATGTTTCTTTAATGATTGGGTACCAGTTTTCTGAACTGGTTGAGACTACTAGTGAAGTCATCAGCCAAGATGTAGACAGATGTAATCAATATGCAGGCAACACCAACTGTATATTTAGACCCTCAGTTGACCAAGTAATTCTACTGTGGTTCTGTTTTGATATCAAAAGACTCTTAGGATTTATAGAGAAAAGCTCTACTGTATAGCAAGCTGAGTGGCTGTGGTTTCATCAATACAGGTAGTCCTCAACTTACGACAATTGAACCCAAAATGTATATTGGCAAGTGAAACATTTGTTAAGTGAATTTTGTCCCATTTTATGACTTTTCTTGCAACTGTTATTAAGTGAATCATTGCAGTAGTTAAGTTAGTAATTCAGTTGTTAAGTGAATCTGGCTTCCCCATTGACTTTGCTTGTCAGAAGGTTGCAAAAAGTCGATCACATTATCCCAGGTCACGGCAACCATCATAAATATGAATCAGTTTCCAAGCATCTGAATTTTGATTATGACACCATGGGGATGCTGCAACAGTCATAAATGTGAAAAATGGTCATGTCTCTTTTTTCAGTGCCATTGTAACAGTCCCTAAATGAACTGTTGTAAGTCAAGGACTACCTTACTGTTTCTGCGAGACTTAACTATTTTAGTTGTATTTCACCAGCCAGAACTCAAATGTAATTTAGGATCTTTCTGGACTTACAGTTCTTACTCAAAAAGTAAGTGGCAATATTTACCTGAGTTGGTAATTTCTTGATTGGGGTAATGTTTAGGGCTTGATTATTGATCTGATATTAATTCTGGTGTTAATCTCTGTTTATCTGGGCATTGATTGCTGGTCAGAAGGTATTTTGGTCTTTTTCATTAGTTTTTAGCTTCTTGGTTGTCTCTTTTGAATGGTATGTTCATGGATGCACTCTTCTAGTCTTTCGCCTCCCTGTATATAGAGGCTGTTACAATCCTTACACTGTAGTTGTACATGACTCCTGTTTTTTCTTCTGAAGCTACTGGGTCTTTTGCTTTACTTAGGATATTTTGTAGGGCTTTAGTTGGTTTGTGTGCTATGCTGAAGCCATGTTGTTATAAGTCATTCTAACGCTACTAATAATACTAATATTGCTTTTATTGCAAGATTACAATAATAGAATCTTACAAGTTTATTTTTATTTAAATAAATTTAAACTGATAAAATATACTCAGAAATAATGAGTTAGTTTGAAATGTCTCTAATTAATTAAAAAAATAATTTTCAGTGGGGGGGTCTTTGGCCCCCACTGAAAGGGCTCGCAAACTGGGAGTCCTCCTGGATATACAGATGTCCTTGGAGGAACATCTGACGGCTGTAACCAGGGGGACCTTTTGTCAGGTTCGCCTGATTCGCCAGTTGCGGCCCTTTCTTGATCGGGATTCCTTGTGCACAGTCACTCATGCCCTCGTCACCTCTCACCTTGACTACTGCAACGCTCTCTACATGGGGCTCTCCTTGAAGAGCACCCGGAGGCTCCAACTGGTCCAGAATGCAGCAGCGCAGGTAGTGATGGGAGCAACATGGCGCTCCCATGTAACACTGCTCCTGCGCGAGCTGCACTGGCTCCCGGTGGTCTTCCGGGTGCACTTCAAGGTGTTGGTCATCACCTTTAAAGTGCTCCATGGCATAGGGCCTAGCTATCTGCGAGACCGCCTGCTGCTACCGATGACTTCCCATCGACCCGTGCGCTCCCACAGAGAGGGCCTCCTCAGGGTGCCATCAGCCAAACAATGTAGGCTGGTAACCCCCAGGGGGAGGGCCTTCTCTGTGGGGGCTCCTACCCTCTGGAATCAGTTGCCCCCTGAGATAAGGAGAATCCATGACCTCAGTGCTTTCCGTCGTGCCCTTAAAACCCATCTTTTCCAGCAAGCTGGGCTGGCTTAAGAAGAAATTTTTTAAATTCTTTTAATCGGTTTGTGATTTCTTAAATTCTGGGCCAAATTTATATATATTTTTAACTGTTTTTTAATATTTGTATTCTATGTTCTTATTTTGGCTGTACACCGCCCTGAGTCCTCAGGGAGAAGGGCGGTATATAAATTGGAAATTAAATTAAATTAAATTAAATCTAAAAGCCATAATGGCAGTTTAAATTCAGAGTGGGACAAAAGCATTTCTTCACAGATAATCTACGCCTGATCTAGGGAATTCACTAGCTCAGTGTGATGAATTGAACTGAACTTTGATAGAGAACAGGTCTTTCAGGGGATATTAGCTCAATATTAAGTCCAGATTGGAGTAATGCCAGGAGTGGGGGAACAACATAATGGGGAAAAAACATCTTCTAATTATGATCACTACAGAAGCATCTGATTGGTTACACAAGAAACAAAATGTGGATTGAAATGGGTATTGGCCTAACTGGGAAAAGATGCTTTATGTTTTTCAAAAGAAAAGAAAAGAAAAAAGGAATGAGGTTTGTGGCACACAACATGTAATATCCATCTCATGTTTTGTATAGTAATGTAGAAACATTTTAAATCATATGTCTATATATAATACAATTGTAATATAGCATGTATACAATTTAACATTGCTAAGAATTTGACAAAATAACATGCTTGTAGAATTAGTTTTCTAATATAACAGAATAAGAGAAGGGATCTTGGAGGTCTTCCAGTCCAACCTCCTTCTCAAGCAGGAGACCTATACTATTTCAGACATGCAGCTGTCCAGTCTCTTCTTAAAAGTCTCCAATGATGGAACACCCACAATTTCTGAAGGCAAGCCATTCCACTGGTTAATTGTTCTGTTAGGAAGTTTCTTCTTAATTCTAGGTTGCTTCTCTCTTTGATTAGGTTCCATCCATTATTTCTTGTCTTGCCTTCTGGTGCTTTGGAAACTAGGTTGGCCCCTTCTTCTTTGTGGCAGCCGTCAAATATTGGAACACTGCTATCATGTCACTTTTGTTCTCTAGATTAGACATATCTAATTCCTGCAACCATTCTTCATATGTTTTAATCTCCAGTCCCCTAATCATCTTTGTTGCTCTTTTCTGAACTCAACATCTTTTTTAAATATGGTGACCAAAATTGGATGCGCTATTGTAAGTATGGTCTTACTAACGCTTTATAAAGTAGTACTAATATTTCTATCTCTCTGTTAATGTTTTTTGGTTGCTGTCTCACACAGCTAGCTCATATTTAAGTGATTGTCCACTAGGATTCGAAGATCCTCTCAAGTCATTGCTATTGAGCCAGGTTTCACCTAATCTGTACCTATACATTTGGTTTTTCTTGCCTATGTGTAAAAACCTTATTTTTCTCTACATTGAATTTCATGTTGTTAGATAGAGCCCAGTGTTCAAGTATGTTGAGAGCCATCTGAACCTTAAGCCTATCTTCTGGGATGTTGGCTATTCCTGCCAGTTTAGTGTCATGTGCAAATTTGATGAGTTTCCCTTCCCTCATTTGAATTATTTATTAAGATGTTGAAGAGTACTGGAATAAAATGGAATCTTGTTTATTTCCTCCATGTAGATATAGCTCCATTAAAGACTACATGTACAGTGCAGTTTGTCAGCAGTTGTAAATCCATCTGGTGTTGATGTTGCCTATCCCACATTTTTTTTAGCTTAGAACCAAGAAGTAGGTTGTGGTCTACTTTGTCAAATGCCTTATTGAAATCCAAATGTTCTACATCCACTGAATTTTTCTGGTCCATTAATTTTATCCCTTTGTCAAGAACAAAAAAAAGATTTGTTGGCATGATCTGTTTTTGACAAACCCGTGTTGGCTTCTGGTTATAATTTTGCTTGCTTCTAGGTGTTCTTTTTTTTTTTTTAATGATTTTTATTAATAATAAAAAGAAAAAACAAAACCAACATAAATACATTGAAACAACATACAAAACGAACAAACATCAATTCAGTCCAATGACTGACTCTTAGAAGTTACTACAACGGTGGGTTATTTTTCATATTTCTATTTGTATCAATATCTACAGTCACCTGTTTACTTGGTTATATATGTATATATATAATTGACTCCTTATTTACTTCTATGCATTTCTATTGAATAGTCGAAAGTCATCTTTATATTCCTATTTTTGCCTCCAGCCAGCTGTACCATCTTTGCCATACTAAATAGTAATCAGTATCATCTTTCTCTTGTATTTCTTTTGTGAGCTTATCCAATTCTGCACATTCTGTAATTTTAGCTATTATTTTGTTTTCTGTGGGTAACTGTTCAGATTTCCAATATTGGGCAAAGAGTATACGTGCTGCTGTGAGGATATGGATGATCAGATATTTTATTTCTTTGGTATATTGTGCTGTGATTATTCCCAATAAAAAGGTTTCCGGCCTCATTTCCAGTTTTTGTTTCGTGATTTCTTCAATCATTGTTTTAATTTGTTGCCAGTATTGTTTTGCCCTTCGGCATAGCCACCAGAGATGATAATATGTCCCTTTCTGTGATTTACATTTCCAGCACAACGGAGATATATTTGGGAACATCTTGGCTAGGCGCGCCGGTGGGAGATGCCATCGGTAGAACATTTTGTAAAGGTTTTCCTTATAGGGTATAGACAAAGTCATCTTATAATTTATCTTCCACAAATTCTCCCACTTATCCAATTCAATAGTATATCCTATATTTTTGGCCCATATTATCATATTCTCTTTGACAACCTCCTCTTCTAATTTGTATTTTAGTAGGTACTTATAAATTTTGGTAATCATTTTCTCATCTGTACTTTGTAATATTTTATCCAATTCATTTGGTTCATTTTGGAATCCGAATTGTGCCCGATCAGTTTTGTATCTTGATTCTATTTGCATGTATGGCCTCCAATCAATGCCTATACCCTGATTTTGTAATTCTTGTCTTGTTTGTAATTCTCCTTCACTGTTCAGTAGTTCTTTATAAGTCCTCATTTTCTCTATATCCATGGCATTGGGGTATATTAGTGCTTCCATTGTCGATAGCCATCATGGAATCTTGGTATAATGTTTTCTAATCTCTTGCCATGATTTGTACAATGATTCTCTGATAATATGTTGCTGGAAATATCCGTGGTGCTTGTCCTTTCCCTCCCACAAAAAGGCGTGCCATCCGCGTTGTAATTCAAAGCCCTCTAGTGATAGCATTCTTTTATTCTTAAGGTCTATCCAGTCCCTTATCCAGTTTAGCGATGCTGCTTTATAATATAACTCCCAGTCCGGTAGGCCTAAACCTCCTTTTTCCCGAATATCTTGCATACACTTTATTTTGATTCTGGCCCTTTTCCCATTCCAGATAAATTTTGTTATTATTTTATTAAGGTCCTTAAAAAAGTTCTTTCCTGGCCAGATTGGGGTTACTTGAAAAAGGTAGAGTAATCTGGGCAGTATATTCATTTTTATGGATGCAATTTTCCCTAGAAATGACAGTTGTAATTTGTTCCACGTTTCCAGATCTTTTCTAATTTGTTTCATTAATTTGTTATAATTGTCTTCTCTAATTGTTATTGCTTTGGCAGTAAGCCAGATTCCTAGATACTTTATTCTCTTTACAATTTGTATTCCTAATTTGTCTTCTAGTTTTGTCTCCTGTACCTTTGTCAAATTCTTTGCTAATACTTTAGTTTTTTGTTTGTTAATTTTAAGCCCTGCGACTCTTCCATATTCCTCTATCTTCGCTAAAAGTTTGGTTCCTGTTATTTCCGGTTGCTCCATTATAAATACCACATCGTCAGCGAAGGCTTGCAATTTGTACTCTTCTTTCCGTGTTCTCAAACCTTTTATTTCCACATCTTTCCTAACTTCATTTAGTAATATTTCCAATGAAATTATGAACAGTAGTGGGGATAAAGGGCAGCCCTGTCTCACACCCTTTTGTATATCCAGATTTTCAGTCATATCTCCATTAATCATAATTTTGGCCGTTTGGAGGGAGTATACTTTTCTAATCATATGTAAAAATTTAACACCAAAGTCCATGGTTTCTAGTTGCAATATGAGGAAATTCCAATTTAGATTGTCAAAAGCCTTTTGTGCGTCTAAGAAGATTAAAGCTACTTGTTTATCAACTCTTTTCTCGTAATATTCCAGGACGTTGATAATTGTTCTTATGTTGTTTTTGATCTGTCTTCTTGGGACAAAACCGTTCTGATCTGTATGTATGTATTTATAAATAATTGTTTTCAGTCTTTGCGTTATAACCAACATGAAGAGTTTATAATCTACATTGAGCAATGAGATCGGCCTATAATTTTTAACTTGTGTGGGGTCCGTGTCTTCTTTGGGGATAAGTGTAATAATGGTTTCAGTCCAGGATTTGGGAATTTCTGCTTCTAATAATGCATCATTGAGGACTTGGAGTAACAGTTCATCCATTGCATTTTGACAGTTTTTATAAAACTCCGTTGGTATTCCGTCCGGGCCTGGGACCTTGTTGTTTTTTTGCTTTTTCCTTGCTTCCACCAACTCAGACATCGTAATTGGTCTATTTAATGCTTCTCTATGGGACTCCTCTAATTTTGTGATGTTTGTTTTACGTAAGTATTCCTTAATGTCTTCATCCCGAATCTCTTCTTTCTTGTAGAGACTTTGAAAAAAATCTTTGACTATACATTTTTTGTCTAGATTGGTATGGTATATTTGTCCTGTTTCGTCCTGCAATTGAAATATTGTTCTCCTTTTTTTTCTTTTTTCAATTTATACGCTAACCAGCACCCCGTTTTATTTGCATGCTCAAAATGTTTCTGTTTTGCTAATTTGATTTTCTGTGCAATTTCTGTCTGGGTAATCAGATTGATTTTATGTTTAGTAAGGTTTAATTTTTCTTTTATTGTTTTGTTATGGGGCTCCTTCTGCAATTCTAATTCGTATATTCTAAATTGTTCTAACAACTTATTCCTTGACTGTTGTTTCTCTTTATTTTTTTTTGCCATATACGCAATTGTAAGACCTCTTATGTATGCTTTAATTGTGTCCCAAAGGTTTTGAAGCGATGTCTGTTCTTTAGTGTTTATTTGTAGGAAGATTTTAACCTCTTTCTCAATCATCTGTATGTATTCCTTATCTTTTATTATTCCCGTATCCATCATCCACCTCCTTTGCTTTCGATGTCCTTTCCATACTATTTTAATGGGGTTATGGTCTGCCCAGGTGTTCACTGCTATTTCGATATTTTTTACCTCCTCTCTGAGGTCTGAAGTCATCCAGGCCATGTCGATCCTAGACCATGACTGGTGTGGGTCGAATAATATGTATACTGTTTTGTTTGCATGTTTGCCTCTCTCCATACGTCATGTAGATGTAGTTCGTTGATCATGTCTTTGAAAGGTTCCGGTAGAGTTTTCTTTCTGGTTTTACTTTGTTTATTACTCCGATAGTCTTTTTCTATGTCGATGATTGCATTGAAATCTCCTACCATGCAAATAGTTTCGTATTCCAGGTCTTTAACTATATTGTGTAGCTTTTTAAAAAAGTCATTTTGGTTTCCGTTGGGTGCATATATGGATATTAATAATATTGTTTTGGATCCTGTTTGTATTTCTATTATTAAGATACGTCCTTCTATGTCTGCATATATTTGTTTTGTTTTTAGGTATTTCTTTACATATATTACGACTCCTCTCTTTTTTTGGTCTCCTAGAGCTGCATATAATCTTCCTAATCTTTGGTTGTCCAATAGTTTTTGATGCTGTCTTTTGATATGTACCTCTTGGAGTGTTATGATATCTATTTCTAGCTTTTGGAGTTTTGTAAATGTCTGTTTTCTTTTAGCTGGTGAATTAAGTCCGTTTATATTGATTGAAATAAGTTTTAGCTCTCTTTCCATCTCTCTTTATTTATCTATCCGTTGTTTGCAGTCTTTTTGTGTTTCTAGTAATCATTTGCGTCTTTTCCCTCGCTCCCTCTCTCTCCATTCTTTCTCTTTCCAATCTTCTCCCCTCTTCTTGGTCTCTTTCTTCTTTCTCTGCCCGCTGTTCCTCTTGCCTCTTAAGTTCCTCTTCTTCTCTGCTCTCCCGCTCCACCTCCAGTACGAAGTGTTGGTCGAAGAAATCCTGTGCTTTTCCTACGTTATCAATTCTGTATTTTTTGTCTTCCCAGGAGATTAGTAGGCCCTCCGGTATTAGCCAGCAGAACTTTATTTTATATTTATTCAACTGTGCCGTTAGAAAGTTGTAGTTCCTTCTTTGGTCCCTTGTCCTTTTTGGTATCTGTTTGAGGGTTAAAATTTCTTTTCCCTTATACATAGCTGTATCTTCTCTCATCTTCCTGTAGATCTCTTCTTTTAAAGATTTTTTTGTAAATCTAATGTGTATTTCTTTTGGTAACTTATTTCTCTGGGCGTAGTTCGTGTGAACTCTATAGATTTCATCTATTCCACTTCGTATCTCTTCCTTGTCCCTCTGGGTCACTTCTGAAAGTATCTCAGTCATGATTTCTCCTAGGTCCTCCTCCTTTTGCTCTTCTACGTTCTGAAACCTTAAGTAGAAGGATGCCTTCTCCATCTCAAGATATGATAACGTGTCCTCTAGGTCCTTATTTGTGGCTGCTTGGTTATATTCCATCTTCTCCATTCTCTTATTCGTATGTTCTATTCTCTCCTCCACCTTATAAATCCTCTGTTCGTTTTCCTCTATTTTGTGTTGTATCTTTCCTATCTTCTCATCCATGTTTCTAATATTATCCTTTATCTCTCCCACATCCGTCCTAAGTTCCTCGTGATTTTTCCTTGTCTCCTCATGGTTGTGGGCCATGGTCTCTTGCATTTTATTCATTCCTTCCTGGATCATCGTTAATACGGAATGAATGTTTTGCATACTAAGGGTGGGGGTTGCTTTATCTTTTTCCATAGTTTCAACTGTTTTTTGTTGTGCTGGGGAGGCCGTGAGTATCATCTGGTTTGATGGTATTTTCTTACTTAACTTAGTAATTGTTGTTGAACTTGTAGTTGCCATTAGTATTTCTTTTGTTTGTTATCTTTGTTATCTTCTCCCAGAATTTCATATACTGATTACTATTTGGGCTGTTATATTTCTTTTGGTATTTATGTTTGATTGGTGGTTTTCAGTAATCCCGGTAATCCCAGGGAGATAAGCAACTAAGATGAGTTTCCTTGCCACACTATCACTGTCTATATATAAATTTGTCTATAAGTTCTATCTTTCACTTTTCAATATTTTACAGAGTTCTTCAATTCTTGATGGCTATTTGGCCTATATTACTCTCTAAACATGGGGGTAAAATATAAAGGGAGGGAGTGAGGGAAAAGTCTAATACTTCAGCAATTCATCAGTTAACTATCCTTATAATTAATTACTTACTATCTTATTTAAATTTATTATTAATTACTATTTATCAAATCAATTACCCTTAATTACAATCCTAGATTCAATTAGTCTGTCTAATATAGTTTTTCAAAACTAAACATACCAAACAATATGATATTTAACTACCAAGATAAAATATAGCACTAAGATAAGTATAAATATATATTTAAAGTAAATATGAAACTAAGTTAACAATTATATATGTAGTATATAAGGTTATATATGAGATTTCAAAAACAGTACATTTAATATTAATGCTTTTTATGCTTATTAATCACTAATTTGTTATCAGCTTTTAATACAATTGATTATACTTTACAATTGATTCTTCTTCTTCTAGATCACTCTCTTCTTATTTTTTTTTTTTCAAATTTGTATCCTTCTTATTTATTGTCCAGGATCTAATGTCCCAATACTTTTAGATTGAATGTCCAGTGTCCACCAAAGCTCCAAAACTCCTGAGTGTCCACCTTTCAACAACAACAAAAAAAAAATAGAAAAAAATAATCCAAGTCCCAATGTCTAAGTGCTGTCCAAATTTCGTCCAAATCTCCAAATATCCAAAGTCCAAAAGTCCAAAGAAAAATATTCCACTTAGGTTGGTTTGATTTAGCTCCAAAAGTCACTAGCTTCCACTTTAAACGAAGTTTTTCTGCCGCTCTCTCTTCCGGTATCGGCTGCTTGTTAATTGCCTCGTTGTCACCTCCACAAAGGGCAAAGTCTATCAAATTTATCCCTTTCTCTCCTTAAGTTCCATCTCTCCTCTGTAGCAAAATATCCAAAATCCAAGTTTCTCTGGGATCACTTTCTCCTCCTGGGTTTCCCCTGGATTTCCTCCGCTTTTGCCGGTTATTAATTTGTGCGCTGTCACTGTCAAGATGGAATCCGTCTCCGCTTATTTCTCAGTCGCCGCTTGTCTAGCGAAGGTTCGCTTCTTAGGTGGAGTTTTATCTTCTTCTGCCTTCGATTCTCACGTTATGGATTGTAAATATACCTTTTGAGCTCTTTTTCTTCCCGATCCTTCCACCGAAGTCTTCTTTATTTGATTTTCGCTTCCCTCTTAGTCAGCTGTCAACGTTTCTGGCCAGCCGGGGTGGCTGGTTTTTCCCCGATCAGGATTAAGGGGGATTTCCTGAACCTTCGGGGGGATTGCTGTCCTCCCCGAGGTCCTCGGAGTTTCCCCTTTTTTCTATTGATCTCTCCGAGGTCAATAGTGCCTAAATCGGCTCCTAAATCAGAGATATTAGGGACCTGCTTGCTTCTAGGTGTTCATAGATCTGTTGCTTGACTATCTTTCCCAGGATCTTCCCATCTATTGATGCTGATTAATCTATAGTTTCCTGAATCTGGGCTGTGTATGAAGAATGAATTAAGCAGCTCTCTACTGCCTGTTACTTCCTTGTTATCTTCTCTCATTAATGGACAGGTTGTTCCCTTGACTTTTTCTTGTTTTTGTAAGTTGAAAGAAACATTTTTGTTATTATTTTTGACATTTGTTACAAGTCTTATTTCATTCTGAGCCTTAGCTTTTCTGACTTTATCTTTGCAAGTTTAGGTTATTTGATGATATTCTATGTGTCCCTCTTTCCATTTTTTTGTACTTATACTTTTTGTCTTTCAGTTTATCAGAGTATTCTTTGTGTAACCATGCTGGTTTCTTCTTTGATTTCTTGTTTTTCTTTTTCAGTGGTATTGAGCTGGACATATTTTCAGAGTTTCCAAAGCTTCTTGAATTGTTTCCTCCTTTAATATTTTCATCCATGGAATCCTTCCCAAGCTCTCTCTGTTAAAATCAGCTCTTTTAAAGTCTACTGGTTTTATTATGTTCTATTGCTTGTGTTGGTGTTATACTGAATTCCAATATGACATAATCAGTCTCCTCCAAAGTTCAACCCCTTCTATCACTTCTTTTCGTTAGTAAGAATTAGGTACAGATTAGCTGTTCCTCTAGTTTCCACTTCTACATTTGAATGACAAAGTTGTCAGCGAGGTTGGTCAGGAACCTGTTGATCTCTCACTTGATGCAGAGTTTGTTTCTCAGTTGATGTCAGGGTAGTTAAAATTCCCCATTACATTTGTTAACTGATTAACAAAAAGCTATCTATTTCTTCTGTTTGGTTAGGTGACCCATAGTATACTATGGTATAGTATAGTATACACCTATGACAATGTCTTTTTTCATTTTATTTTGACCCATATGCATTTCAGGAGGCTTTCATTCAGTAGGTTTGGCGAACTAGTAGCGAATATTGGGGCTAGTTTGCCAAACTGGTAGCAATCACTGGTTGGCCATGCCCTCGAACCAGTCTGCAGCCCGCAGTCCTGCCATGCTTGCCTGCCTTCAATGTAGCCTTCCAGGCATCCCAGTGGCCAGCTTGCAAAGGCAGGCAAGCAGAAGGCCATGTGGAAGGCAGGCAAGCATGGCAGAGCTGCGGGGAAGAGAATAGGCTGCTAGCCCCCTTCCCCGCAGCCCTGCCATGCTTGCCTGCCTTCCACGATGCCTTCCCAGCATCCCGGTGGCCAGCTTGCGAAGGCAGGCAAGCAGAAGGCCACCTCGAAGGCAGGCAAGCATGGCAGGGCTACAGGGAAAGGAGCTAGCAGCCTACTCCCTTCCCCGCAGCCTGCCATGCTTGCTTGCCTTCCACGCTGCCTTTCCAGCATCCTGGCAGCCAGCTTGCAAAAACAGGCAAGTGGAAGGCCACGTGGAAGGCAGGCAAGCATGGCAGAGTTGCGGGGAAGGGAGCTAGCAGCTTACTCCCTTCCCTGCAGTCTTGCCATGCTTGCCTGCCATCCACACTGCTTTCCCAGCAGTCCCCCATGCTCGCTTGCCTTCCAAGGTCAGCGTCCAGCCCAGCCAGGCCAGTGGATGGTGGCTGGCCCTTGGTGGAGCTGCCGCTGCTGTGATGCCCCAGGACATGTGCAGCAGCCCCTCCACTGCGGCGCTGCCACCCTTCTGAGCCTTGGAGCAGGGGCTGCATCTCTACCAAGGCTGCCCACACTCAGCCTTACCAATGCTCTGGCTCCATTGGGCATGCTGAATATGCCGATAGAGGATCTAGAAGGTAAGGCTGATGCTGGCAGTGAGGGATGGAGAAAGATCCACTGTGCTCAGCTCCTCGGAGGGACATGGCAAGGTTCACTCACCTTTTGGGTCTGGTGCACTTGGCTTCCATGGGGCCTTTGGCCGCCAGCCGCTTGCTTGCCTTCCCCTCTGCCTTGGGTCCTGCCTGCTCTCCTGGAGCACTGCCACACTGCTGCCATTCACTTTTTTCCTTCTCCCACTGTGAAATAAAAGCGAAAGGCAGCGGGGTTGCCTCAGGAGGTTGCTTTGGGAAGGCAGATGTCTGAAGCCAGGCAGGGAGGGAAGGTGGCAAGAACGGCGGCGGCAGGCAAGGGAGCGCCAAGATGAAGGGCTACTCGCACTGGCGTGCCTGGATAAGCACTGCTGCCCAGGCCGAAGGGAAAGTGCTGCGGGCTGTGTGGTGGTGCGGTCGGGATCCGGCCCACTCCCTGCACGGGGGGGGGGGGGGGCTTCTGCCCCTCTTACTCTGTTTCTTCACTGCCGGGAAGTGGTGGCATGGCTGAGCCTCCTTCCCCCGGAGGACCAGACTCTGTGGGTCAAGTTCCTGGCGCTGGTGGTCAAAGAAAACAGGCAGGTGGGTGGGTGGGTGGGAATCCAGTGGGCTGCTTCAGAGCCCCAAGCCCCGCATAGCTGGCATGGGAGTCATGGGTGGAAGGTGGCCTTTTCTGCCATGGCTTAGGACCCGGGTACTTACGGGACCGCCTGCTGCCACCAGTAGCAACAATTTTTAGATTTCACCACTGCTTTCATTCATGGTTTTGTGCATTTTGTAGAGATGCAGTAATCCCTTACATATACTGTAACTTCATCTCCTCTTTTGTTACGTCTGTTTCTTTTGAACAATTTGTATCCTTCCATTATTGCATTCCAGTCATGAATTCATCCCACCAAGTTTCAGTAATGGCTACTATATCATACTTACTCTCATGTACTAGTTCTTCAAGTTCACCTTGTTTGTTCACCAGATTTTGAACATATGTGGCTAGGCATTTGAGTCCTTTATCGCTCACCCTAGGTATGTTTCCTATATTTCTATATAGGAAGATCCTAAGGATTGGTCACCCTGCCCTCTCAATTTTAGTTTAAAGCCCTTCTGATTAGTTGAGCCCGTCATTTTCTGAATACATTCTTCCAAGTTCTTGTGCAGTGCAGCCCATCCCTTGTCAAAAACTCTTCATGTAGGTAATGCAGACCATGGTCTAGAAATCCAAATTCCGGTGGTGACGACATCGTGAGCGGGGTGAGGAACGGCAGCTGCCATCTCTGGAACCCCAATATTCCTTGATAGAAGCCTTTTAAGGGCTTTTCCGATCCCGTAGAGATTGGAAAATAAGAGGGGAAGTTCTAAAGCCTCTAGACGCAGCGCTAGTGTCGAAGGGGAAACAGGACAACCCCCCCCGAATCTATCAAAGAAAAAGTCCACTCTTCGGGCGAACAGGAGCGATGGCGGCCGCCTAGAGTGAAGCTATCTATAGAAAAGCGGTTTCGAGTGGCAGAGCGGAGCGGAGACCCCCAGCAGCATGGCGTGATGAGAGAAAAGCGGAGAAGAAGGACCGCTATCATATAAACCAATTTATGGTGGTGACTTACAAATGGAGCGCATATACCAGGTCAAAACGGCAGTGAGTGAAACAAAACCTCGTGGAGTGACGAGCAATCCGGCGGTGGTGAAATAAGCACAAAAGAAGAAGACCATGGATGTTGATCTTTCATTGGAAGTATAGATGAAAACACCACTCATGCTCCTTAACTTTATTGCCTAGCTGCTCATAATTTCTAGATATTATTTTCTGGTTCATTGTCATGTCCTTTGTCCCTACATGAAGGAAAAGAAAGGGATAATAATATGTGGCCTTGATTATTTTGGTAAAACTTTCAGCCACATCTTTGATTTTTGCTCCAGAGAAATAACATTCCTTCCTCAATTGAATGTCCACTCTACAGATGGCTGGTTCTGTTCCTCTGGGAATGGAATCTCCTATCATCAAGACCCACCTTTCTTTTCCAGGGATGTCTGAACTACTTTTCTTCCTTTCACAGGAGCACTTCATGATCAGCTCCAAAGGGACTGGATATATTTTATTTTTATTTAACTCTTTGCGTTCCAATAATAGCAGCCAGATGACCGTTGTTAAAAACATACATTAAAAACTGCATTTTATAAGAAGAATTAAAAATCTAAATCTATTTTGTTACAGATTGATTTTTCTGTTTATGAGAACCCAAAATAGTTAGATCCCAGTTCATCAAGCTTTTAGATAACTGTTATGAAGTTCAAATAAGATGTTTCAATTAATGTCAATAACAAGAAAGGGCACAGAGTTAAAACTGCTATATTGAGAAAAAGGTGATCTTGGAGGCATGGGCAATAATGCAAAGTTTTTGTTGTTCCTAGTATTTAAATTTTACTTAAAGAATGAAGACTTCCTTAACTATTAAAAGAGTGGCAAGTGAATCTATTTTATGGAAGACAGAGTTCAAACCCAATTATCAAGACCATTCTGTATCATATATATCAATGTATGCCATATATCTTTGGGTGAAAAGTAGCCTGGAGTGAAGTTGCGATGAACCAAAACATACATATACAGCCTTAAAAACGAATATGGCTTTTTGTTTCTCCTCTCTAGTAATTGCCTAGAAGGCTTTATCAAGGTGAAGAGCAACAGAACCCGGATGATAGTTCTTTGGGCAGTTTGTGAGCTGTAGGACCAAGGACAGGGACTTCCTGGGATTTTAATCAGCAGGCTTCGTTTACAACAGGGGTGTCAAACTCGATTTCATTGAGGGCTGCATCATGGTTGTGTTTGACCTCAGGAGGGTGGGGGGCGTGGCCAGAGCCAGCTTGAGGGGGAGCCTGTGGTGGCCCGAACACTCTGCCAGCAAAAACATGTGCAGCCCTCCCGAGCTCTGTTTCCGGCTGCAATGGTCTTTTGCAACCCTTTGCCAATGAAAATGGAGCTTGCATAAAAATATACAAGATAGACTTACTTCAAGAGGGACAGCTGTTGGAGGCACAGGAGTGTACTGGGGAATATAGGTCCCTTGCATAGGTGCAGCAGCCGTCATATACTGGAAGAAGAAGAAATTATCATTATTGTATAACTAGAGCATCCTAAAATTGGAAAGGAGGATAGGTCATTGAGTACAATTGCCTTGGTCAGTGCAGTTAAAATATTCTGATTGATAGATGTCTAGCTTCTACCTGAACATACTAATGCACAAGAGCCGTCCATCTCTTGGGTAACTGATTCTATGTCAAACTGCTCTTGCTATTAGAATGTTTTTCTAACATTTAACCAGATTCTGAATTCTTATAATTTAAATGCATTATTTTGTGTCAGGGACACTGGAAAAAATGCATTATTTTGTGTCAGGGACACTGGAAGAACAGACCATGTCCTCCTATATGATATCCTTTCAAATATTTGAAGAATACTCTCTCAAGGCTGAACATTTGCATTTTTTCTTAATTTTCTTTATGCCATTGTCTGAATCCTTCTTGAAGTATAATGCCCAAAGTTAATCCCAGGACATGAAATGGATCTCATCAATATAGAATAATATGGAACTACTTCTTCATATGCTTTGAATATTACATCCTGATTCAAGCCAAATATTTTTATTTATTTATTTCAGCTATATCATAAAGGAAGGGAAAAAAAGAAAGTCAATCTTGCTGGACTCACTGAAATGGTCACTATACTCTACCCAATTATATACAGGATTGAATTTCACACAGTATTATGACTCCAAATCTTTTGAACAACAGCAGGAAAAGTGGTAGTTGTAAATAAAATAATTCTTTAAAAGTATAGCATGCAGTGCCTTTATCATGGTTAAATAAATTTCAATCAATATTGCTAACCAGCAGTAAACATTTTATACAACTGAAATACCATGCAGCAGAACTGTTTTTATACTATACTTATGACCAACATACATATATGAGTTACTTCATGCAATAAATAATGGGATTTTTAAAGTTCCATTGATTTCAGCAGGAAAATGACCCATTAGATGCTTTCTCCCCAGCTGAAAATCATTAATGCTGGAATTGCTTTAAATTGCTTGGCTTAAACCAACTATAATAGCAGAGTCTACTGATATATTATATCAGTAATCTAATTTTTATCTTTTAAACCTAGGGCTAAATCTGGATTTGCTGCTAATAATGTTAATTATTGCATTTTTAAAGAAAATATGGATGATTTGCAGAGGTAGGAAAAGGTTTACATCAGGACTATAATATAGAAAAATGAATGTTATTTTCTAAAATCCCAAATAGCTTCTCTCACATATTTACTGTTTGATTTAGAAAGAAGAATCCACTGGTATTAATGAGTCTCTCTTCTGGGATACCAGCATTGGTTTGGTATAATGGTTACAGTGCTAGATTAAAAACTGGCTGTAAATGCCTTCCTTAGAAGGGAAATTGGCAAGAGTTGAAGTCAAACTCTCTCAGCCCTGCCCTATAGAGTTGTTGTGGGAAAAAGAAGAGGAGCAAGCCTTATGTATGCATGCAGCCTTGAGCTGTAAAAAATAAAGGTGGGATATAAATCTAATGAATAAATATGTGATGGCAGAGTAGGAACATTGAGGCAGAAAACAATCTAAAACATTAAAGCATTAATAAAAAAAAGACGCCTTAATTTCTACATATTTTCACTTTTGTAGAATGCAAGAAAAAAACTGAAATGTGTTTGCCCCAATCTCCCAAAGGTTACACGTTCAAGACTTTAAAAATATCATGCTCAACACAATATGCTTATGGTCTAAAGATTTTTCCCATTGATATTTGATCCAAAAAATAAGAAAAAGAAATGTCTGACACCATAATTACTCCTCTTTAGTAAATGGTCTAGAGATTAGAGTTAAATACAGTATTTTCAGTATATTTCCTCTGGCATATATTTATTCATTTTAATTGTCATTTTTACACACATACACACACCCCAGTGGTTTTATCCAGCTCGCACGAACTGGTAGTGCCGGAGGTGGGAGGCTCTGCCCCTCTGCCGTGATGTCATTACATCCCATTTTTGACCCTCTGTGCATGCGCAGAAGAGGCTCGTGCGCTCACATTCCCGAACCGGTAGCGAAGGTAAGTGCATTTCACCACTGACACACACACACACATACACACTTATATGATTTGAAAAGAAACCAGAGTATATTTAAAACATTTATATGACTATCCAAAGTAACTCTGAGCAGCAAATGAAGCAATCCCCCCACAAAATATGTAATACACATGTTCACAAACAAAAATGAAACAATAAGACAATAAAATGGTGATTCAAACAGCAATAACATCTAATCAGAACTCTAATGACCCAAATTCTTTGGAAAAAAAACAGATTTTGACAGCATTTCTACCAAATACCAACCAAATGTCAGGAAGAAAATTATTTTGAAAGATGGGAGCCATCATCAATGTTGGTGTTGGTCACCACCTTTAAAGCGCTCCATGGCATAGGACCCGGGTACCTTCGAGACCTTCTTCCGCCACCAACAGCCTCCCACTGACCAGTCCGCTCCCACAGAGAGGATCTCCTCAGGGTGCCATTGGCCAAGTCATGTCGGCTGGCGACACCCAGGGGGAGGGCCTTGTCTGTGGGAGCCCCAGCCCTGTGGAATGAACTGCCCCTGGAAATTCGTAAGATTTCTGACCTCCGGGTATTTCGCTGTGCACTCAAGACCCTATTGTTGGACTTCCGCTGGCTCCGTGAGCTTTGAAAGACGTTCTTTTGAGAGCGTCTGCTCCCTGGCTCCGTTAAAGCCCCAGAACAGCCGACAAATGCTATCTGGAGGCTTGAAATTCTCTCCCCGGGCAAAGGGGAGAGAGAAGAGCAGGCAGGTGGAGGTAGAACCCCCCTGAACGCCCTAGGAAAAATCCTGGGGCGTGAAGGGCGCGTGTTCCCTGAAAGCCTGTCAAGCCGCTCCAGACCAGGGACGTCTCCGCTAATTAGCTAATTAGCGGAATTAGAAGCCGCGACCAATCTTGCTGAATGGAAATGAGGGAATTAACATCTTGAACAAACAGCAGGCGGAACGAGCAAGGAGAAATCAGACTGCAAGTATTTTTTACCTAACTCCAATGCCTAGAGCCTCCTTCGGAAGTAATCACTTAGTACTTTGCAACAATATGGCGATTGAAGCTTGAAAGGGTGGGGGAAACGGAAAGTTACAGGAAAAGTTTCGTTTTGCTGGCAGTCCTTCGCTTGGGGAAAAAAAAAAAGCTTTTGTGCTGACAGATTTTAAACGTTAATTAACATTGGGAAATCTTTTGAGGAACTCTTCTTTTTGACTCTGATTAAATATAAAGACTAATTTCAAACTGGAAATGGCCTCAAAGTCTGTAAAAACTGTTCCTACTAAAGGAACTGGGAGTGCTGGTAGCTCCCCAGCTCATATTCCTAGATCACAAGTTTCTGCTCCTCCAGCGGATCCACAGACTTTAACGTTGGAAATGTTGCAACAAGCTCTCCAAATCACCCAAAATAAAATTGTTGATGTGATTGATGAAAAAATTAAGGAAACTAATGAAAAAATTAAGGAAACTAATGAAAAGATACAGGCTGTGTCAGATGAGATTGCAATTCGCAATCAGGGGATTAGGGATGATATATTAATGGCATTTAAGTGTCTGGCAAGCAATATTGAGATGGTGGATGACAGAGTTGAGGAAATTAAACAATCTTCTGAAATTTTGGATAGCAAAATAGGAGAAGCTCAAAACAGAATTCAAAGGGCTGAAGACGATGTAATAATGGTACAATACAGAGATATGGAATTTGCTTTAAGATTTAGAGGGGTGAAGGAGAATAAACAAGAGAATTTGAGAGAAATGATGTCTGAGGCATTGGCACCGCTGGTGGGGGAGTCCAAAAATGATCTGGGCTGGCAGATGGACAAGCTGTACCGTGTTAACTCCTGGATTGCTAGACAGAAACATCTACCAAGAGACATTGTGATATATTTTACTACAAGGAGAGTACGCAACGAAATTTTACAGGCTACTTTTAAAAACAAGCTTCGGGTGGAAGGCCAGGAAGTAATGACAATGAAAGAAATCCCCCCTAAGATCTTGAGAGCTAGAAGGGAGTATGCCTTTCTGGTGGATGAACTGAGAAAACGTCAGATACAGTACAGATGGGAGGTGCCAACTGGACTAGTGGTGACTTATTCAGGAGAGAGATATCGGCTTAACACAATTTGGAAAGCAAGAGACTTTCATACTAATGTATTAAAGGCTGGCACACCCAAATCAACTAAATCACCAGAAGGCAAAAGAAAGAAAGAAGTAATGGAAGCTGAGACAGAAGAACTCTTGACAGTAGTTCAGCGGGGAGCTTTGGCTGATCAAGAAGAAATACAAATTCAAATGGCTACTCAAGAGTTGGCGCTGATTGATTTCTCGCAGTTACCAAAGGATCAAAGACAGACCAGATCGGTGACAGCTAGACTCAAGGAAGAATTAAGACAGCAACAATCCCAGATGGCAACTCAAGAAATGATTCAAGATACTACTAGAACAGGAGCAGTGGGGGGAGCAAGACCTAAAAGTCAAATGAGATCAGAGCATCAGGACTTGCTTCAGAGGCAAGTAAAAGGAGAAAAAATACTTGTACTTGGAGTTTATGCCCTGAATCAACAACAAGAAAACTTTTATAATTTACTACATTCAAAATTGACACACTGGGCATATAAAACTTGTATCCTGTTAGGCGACTGGAATGGTGTTTTGGATATTAAAAAAGACAAGATGGGACCTAAACAAAATGTGTCAACAAGAGCAAAATTGCCCAAAGCATTTTGGGAAATGATGGATGACTGGGAGTTGAGAGATATCTGGCGTGAAAGAAACCTGGAAGAAAAAGATTTTACTTTTTTTTCAGATAGACATCAATCCTTTTCAAGGATTGATTTTATATTAATTACTAACGATCTTTTATCCAGGGTGAAAAATACGAAGATTTGCTCAAGAACATTGACAGACCATAGTCCAGTTTGGCTGGAATTGGAGTATGAGAAAGGGCCTAGGAGGTCCTGGAGGTTAAATGATAATTTGTTTAGGTATGAAGAAAATGTAAAAGAGTGTAAAAAATTTATGAAAGAATTTTTTGTTACGAATATGCAAAAGGGCACATCGATGGAAATGGTATGGGATGCAATATATGCGAGGAATTTTGATATATTTGAATAATAAATATAGAAAGAAACAGGGGACAAAAAGAAAAGAATTAGAAGATGAGATTAGTAAACAGGAACGGGCTTTAGTAGCTAATCCAACAGATAAGAAAATTAAAGAGGCAATCAATTTATTGAAAGGTCAATTTAATATGTTAATAGCAGATCAAGTGGCAACTAATTTAAGATATGCAAAACATAATACTTTTTACAATGCCAATAAACCAGGCAGGTGGTTAGCATATTTGTTAAGGAAAAAGCAAAAATCAAGGACAATAGAGAGAATAAAATATAAGGGTAAAGAGGTTTATGAGCAACAATTGATTAAAAAATCTTTTTTAGAGTTTTATTCGAGGCTGTATACTGGTGATAAAATTAAAGATATAGATATAGATAGATATTTGCAGAAAGAGAATATTTATACAATTTCAAATGAGCAGAGGGATAGTTTAAATCAATCGATAACTTCTGAGGAAATTGTGTTAGCAATTAAGCAGTTGAAAGTGGGTAAAGCTCCTGGGACGGACGGTTTGACGGCTATTTACTATAAAACCTTACAGGAGGAAATGATAGAACCGCTGAAAGAATTATTTAACAATATACAACAGGGAGGAGAGGTACCTCCAACTTGGAAGACAGCATTTATTTCGTTGATCCCAAAAGAAGGGCATGACGATACAGATCCTAAAAATTATAGGCCAATTTCATTATTAAATACAGACTATAAGATATTTGCTAAAATTTTGGCAAATAGATTAATGACAGTCATGCAGCAAATGATTCACCATGATCAAACTGGTTTTATAAATGGTAGACAAATGAAGGGTAATGTAAGACAAATTGTTAACTTATTAGAGTATTTGGGAAGGAACAACCAGGTCCCCGCAGTGCTTGTGTTCTCGGATGCTGAGAAAGCCTTTGATAGATTGAATTGGCAATTTTTACTTAAACTAATAGAAAGGATGCAATTTGGAGAACAATTTGTACAATCTATTAAGGCAATATATCAAAAACAAACAGCGCAAATAATAGTTAATGGTGGTTTAACAGATGTTTTTAACATAGAAAAAGGAACAAGGCAAGGCTGTCCCTTGTCCCCGTTATTGTTTATTTTGACGCTGGAAATTTTATTAAACAAGATACGTGAGATGAATACAATTAAGGGAATTAAAATTAGACAGCATGAATACAAGGTACGAGCATTTGCGGATGACCTGGTTGTTACCTTAACCCAACCGGTACAATCGATTACAGCCTTGATGGATATAACCTGCTTATACGGACAAGTATCTGGTTTTAAAATAAATGCAGCTAAAACAAAAATAATAGCTAAAAATATGGTTAGGAGCCAAAAAGAAGAGATAGAAAGGTTAACAGGATTTGAAGTAGTTAAGAAGGTTAAATATCTGGGGGTCTATATTATGACTGCAAATACGAAATTATATCAGTATAACTATGAACCATTATGGCACAAAATACAGAAAGAGTTGGACAACTGGAAAAAACTACAACTGTCTTTGCTGGGAAGGATAGCTGCTGTAAAAATGAATATTTTACCAAAATTTCTATTTCTTTTTCAAATGATACCTATACTTTAAAAAGATGAGAATTTGAAGGAATGGCAGAAGGGCATAAATAAGTTTGTGTGGGCAGGGAAGAAACCACGAGTCAAACAAAAGATATTGCAAGATACTAGAGAAAGAGGTGGTCTTAAGATGCCCAATTTAAGATTGTATTATGAAGCTGCTGCCCTCTCAGCAATCACAGATTGGATAAACTTAACGGAGGAAAAGATATTGAATATTGAAGGATATGGTTTGGTTTATGGCTGGCATGCTTACTTAGTGTATGATAAGAAAGTAGATAAGACTTTTAAAAGTCATATATTAAGAAATGCTCTATTGCGTGTCTGGAAAAAGTATAAATATAAACTAAATGATAGGTTACCAATGTGGACAGTACCCAGACACGCGATAGAGAACATAAATTTAGAGCAAAAGCAAGATAAGATTACATATAAGGAACTCCTTTATAAGGAAGGAGTCAGACTACAGTTAAAATCCATGGAACAATTAAAAGAAGAAGGGATTATTAAGACTTGGTTTCAATATGGACAGCTGCTGGCCAGATGGAGAGAAGATCAAAAAATTGGTATTTTGCAGCAGGATGAGAATTTGATAAAGCAAATAAGAGATGAAGGTCAAATGCACATAAAAAGGTTGTACAATGCATTATTGGAAATAGATTCAGAAACAGACTTAGTCAAGGATTGTATGTTAAAATGGGCACAAAATGTAGGTGAACCAATAATGATGGAAACATGGGAAAAGATATGGGTTAGAAATGTAAGATTTACACAAGCACAAAATTTAAGGGAGAATTTTTACAAAATGTTTTATAGATGGCATTTAGACCCAAAAAAACTAGCTTGTATGTATCCAAATTTACAACCCAATTGTTGGCGATGTGAGTGTGAAGATGCTACATATTTTCATATATGGTGGACATGTAAAAGGATTAAGGCTTTTAGGATAAAAATATGGTGGATTATTCAAAATATTTTGAAGAAAAAAATTAAATTTACACCACAGTTTTTTCTGTTGGGAATAGTTACGGATTGTACTGTAATAGAGACTAAGCTGGTTTTGAACTTAATAACAGCTGCCAGATTACTGGTGGCACAGTACTGGAAGAAGGAAGATCCACCTACTATTGAGGAATGGACATTAAAAGTTGTGCATTTGGTGGAAATGGCAAAAATTTCATCATACCTTAAAGACCATTCAAATGAGAGATATATATCGGAATGGAGAAAATGGATTGATTACATACAGAAGAAGTATCCGAATAAGAAGATTCATATAGCTTATGAATGAAATAATATTAAGTAGTTTATGTTTGTTTTTTCTGAGTTTTAAGGAGTTAAGGACCTAGGGAGAATATGAAATGTAATAATTTGTTAGCACATTTTAGTTTTTGGTTTGTGAATGCTATACCCTGTGCTCGTTCTGGGAAGTCTAGGGAGGGGGGTGGGGGGAGGTAGGGGAAGGGAGGGTGGGAAGGGGAGGGGGGTTGAGGGGGGAAGGGTGGGGGGTGAAAATGTTTGTATTTTTCATAAAACTTTTCAATAAAAAAAAAAGACCCTATTGTTCTGCCAGGCTGGGCTAGCAACATAATTTTATATTGGATGTTTTAAACTTTTGGGGTTTTAAATTAAGCCTAATTTATTTAATACTATTCTGTTTTTAAATAGGCTGTACACCGCCCTGAGTCCTTTGAGAGAAGGGCGGTATAGAAATATAATAATAATAATAATAATAATAATAATAATAATTATTATTATTATTATTATTATTATTATTATTATTATCATCAAGAAGTTGGTAAGAATCTTGAGTCTCACAATATAAGATTATTTTAATGAAGTGACTCAGAGCATAGCTTCCCTATCACAAGATGTACGACAGTAAGTATCCTAGGCATAAGATGATGCCTCGAATAACTTGATGGTATGCCATATGAGGTTTTAAAGGGAACAACTAGCACCTTTAATTGATACTTTGAATGGCTTACCTACGACCTCTGTTCCTCCTCCGTAAACATCCCCAGCTCGACCTGCTAGTGAGGCCGTTCCAACTGGGACACAACATCACACCTTCCCATCCACGGAACAGATACAGCAGATGATCGCTGCAGCAGTCCAACAGTCGTTGGCCTCACATTTTCAGTCCGCCGGCAGACCGGCTTCGGTGCGTTCCGTAATCTCCCATTCTCGAGGGGATGGGGATCTGGATGATGCTTTGTCCATCGACGCCCCTGACTCACCCGTGTCTTCTATGGCCAGCAGATCTCCCTCGCATGCGGCTGATGACCCTCATGACCTGGAACTCTCGGAGGATGATGACCTGCCTCCTGAACAACCCGCCTTTACGGGTATTTTTCCCCAGGCCTTGTTCAAATCCCTGCTGCATAAGGCCATTGCTACGGCGCAGCTTAGCTCCCCTTCGCCGCTACCGGCTTCTGATTCTGCATCTAGGGGGCATTTAAGCCCTCTCTTCGCCGAACCAGCTAGGACTGTGGATACCATTTCTACTCCTCCTTTGTTTCTCGATGTTATCAAGAAGCAATGGTCTTCACCGGGCTCTGCTCCAACGCCTACGGCAGCGGATCGATGAAACTTCAGTATCGCTCTGGATCTAGATTCTCTTCTTCAGGTCCCGTATGTGGACGCTCCCATGGCGGCCCTCTTACCTCACTCAGCGGTTCCCGGTGACCCCGAGGAATTGCATAGTAATGTAATTGCATAGTAATGGTATCACACAAGGCCATAGTTAAAAACGCCCTTTATTACCTGCACATTACATTCTGGACCAATTGTAGATTCTGGATGATTTTCAAGAGCAGTCTCCTGTAAGGTATATTGTAACAATCCAGCTGGGAGGTAGCTAAGGTATGAATGCCCATAAGCAAATTCTCCCAATCAATGAAGTGGCTCATTGGCATGTACAAAAAACTTGTGCAAAGGTTGCTTTTGTCAAAGCCACAACCCAGTTCCTGTGACTTCAGGAATAAATTCCAATATATCTGAATAATAAGTGCATGCACCCACAGCACTGAAAATCTTGTCTACCTCTTCAGGAGTAGCAGACTCAAACTCCTCCTAGATTACAATATCATAATACTGTGCCCCAATCTTCTTCAGTGTGTTATCCATCTAGAGTCCAACTCAGAGCAAATCTGAATGGTTTAATTCATCAGTTGTCAAGACTATAACTTTTAGTTGTGGTCACAGACCAAAATACAAATATAATTGCAAAAGAACGTGGGGAAAGTAACATCATAAACAGTTGGCTACCAGAAGCCTTGGCTGAGAGGAATTACAGCATTCTCCTCTAATAGTTACAGCTCTTAAAAAAAATTTAGAAACCTGAAAAGTAATGTGTGAGGAGCCATCCCCTAAACAATATAAGGTCAAATTACTAGCCTTGGATCCAGAGAGATCTGTTTCTAAGAGAGACAGTAATTTAGTCCTGCCTGCGTTATACATAGGGCAGTATAAAAGAACATGCTCCACAGTTTCAACATCAGCTCTATCCAGGGCTGGATTTAGATTGAAAGAGGCCCTAGGCTATTCCACTTATGAGGCCCTTTCACCAGTGGTGGGATTCAATATTTAACAACAGGTTCTGTGGGCGTGGCTTAGTTGGGGGTGTGGCTTGGCAATCATGTGACTGGGTGGGCGTGGCTAGCTGGTCACGTGACTGTGTAGGCGTGGGTAGCTCGTCATGTGACCGGGTGGGCGTGGCTATGTGCATAGACTTTTTTCAGAGGGCTGAAAAAAGTCATTTCTGACTGGGCCTCGCACTTTTGACCGGTCCTCACACTTATGACCATCCTCACATTTATGCCCGTGCAGCTTTCTTAACAACCATGTCACTCATTTCACAACTGCTTTTCTTCACCATGGTGACAAGATAGGGCAAAAATGTAAAATGTGAGGACAGTCGTAAGTTTGAGGACTGGTCAAAAGTGCAAGGACCAGTCAGAAATAACTTTTTCAGCCCTCTGAGTAGTCCATATGCATAAAAGGATACAGCAATAGAGAGGGATGAAGGAAGGGAAGGGAAATTAGAGTAGGAGAGAGAGGGAGGAAGAGAGGAGGAAAAGGAGAAAGGAAGAGGAAGTAGGGAGGAGAAGAAGAGGGGGAAGAAGAGAAAGTAAGAAGGAAAGAAAAGAAAGGTGGTAGGTTTGAGGAGAAAGATTGCTGTACAATAAAAAAGATGAAAGGGAAGAAAGCCAACCCCAAACAAATATAAAGATATTAAGATAAAGAATGAATTGTTAAACTTTAAAGAATAAAAGAGAACAAATATGAATAAATAACAATAATTAGAAACACACATACAAACATACAATCTATTTTCTTTGAACAGAGTATTTGGCCGGTTCACAAATTTAAACAGTGTTTAGTCATTTCAATTAAATTTACAATTTCTATATTTCCTTTTTGCCATATTTATTCCTCATCTATTTTTGTAAAAAACCAATATTACCCTCATCCTCATCTCTAATCTTAATCAAATTCAATTTTTCCCTTCTATTCTATATTATACCCCTTCCCATTGTCATCTATTTTTATATCCATCCTCACATTGGTTAATTATGTAATATTAGTTGTTTAATATAAATTCAACATTTTAATATAAATCAATTAGTTATATAACTACCTTTTTTGTATATTAATCAATATGAACATGAATATTCCAATTATTTCCATGCAATCCAATTTCTTACAAATCCATTAATTATATTTACCAATAATAATAAACCAAATAATTTCCCCCTTATATTCCTCCAAACCACAACTTAACCATTTCTGCTTTCAGAAATATACAATTAATAGTATCTCAATTATTACAATACCCTAGTTAAATACAGCTTTTTTTTCTTTTGTGTTTTAAAATCCTGAACTCTTCTCTTTTTCCCTAAATTTCCCACTGTTTGCACGTACCTTTTTTGGTGAGGAAAAAGAAAAGAATTCTGCCTGCCTAATTTTCCAACCTTGCAGCAACAGCAAAGCAGTTTCACTTTCGTTTCTCAGTATAGCTAGGGGGAAAAAAATCAGCACTCTTTGGAAGGAAGCAAAACAGCGGAGACAAATCAGCTGAGAGCCGGGAGGCCAATTAGCCTATGCTGAAGCTCCGGGGGCCAATAAAATTACAAAAAAAACACCGAACCCTTTGTTAAATTGCTGGCTCCCCCGCCCCTCGCCCACCACTATTTATTGGCAATAAATAGTGGTGCGGAGGGGCGGGGGAGCCAGCAATTTAACAAAGGGTTCGGTGGAGCCACCTAGAACCCCCAGAATCCCACACTGTGTAGGCCCCTCTGGATCTTGAGGCCCTAGGCTGAAGCCTAGTTAGCCTATAGGAAAATCCGGCCCTGGCTCTATCACAGGGGCATAACCACTCACTTATCGGGAGCCTCTTAAATCATCTGTCCAGCAATGCTGAGGGCAAGACATTGAAATGAGCAAGGGAGAAGATTCTTCTATACTTAGGGATGGTTAAAGTGTAAAAATATGAGGCCATCCTCAGTCCATAATTGTTAAATTGGCTTAAGATCAGAAGGGAGCAGGTTTTATTAGCTCTAGCTCTTAGATATTGAAAGTCCATGTCCACAAGCCGTTGGACCACCCAGATTGGGCATCCTTAAGGCCATAGTCTCCCAATGCATCCCCCGAAAAACCTAGCAGGTGGAGTTTCTTCGTCAGCTCCCTCTCCCATCGAGAAGTATAGGAGTCAGCTAACACCAGGGAGAGGTAGCTACCAGGGACTGCCAAAAAGAGCACCCGAAACCACCATTTAAAGGTGTTAATCCACGCCATGCATTCGACTGATGGAATGCCCAATTCCAGGTACATCAAAGCAAACCCAGGGAGGGAGGCCCAAAAGTTTCCTAAAAAAAAAATCAGCCTGAGTTCTTTCAATACACTCCTTGAAGCCCCATATCCATATAGGAATTCCATAAAGAGTTTGGGCCAGGGTTTTGGCTTTGTAAATACGCAAAGCAGAAGGAATAAACTGGCCTCCTTGGGTATAGAAAAATCTTAGAATCTGCTGATGACTACAGGAGGCCGAATTCAGCACCTGAGTTCGATGTCTAGTCCAAGCACCGGTGTTCTGAAAATGGATACCTAAATATTTAAAATAGAGAACCTGCTTAACAGCATTACCCTTAATAGCCCAGCTGTATAGCTTCCGGGCTCTAGAGAACACCAATACTTTTGATTTATCATAATTAATGGACAAGTGGTTCTCAGTGCAGTAGGACCCAAATGCAGAAAGTAGCCTTTTCAGACCAAGCCTTGACAGTGATAGGAGGACCACATCGTCAGCATAAAGGAGAAGCGGGATCTTTGTAGTTGACAACTTTGGGGCGTGGGCCTCAGTACGTCCAATGTAAGAGGCCAAGTCAGATAAGAATAAGTTAAACAGAAGAGGAACCAGGACACAGCCCTGCCTTACTCCATTCTTTATCGGGATATGATTTGAGAGTTCTCCCTGCAAACCGCACCTGACCTGACTAAAAGTCTGATTATGTAGGGATCTAATTAAGAACAGAAGACGTCTATCAATGGAAGTTTTGAGCAATTTTGACCATAACAATTCCCTTGGGATTGAATCAAACACTGCCTTTAGATCAATAAAAGCAGTAAAAAGTTTACCACCTGGTATGGTGAGTTGTCAAGAATAGTTATTATCCTGTAGATAATATAGTGGCCCAGGAGGGACTGGGTTGCCCTGGTTGATAGCCAAAGGACATTGCTCCAAGATAAGTTCCAATAAAGCTCTCATTTATCTCCAGCTGGATTCACTCTTTGTTTTCCTCCACATTAATTTAGGCACCTCTTCTGCCATTTCACCCTAGAAAGCCTTGAAAATCCTGAGGGCATATTGCAATCTCTACATGCAGTCTGTATAATTATGATCCAGTCTAAAAGTTTGCCACTGCTTGAATTGAACTATCTACAGTATATGCATATCATCACAGCAGCATCTATTTATCTGGAAACTTTTTAAAAATGAGAATAGCTACATATCTAATTACCCAAAGAGAGAAAAAGAGCAGAATGCATAAAAGAATAAAGGAAACAGATGTTCCAGAGTTCCTTCCTCCCTAAGTCTTAGATTGTTCACTTGAATATTTTCTATGCATGAATTGTTTTTAGTTTCCAGATACTAGATCCTTCTGAAAATTCTTGTCCTCAAGACCTATTGAAATGTCCTTAATTAGAAGTGGGGATTTTTTTGACACTTTTACAGCATTACTCCTTTCCTGTGTGTTACTTATAGAAGAATTTTGCTTGAGGCAACAAATTACTCAAATCCTTCAATGTCCTATTGACATTAAGTTGTCAGGTCCCAACACAGCTTTGTTTTGCGACAATTTCATTTATGAAATGAATGACTCCCGAAGATGTGGACAGGATTCTGGGTAGACTGAACACAGCCACATGTTTATTGGACCCGTGTCCCTCCTGGTTGGTGCTGGCTTCCCGGGAGGTGACATGAGGCTGGGTCCAGGGGATTATAAATGCTTCACTGAGTGAGGGTGACTTTCCCGCCGCCTTGAAAGAGGCGGTGGTGAGGCCTCTCCTCAAGAAGCCTTCCCTGGGCCCGGCAGTGTTAGCAAACTATTGTCCAGTCTCCAACTTTCGCTTTGTGGTGAAGGTTGTTGAGAGTGTGGTTGCGCGACAGCTTCCCCAGTACCTGGATGAAACGGTTTATCTGGATCTGTTCCCGTCGGGCTTCAGGCCTGGGTACAGCATGGAAATGGCATTGGTCGCGTTGGTTGATGATCTCTGGAAGACTCGGAACAGGGGTTGCTCCTCTGTCCTGGTCCTATTAGATCTCTCAACGGCTTTTGATACCATCGACCATGGTATCATGCTGCACCGGTTGGAAGAGTTGGGGGTGGGGGGCACTGTGTTACAGTGGTTCTCCTCCTTTCTCTCCGACCCATCGCAGTCTGTGTTGGCAGGGGGGCAGAGGTCGACCCCGAGGCGCCTTATATGTGGGGTGCCACACGGGTCAGTCCTCTCGCCCCTTCTGTTCAACATTTATGTGAAGCCACTGGATCAGATCATCCGTGGTTTTGGAGTGAAGTACCATCAGTACGCTGATGACACTCAGCTGTACATCTCTACCCCGGACCACCCCAATGATGCCCTTGAAGTGATGTCCCAGTGCCTGGAGGCCGTGCGGATCTGGATGGGGAGAAACAGACTCAGGCTCAACCCATCCAAGACCGAGTGGCTGTGATTTCCGGGGTCCCAATATAGTCAGCTGGTGCCATCACTGACTATTGGGGACGAGTCGTTGGCCCCCACGGAGAGGGCTCGCAACTTGGGTGTCCTCCTGGATTCACGGCTGTCTTTAGAAGAGCATTTGACGGCTGTGGCCGGGAGCACTTTTTATCAGGTTCGCCTGATCCACCAGTTGCGTCCTTTCTGGATTGGGACTCCTTACACACGGTCACTCATGCCCTTGTCACTTCCTGCCTGGACTACTGTAATGCTCTCTACATGAGGCTCCCCTTGAGGAGCACCCGGAGGCTCCAACTGGAACAGAGTGCGACCGCGCGGGTGGTTATGGGAGCGACATGTAACACCTCTCCTGCGTGAGCTGCACTGTGTTCCCATGTAACACCTCTCCTGCATGAGCTGCACTGGCTCCCGGTGGTCTTATGGGTGCGCTTCAAGGTTTTGGTTACCACCTTTAGAGCGCTCCATGGCTTAGGACCCGGGTACTTACGGGACTGCCTGCTGCAACCAGTAGCCTTCACCGGCCAGTATGCTCTCATAGACAGGGGCCCCTCAGGGTGCCGTCAGCCAAACAGTGTCGACTGGCGGCCCCCAGGGGAAGGGCCTTCTCTGTGGGGGCACCTGCTATCTGGTATGAGCTCCCCCCGGAGATATGGAGGATCCCGGATTTATGCACCTTCCGCCGTGCCCTCAAGACCTTTTTATTCCAACAGGCTGGCCTGGCCTAAGCTCCCTTTTTAATTGTAAATTTTAAATTTGTCTAAAACTTTAGGGGTGTTTTAATCTGTTCTGGGCCAAATTTATTTAATTAGGTTTTTATACTGTTTTTAAATTTTGTAATCTCTGTGATTTATCTCTTGGCTGTTCGCCGCCCTGAGTCTTTCAGGAGTAGGGCAGTATATAAATCTAATTAAAAAAAAGATAAATAAATATGCTTTACTCATAGAATGATAAAATACTCATAGCTGTCAGCACAATACCTCTTAATATCTGATGCACTGAAGACCTAAGTGTTCTCCAAATGTGTGTGATAATTTGGAAACTATTAAAATAGAGACTAAATCTGCTAATTAAAATTATCAGCACTGAAAATGGTTATTGTTTTAAACATTAACTCTAGTTTAAACATTCTTCACAATGTCTCTTCTAAATTAATTCAAACAGCTTTCTTTGATGGACCTATAAATCAGAGAATACTGTTTCATGAATGTTATTCAATATACAGAACTAGTACTCCTATCTTGACCAGGGATAATTATGCTGTTCATTGAGACAGTTGAGAATTAGCATGCAATACTGCATTCTAACCACTATGCCACCATACACCATACTAAAATAATTTAAGTGTCAGATCCCTAAAAGTGATACTGCCATTCAATTGGAGGAAGGGGGAGACTTGGATTTGATTTACTAGCATTGCCTGTGTCAACAGATATTTTACAACCTATATCCTGGGGCCAAAGAGCCCTGAAATCCTCTTTACCTGGAGGAATTTTTATGATAGCCATGTGGGTTGTTTCACTTTAAAAGATAACAGTGTGAATGCATGGTTGTTCAGGTTCTCAGGGAAACTAGGAAAGGAAACATCTTCACACTTGTGTATTGGCTAAAATCTGCATTCTGACTTAAAGGGAGGGGTCTCTACTGCTTTAATCCAACTTGTCTTGCCTAAGGGTATTCAGATCTTGCTTTAACTGGGTGGCTATCACTTCTGCTTAATAAAAGGATTTTTTTGAACAACCATGTTTCAAGAGTTTTTACTTTCTTAAATTGGAAGGAGAGGCAACCCTTACATTAAGCTTCTAGAACAGAGGTCTTCAAACTTGGCAGCTTTAAGACTTGTGGACTTCAATTCCCAGAATTCTCCAGCAGCTGGCTGGAGAATTCTGGGAATTGAAGTCCACAAGTCTTAAAGTTGCCAAGTTTGAAGACCTCTGTTCTAGAACATCTTTAAAAGTAACTTTTACTTTAAATATTTTTATATTAAATCATAATAAATGCTAATTTTTGTAATTAATTTTGTATTTCTTTATATACCGGTAGTCATTTTTGAAGAAATAAAAAAATTGATTCCTTGAAATCTTACGTATTTAATTGTGAAGAACATAAACTGATGGAAAAGAATCAGAGAAGGAAACTGAATGTTGTGTAAACTTATATTTTGAAGTGAGATTCCAATATTTCTTATGCTACCTGGATTGTTTTATTGTTTGATTAATATTTAGATATCATTCTTTCCTTTCTTCTACCTGCCAGCAGTAGCTTTTTGGGCAATGTGCAGTCATATTACAATGCAGGAAAAGAAAAATAAATTCAATGTAGAATTAAAATATCTAAAATACAGTGTGGAAATATAGTATATAATGAATGAGCAAAAATAACCAAAGCATTATACAAAGCAATTAAGAATTATAAAATGATATGGAAACAACAAATATTAAAATGAGGCACAACTAATCCTACCTAATGAACATTCTACTTAACAAGTAAGAATTCATCCATAATTTTAAAATATAATCTGAGAACTAGATCTATTCACCCGGCTCTTTATATCTTATCTATATTACACTGTTGACTGAAGAATCATTTTACTTAACAACTCTGGCCCGTGTATGCTGCCAAAACAGAGTAGCTATTTTACTAATGACTAATATTTTAACTACAATATCTAATTCATAAAGGCATATATACATCTTGGTATATAATCATTTATTCATTGTTCACGTGAATTAGGAGAAAAAGCACGAAAGATATCAGATTGAGTTTGAGTCCTAGTAAAAACATATTTTAGGCATATGAATGTAGCTTTCGTGAGAGTAAAATACAGTGGGGTTTGCTGTAGCCTTCTTTTATAAACTGCCTATAGTTAATCTACACTCAGGTATTTCCTGAAAAATATACTGTTTCACTCCCATTAATATAATAATGTCCCTTTTATACTACCCCCAAATGTTTATCAGAACAGATATATGTGGCTCAGACCAATAAGTCAATTTACTAAAGTTAATTCACAGCATAGGTTTTCTATTCAATATTTACTCTCAATTGCCTGCCAAGCAAGACAAATTTTTAAACAGAGAGTCCTACAAATCAGTACTTAAACTGACATTGAGTTATTGGCTAAAATAGTTCTTATATCATTGGCTAAAAACAAAACTATTTTTTCAATGTGAAAAAAACCTGTCAGTGATTTTGAAGCAATTCTCAAGAATGACTTATTCTAGAGCTATATTTGAGTTGTAGGTTATGCCAAATAGGTTATGCCAAATTCCATCACCTGCCATTTCATGAGGGGGAGGGAGTGTATTCATTGTGTCCAGTCATTGAATACATTGCTCATGTTTTATTGGCTTCTCAACCATATGCCCTTCTTAGGTTTAGATTCTTAATGTCACTACTTGAAAGAAAAGCCCATTGGGATCTGAATCACAGATTATCCTATATCCTCCTGGGTTCTAATGTAAACATTGTGAGTAGAACTGCTATGTTTATAGTTAAGGCAGTTGATCAAAGAACCTATTGAACAGATTGGTAACTTATAAAGTTATAAAATTTATTTACCTGAATGTTTAATCTTTATATTTACCACATATATATTTTATTACTGTATCTTCTTTTATCTATTTTACCCTGGAATTAGATCCTGTATTTTATTTTTGTTTTATATATTTGAAATGGTTGTAAGACTAATCAAGTAATAAACTATCTATAATAATGCATATCCATTTTAAAAATAATATTAATATAGACTAAGGAAGAAATAAACTATGAATATATAAATCACTTTGGGCAAGTTAAAATAAAATTGAATATCAGAGATCAGTCAGGAACACACAACCCTGTCCCCGCCTGGCTGATACATACTGTATGTATTTAAGAGTGCTTATCTCCTTTTGTTTGTGTGAGGTAACATTAATTACTGACAGTGCTACAAAACTATAGTTCATTGCACAGTCAGCCTTGATGTCCTGAGTGGATCTGACACCCCCCCCCCCATATCAAGTCCTTTCCAAAGACTGTGATAGGCAGATGTGGATGTTTGATGGTATTAAAAGTATCATTGCAAAAAGTAAGTTGTTTGAGTAAAGCTGCCTTTGCAATTGATTGACAGTGATTTTACCATTGCTGATGGTATTACAGTGGTGGTCCAGGTGTTTTGGGATTGCACCTAAGGCACGTATTACTATTCCCACTATCTTTGCTTTCTTTTGCCACAATGGTTCAATTTCTTACAGTCATTCTAAAGTCCCAGAGTACTTTAGCTTCTATGACTTTTTAATTTTATTTTATGGTCCTATAAGTTCTTGTTTGCAGGTCTTGAAATTATCTGCTTTGCCTGATATTTATTTTAAATATACTGGCCACTGATATTTGTTAAAATGATACTAATTTCTGAAAATACTGCATAGCAGTTGGCATAAGTATTCCACCACTGTTCATCTCATTAGATTAACAAACATCACAATACTCAGGAATACTCTCACCAGCAGATCTTTTCACATTTTATCTGAAAGAACCTAGGCATCCTTCTGTTGATTACTGTGGAAGAGCCACTGACATATCTGCTATATAGTACCATCTATCATTAAAACAATGAGGAAGAGGATACTGAACTTGTTGTAAAGCAGCCGACTTTATTTCAATGATTAGGCTCTATTCAAAGTGAATATGCCTTTTGGCGTGTACTGACTAGGTTGCCCGAATGACGATTCTGAGGTGAGCTTCGTTTCCTCGGTAAGGGTTTATTCTTTAACAAGACTCAAAGCACGCAAGTAATAACAACAACAGAACCTCAGCTTGACAGCTCTTATATACCAGCTGTCAAGCGGCTTAACCAATCATAGAACAGAACGTTACGTTTCTTTCCAACAGGGGGCCGGTACATGGAACAGGCTCAATACATTACACCTTTGCCTTCAGTGAACAGTTTCCAACAATATGTGTGTAACTGTACAAAGACTAACACAAGTAGGCATGAATAGAGAGCAAGAAAGATGACCTTGATGAAGGAACTCCCTAGGCAAAAAGAGCTGCAACATTGTTAAATTTCTGAATAGCCAGATAATATTTGAAAGTGGTTCAGGTAGATGTCTCCCTAATTTGCTAGGGTATAAGAAAGAGGAATAAGTATAGCACAATCACACTTGCAAGATTTTGTTATTATAGAATAATAAAAGTAATTTTAGCCTTCCTGTAGACTTGATTTTCGTCTGTCTACTTATGCAGCTGACATCATCATCTTCAACAAGTCACATTCTAGACTGCAGGATGATTAACTGACTATCCCCTCCCCCCCTCTTTGGAAATGCTACTGGAATATTACACTACGAAAGCAACATAATTTTTAAAGAATAGTTTCAGCATCATTTAGTCCATTTAGAGAGTGTTAACAATTTCCAATTTATGCAGTTGATTGCATCAGTACCCTGCACTGTCCTCTACAATCTGAAGACAAATGTCAATGCTAAGAATTTTAATGCAAAGAAGCATTTAATGAAATTGGTACTGGAGAAGGAAACAATCTATGAAAAAGGAATTAATCATGTCTTGCCTCCACACTGAAAATTCAGGGCACCAATTGTAAATGATTTCAGACAGGATTAAAATAGATACCCAACTTCCAGAATGCTTCTGGTAAATTTTTAATAGAGACATAAGTAGCCAGTAGTTATTCTGGTTAAAGTTTCAATCAGTTTATCATTATCTAAAGTAAAACAACATAGAATGAAGTTTCAGGAGAACAGCAGGAAGAACATATTACCTTTATAAAATCTATAATGGTATAATATGTTTTTGTCCTTCTAAATGTTGCTGATGTTCTCACAGAAGTCTCCTTAAGGAGAACAACACAGCAACTCTATATAAGCAAATTTCCAAGTCCTTATAGAGAATTTTCTCCTAAGTAAATTTGTAAATATTTTGGTCCTACGAGGAGATAACAAACTTCCTGCCATGCATACAGTATATAATGAATTATAGCTGAAAGTGTTTGCTTGCTATATATAAAGGGTTTAAATTCTTTCTTTTCTTTTCAGCTGGAATTCCTTTAAGATAACAAACTATGCTGCTTGGCATTCTGCCATTTTTTTTAGCAAGCTCTTATTACAAGAGTCTATTTCTAATGGATTGGATATGGTGCCTTTTCCATTTTGCTAATGAGAAAAGCTAAAGGCCATTACTTTTTCTGATTAAGATCCCTGCGGGAAGAAATGTGATATGTACATTACAAGGGCATACGTAAAGGAAATACACAGCTTGTCCAATCAATCAGATTGAGGCTGACAAAAGGAAAATATCAAACTCTCATTCTGTGAATAATGCTGAGGAAAAATGATGGGAGAGATCGTAAAAGGAAAATGCCTTTGAAAGATAAACTGTGGGCATCATATTAGTATGATAATCAACAACCAGTTTCATAGTTTTTCATCAAATACATGGTTAAATTAATAACATTGTGACATTCAGAATTATTTCAAAGCCACATTAAATACATTAATGTGAGTCAGAACATTTATGACTACCTGTCATGATGGGTACATCATAACTCCAGATGCAAAGGCAGCATGTTTTTGACTTCCAAATGATAAAAGAGCAAGTGCAGAACTAGGCTTATCAGGCTTTTTTTTTTTTTTTTTTTGCCAAACTAAAGCAGACTCTTGCACTATGAAACATACTCTGGACTGGAAATTACTAACCAGGAGCTGTTTTCAATCTTTTCCCCCACACAAAGTATCTAAACTGTGCTGTCTTTTGTTATTCTGAAATGCACCTCCTTCCTCCTGGAAAACTGAAAAATATCCAATTACAGGGCTCTTGTATTTCTTTACCAATTCTAACTTTCAGGTAAACTTAGAATTTCCTCCTCTATTAACCCAGTGAGAAGTACCTTAAGAGTTGAACTTCTCCAAATATATTAAAGCAGTGGTCCTGTGGTCCGCAGGCCTTTGGGATCCACAAAATCTTTTTAAAAATCATATGATTTAAATCTTGAGTTAGGTCTTGGGAGTCCAAAGCTATGACCTGTGATAAAGAAAGGGTTGAGAAACTGTATTAAAGCATATTTTATTAAAATATGCTATTCTATTACTTAGCATGATATATGTACGTAGGTGCTTTTCTCATTCTTGGGATGTACTTCTTAGTTTCTGCATTTAAAAATCATGCACTGGAATTGAATGAAAACCTCAAGTATTTTTATTTTGTATCATTCAACAACAATGATCTGAGAAATGCTCTTCTGTGGATAAAAACTATTTTCAAAGTAGGATAACTAATTTATATGGAGCTTATACATTTGTTAATCAATAACCCTTTTCTTTCTTTCCAGAAAATAATATTCCACATTCCTCAAATATTCCTACTACGAAGACCAGCTTTCACCATTCTATGATTATCATATTATATATATCTAAAGTACCCTGCTGAAATAGAAAAATCAATATTGTTAATCTTTTAAAGATATGGAAATAGGGTATTTTCAGAAATGAAAAAGAGACTCTGTACTTCTCTCAATGTTTGGTTGATTTCAGAAGGTAATGATTTTTTTCCCTGGAGGTACAAGTCAGCCATGCCTTCCATTAATAATATTCCCATTCCAGCTTGAAAGAATTATAATTGTACAAACTAAGACAGCAGCTGCTTATCACTCATTCAGTCCTGAAGTGAGAAAGTTTGTGTTAACAGTAAAATATCACATGAAAGGAAGCTAGAAAATAAGACTTTTGAGAAACAGGAAAGAAACAATAGAGGTTGATTAACTTCATTAACTCTGAAGAAAAATAATCAATTTATTCTATACTGTATACTAAAATTGTTCACTGGTAGCCCTCAGGAAAATCAAACACAGATCAGCACTGAGATCTGTTCTCCACTTAGCTCTGCCAATAACGATCTATTATCCCTCAAAATGTACTTTATCATTTAACTATAGAATATCGAAAATGTATGTATGCAATTCAACTTTTTAAATTGTACATTATTGGTAAAAAATATTACTCAGAAATTTTATTACTCATTTTACCATACATATCCTCATTCATTTTTTAAATATGTAGAAAAGCTATTTCTTTCATATCTATTTTAAATTTGCCATGTGAACAAAACTACCTCCTTAGCCAGAATCAATTGCATATTGAAAGTAGTGCGGTATGGAAAAGGAAGTGGAAGCATCTAAAAATGGAAGATCAATAATAGAACTCAAGCCTCAGTTTTACTTAGCTGTAACTTTTCATTGGGTTGTAGTGTGGGGAAAAATCAAAGTGCTTCAAACTCAACCAAACATTTGAGCGGAAAGGGATGATTAGGCACTGACACTTGTCAGCGCCCACTTCTGTCCCAGTCCCCCACTGCAGCTGACCTTTTCTCCTCTGCTGGCCCTCTGCCAGCGATTCTCTACCACCACTGACCCCCAAGCCCTCTACTCCTAATCCCTTGTCCTGGCCCATTCCCTGAGGCACGTTTTTATTCAGGTGATTTGTTGCTTGAGATAAGTAGCTGCGCCTTCCAGCAGCAAATTGGAGCTGCAGGTAGTAGTGATGTGGAGGAACTGGGGAAGCGACAGGTGGCTGGGGAAGGCACAGCAGGGGGCAGGCAATTATGGCTGGACAGCAGGCTATTGTAGAAAGAATGCACTTTAAATTTTTCTTTGTCCCTTGATGGTGTTTCTTTCCTTGTCCAACCCACCCCAAATTCTAAATCTCCTCAATTGAAGGACTGCTATGATCCAGGGATCAGGGTTTTAGGTTCTGCACATTGATTGCTTCGACAGGACAGGAAAAAGATCTTCTCTCTTGGGAGAAAAGGTTGTAAGGGGAAGAAGGGAGGTTTATGAAACACCTTGACTTTTTATTTTAATTTGTCTTGAAGAGAATAATCTTAGATCAGGGATCCCCAATCTCTAGGCCATGGCCCACTACCAGGCCACAACCTGTTCAAAACTGGGCTGCAGAAGAAATGAGCAAGTGTGCATGCATGAAACTCCACTCATACACATGTTGTTGTGACTCCGACGCCCGAGCCTGTCTTATTGGAGGGAGAAGACTCCGAAAGTGAAGGAGAGGAATTGGCAAGGCCTCCCTCTCCAGGACCCTCCTCTCTGGCAATGCCTCAGGTGTCTTCCAAAGGAGAAGAGATAGGCCAGGAGCCAGGCATTTCCAAGCAGCAGCAGTTAGACAGCGATGGAGATAAGTCTTGGCTGGATCCCTGATAGCGTCAGAAAGACAAGCGTGCGCAGCAGAGAAGGAGGCTGAGTCACTGGACCACACCCCACAGGGGATAAAAGGGGGTGTAGTGGCCATTCAGGCTTTGTGACGGACAAAACTGAAAGCTAGGAAGTCATTCTGCATTTCTGGAACTTTGTTATATGCTCTGCGTGGATTGATTCTTGGACTGGATTTGACTATTCTTTGGCTTTTGTGGACTTACTTTGATGTTTTCGGTCGGAAGAGATAAACCTCCCTTTGTAAGTAAAAACTTTTGGCAAGCAGCCACTGGGTTGCTGCCAATTCTGTAATCAAAGGAAATTCTTGTTTGCTGGTTTATTTTAACTCTTGGTCAACTGCTGGTGTGCGTCTGTGAGACGGGGACAGAACACATGTGCAACTGCGACTTACATGCCCCCCCAGCTCTTTTTTATCATCTTTGTTCCTTCTCTCTCTTTTCCTTCATTCCTCTGTTTCTGTCTCTCCTCCCTCTTTTCCTCTCTTTTTTTTCCTTCCTTCCTTTCTTCTCGGCCTGCCTGCCTGCCTCCCTTTCTTTTCTTTTTTTCCACTCTTCCCCTCCCTCACTCTCTCCATGAATGGATGGATGGATGAATAGATGAATGAATGAATGAATGAATGAATGAAAGAAAGAAAGAATGATAATTTTCGATCTACAACCACAACTGGAACCAAATTTTCCATTGCTAAGCAAGATGATTATTCAGTGAGGCATCCCTGAATTTATGCCCTTTTTTGCCTGAGAGAAGATAGCAAGGAAGTAACAATTTCCCTTTCACTCTATTATTCATATAGAAAAAAAAAAGTTCTCTTATTATTCTTGACTTTTGATCTTAAATTGAGATTTACAAGTAATTTGAGAGATTTACTTGCTTATGCAATTTGCAAACATTAGGAAGTGGTATATCTGTATTATCACTGTAAATGCATTCTTATAGCCGTGAATCATTGGGTTTCCTTTATTTACTAAAATGGTGCTATGGTGACATACTTTTCAGAACCAGTAAGAACCAGTAAGCAGTAGAATTTCATCACTTCCAATATATGATGGTGTTATTGTGGGGAAGATGTGGACAGGCAAAAAAGAAGCAGTTATTTCAAGTTCTGACTGGAAATATAAGTGACAGCACACTGTCAATAAAGTTTCCCTCAGGAGTAAATTTCAAAATGAGAAAATTTTATATAAATGAAGTATTTTATTTAGATGCCTAAGAAATGATGTTCATTTGTTCAAAAAACAAAATTGTTGTTGAATTGTTCAAAAAAAATGCCATTACTAAAGTGAAGGAAGCTAATCAATAGAAATCAAACATAATGAACAACTATTTGGTTTCATTTTTTAAAAGAGTATATATATTACACCTAGTACACACTACCCAGTACAGCTTTCATTAAACCACAAAGGAAGTCAGATCAGTGGTGGTTTATGATGCACTATGAGTGGCATTCAGCAACTTTGGGATCCACTTATTAATAAACTTCTTTTCTATCCCACACACAACAATTCCTTTCTACTTCTTTGAGGAAATTTGATACCATTAACTGATTTGTCTAGCTAGAAAAAAAACTCTTATACTTTTGACCAGTAGAAAAATACTTGTGACAACCTAGTTTGGGGGGATAAATATATCCTAAGAAATTCATATTTGCAAATTATTTAAGCAAATCTCTGGATAAATATTGATCTCTAATACTATCTGGAGTTATATTAAGGTAAAGGTTCCTCCGAACGTGTGCTAGTCGTTTCTGACTCTAGGGGCAGTGCTGATCTCTGTTTCTAAGCCAAAGAGACAGCGCTGTCAGAAGATGTCTCTGTGGCCACATGACCAAATGCTGAAGGCGCACAGAATGCTGTTACCTTCCCACCAAAGTGGTCCCTATTTTTCTACTTGCATTTTTTACATGCTTTCGAACTGCTAGGTTAGCAAAAGCTGTGACAAATAATGGGACCTCACCCCATTACGCTAGGTATTCAAACTGCTGAACTGCCGACCTTCTGATTGACAAGCTCAGCATCTTAGCCACTGAGCCACCATATCCCTTTAGACGCAGAGTTATATTAAGGGACACTAAATATTCTCTATTACAAATAGAGAAATCTCTTTATTGCTTTTTTAATATTTTATTTTTTATGCCAAGAAATGGAAAGAACTATTTCCATTAGTTAATGGAAGTAGCTAAATTGGCTAAATTCCAATTTAAATTAAGAATGTATATAGTGTATTCATATTACAAATAAAAATTACAAGCAATGTGGATATTTAGAAGCTTGTTTTGTTTTGTTTTTTGCTAAAATACCCCGATAAAGTAAATGAAAATACAATTAAGTGATGAGAACCTTTAAAAAAAAAAAAAAAGATCCTGGGTTGAATCACATTATCTTTCTATATTTGTCTGAAATTCAAACTGACAAACTGAGTTAGATGGACTACAGATCTGACTTGTTAGAAGAAAATCTTCTATAGTCTAAACCATCAAAACTAGCCATGGAAAAGGATGATAATAGTGCTGCATTTGGACAACAGTCATGTATATTTTTAGCCTTGCCATTTTGAAGTGATCTTTAAGATTTTGGACCATCATTATACAATTCCAGAAGTTGAGAATCAAATAGCCTTTATAGTTACCTGGATTTTATCATTTTAACTCTAGTTGCTAAGCAACTGTAATATTCTTACTCCAAATAGTTCACCCATTTTTGTGGGTTTTTTCACCAAACAAAAATGGTGAAAGCAAATTACATTTTCAGAAAAAGTAGGTGTAGTATAAACATGATATACTACACCTATAGTACCTTCCAATATAATTAGCTTTTTTAGGATAAAAAAAAGTATGGATATACAAAATTTTCTTCCTGTTCTTTAAAATGACCTGATAATGTAGCACTTTTATTAGCACTGATTTTGTTACCCAAAACAGCCTGTATGAAATTGTATAGCAAATTTTCTATTTGCACATTTCATCTTCTTATAGTTTTTTTATATGCATCACAGAGATAATCAGAATACTTGTAATCCTCAACATATAACAGTTAATTTAGTGACCTTTTGAAGTTACAACTGAAAAAAGTGACTTACGAATATTTTTCACACTTGCAACCATTTCAGCATCCCCATGGTCACGTGATCAAAATTCAGATATTTGGCAACTGATTCATATTTAAGACAGTGTCTCAGGATCACATGATCATCTTCTCACAAGCAGAGTCAATGGGGAAGCTAGATTTACTTAACCATCATCTTACTAATTTAACAATTGCAGTGATTCACATAACAACTTTGATAAAAAAACTGTCATAAAAATGGGCAAAAAATCACTTAATAACTATCTCTTTTAGCAATAAAAATTTTGAGTTCAATTCTGGTCACAAGTCAAGGACTACCTGTAGTGAATTACATGAGACACCCAATGTTTGTTACTTCAAGCGAAGCCATACTGCTGACTAAAATCTGAGGAGGATAGTTTTGGCTGAAATATATGCTATGCTGATTAACAAAGCAAGTGAGGATATGAAAGCTTTTTAATAAAAGCAAGTTGCATACTGCAAGCTTTTAAATTAATCTGGGACAGAACAATGCTGCAGATACTAATGACACAGAACAGTTCATTTATTTCTATCTTGTCTGCAGAAAACAGCTTGTTGAAAGTTAGCCAATGAACTTTTATAGCACCCTCTTGCAGATTTTTAAAGGGCAACACTGGAAATCTGAACACAATGGAAATGGATTGTTCATATTTGCATATGCCCTAAAATGTAATCCCTGTAAACTAACTACATTTGTAATACTTTCTACTGCAATTGTATGGATGAAAAAGATTTACTTCTGCAAAACAGAGCAGAATTATTATGAACATCAAAACTGGTTGAAATCACTTAAACCCAAACTAAAGACTGTACAGACTAGTATCCATACAAGACTGATACAGATTAGTATCCATTGACAAAAGAATTCTGGGAAAATGCTCACACCGTTTCTTGCTGATGTATTACGAGCGAATGACTTTTTTATTTTGAAAAGTTACTACTAGGTTAAAATGCTGAAATTATGCCTGAAGTCCACAGACAGTAATAAAAAAGGACCACAAACCTCCATTGGAGTTTTGATTGTTTTAAGCCATTGGGATTTATTTCAACAGCTTTTATTGTACATAAAGTCTCAGTCTAGCCTGCTGATTAAATTCATTGGCAGGAAAAGAAAGAACCATGAGTTTAAGATGAAAATCAGATTTTTCAAAGCTTTTGGGGTTGTGGTCAGGAGTGGGTTCTACTTACCTTTACTACCGGTTCACAATGGGGCCCCGCGCATGCAATCGCTTCGCGCACGGTCTTCTGCCAAGCGCAGAAGTATTTTGATGATGTCAGGGTCAGTGGGCGGAGCCTCCCGCAGGTTTTACTACCGGTTCTATAGAACCGGTGCGAACCGGGGGCAACCCACCACTGGTTCTGGTGGAAAAAGAGGCGGCATACAGTGAAATACAACTACAGCAACGTGGACATTTTAATATGAAGTACTTTTGTAAGTATTCATTTTTAAAAGGAGATAGCTTTATTTAATTATATGTATTTATGTATTTATTTCATGCATAAAGAGTAGAATATATAGGTAGGATTAACCATAAAGCATCATACCCATATAAGTTTTATATTAATTTAAAACTGTTATCAAAAACAAGGAAAGTAAAAGTTACATTTCAGTTAAAATGTGATTTAATACTAGGAAACAACAGACTGAATTTACCAAATCAAAATAGCTAGCCTTAAAACAATACTACCACCACCACCAAAGTGATCACCAGCATCATTTATACAGCAAAATTTATACTGCTTGGGACAGAGAAAGACTAATCTTTCAGGTCAGAAAAATTTTACTTTGGTGGTCAATTTATGGTCCCTAAAAATAAATCTGAAAGTTTAGTTGAGAAGGACTCTCAGATAGACTTTTTCAACATAACCCAACTTTAGTTAATAGACCAAGAAATTCCTAGAAAATGTGAACAATCATAATGTATTCCAGAAAAGGTCACAACTTAGTACAGAAAAGAGCTCATGTTAATTCAGTATGTGTAAAATGTAATTGAAACATTTTAGCCTACTGGGGAATCTTCTTTCTTTTAATATAGCATTTTAGGATACATGGAGAAAAATGTGAAAAATAACCAATAATAGTGACTTCTAAAACTAAAAAGGGAATATAATAAAAGCCTTTTGCAAAGAAAGAGTGTTTGAAAGTTTACATGTAATGTAGCAATAAATGAATTATAATAGTAGAAAAGGCAAAGAAAAACAAAGATAGCTGAAATTATCCCACCTGAGGACATTGAATATATTCAGATGAATAAAACAGTTTGTTTAAACAAGGTCAATAACCCGTAGTGCATTAATCTTTACTATGATAAAGTAAACACATAAATATGTTCACAGGGAGAAATACAGTAAGACTCAACCTGAGTCTGTATGGTTGTGGTAGTTTGGACCCTCAGGTGATGAAAATGTTTAGTGTAACTTCTGTGGGACAGTTTATACCAGGTCATCTTGGATAAAGAAAACTGGGGTCATTTATATAAAAGCTAAATCCTGGGAAAGTGGAAAAGAAGGGGACATCACTCTTACCTTCCTGTTTAATTACGTGCCCATCAAGTGAGAGGACATCTACACCCATATCTCTGGAAATTCAGGCAGAAAAGGAGGAAGACTTAGCTGAAAGGTAGTCCTGGAAAAGTCTGAGGGAGTTGGAAAGTGGAAATCACAGGAAGGGATTTAGCATATCTGTATTTATGTGTTTATGAATGACAACGTGCTACAGCTAAGAACCAGATTTGGCTCCATAAAACACACAGGTTTATCTGAGATATATGACAGTGGTGACATGAAATTTCACATAAGAGTTGGCTGTTGTCACAAGCTGTGAGTTAGAAAGCTTTGGCCTTTGTTTCTGCTACTTGGTCTTTTTAGATCTGCTTGTCAGTGATTTTCTTTTTCTTGATGTATTTTGTTCCTTTTTGATTTTTTTAGTTATAGGTTGCTCAGAATCATCATGTATTTGGACAGCCTTGAAAAAAACAGATTGACTGACTGACTGACTAACTAAATAAAGCTCCTACATTGGGGCATCCATAGACTTTATTTTAGGCAGTACTCAATGCTGGTATGAAAAGTTTTGTCCATTTACCAAAGGTGATAATGAAAATGAAAATGCTTTACAGTAGCTCTGTAGACAACCTAAGGTTTTTAATTACATTACATGAGCAGTGCTTATAAACAAAAATGTGTCCCTAAATTAAAAATTAAGTAAAATGTGGCCCAAGACATAAGGATAATTCAATCAGATGATGATGATGATGATGCCTCTGGAATTTTTTTTTTAAAGCTTCTCGTCAGTGGTACAATTTGCTCCACAGGAAATTAACTTAAACATTAATTTCCTGCCATTCTTTTCTGGTAAAGTCAAACTATTGGTATAAATGCAGCATTGTCAATGAACACTAGTCTATGTTTTATCAGTTTCTAAGAAATAGCAAACTTTCTCATTAATCAACTTTTTGGTGTCCATCATATATCAATCTAAATATTTGCTCGCTATATATTATCTTGCAAATCTATAAATTAGCCATGTAAAAAAGACAGGAAAAAAGAGAGTAAATGGTCACTGGACAGGTCTGTTGCTCATATTTGCTGACAGGAAAAAGTTGAAGAAACTCTAATTCTACCATAGTTCCTGACAATATTTTAACCAATTTAGTATTTCGCTCACATACCATAATCAACTTAGTCCTTCTACAGTAGACACCAACACTCTAGTCTAGAACAAGAATTTAATGCCATCATTAAAGTTCACACTAATCAACTGCACACTCTTGAAGTTCAGTAACACACACGATTTCTGAAAAAAATGCAAACTATATGTTTGTGCATATTGTATATGGATGATGAAACAGATATTTCATACATGGCATGGTAGGAGAAAAGCCACATTAACTTTTTGGATAAACAAAGTTCATATAAAAGTGTAAGCTTTCATAAACTGTAATTCAGTTCCTCGGATACTGATTGGCATACTGATTCAGGTTTTAAACTGGGGTGAGGCAAGGTGGAGACAGGTTGATTATAAAGGTGGAAATTACAGGTGAAACAGATTACAAGCACCTCATTAGTTCACAATTGTAATGTGTTAGAAACACATTATATTTCTTGAGGCATTCTGAGATTGCCTGAAAACCTTTGATATTTACTTTTTCCAAAACAGTCACTATAAGGTCTTCCATAGACTGCCTTACAACATCCTTATTTTGAAGTCTGATTTCAAATTTAAAATTAAAAATTGTAGAAAAAGTAAAGATGGCATGAATAAGGACTTTTGTAGCTAGGAATTTCACTCGTATCCTGGAAGGGTTATTTCTACATTACAGCTAATATTATTACAGACAGGAATGAAAATGACATTACCGTATTTTTCAGAGTATAAGATGCACCTTTTTACCCCCCAAAAGGGGGTGAAAATTTAGGTGCGTGTTATACACCGAATATAGTCCTGCCCACCCACTGGCCCCCATCCTTTGGCCTGTGCCTCGCAGCAATTATTTGGTTTATTATTATTGGTAAATATAATTAATTGATTTGTAAGAAATTGGATTGCATTGAAATAATTGGAATATTCATGTTCATATTGATTAATATACAAAAAAGATAGTTATATAACTAATTGATTTATATAAAAATGTTGAATTTGTATTAAACAATTGTAATATTAAATAATTAACCAATACGAGGATGGATATAAAAATAGATGACAATGGGAAGGGGTATAATATAAAATAGAAGGGAAAAATTGAATTTGATTAAGATTAGAGATGAAAATGAAGGGTAATATTGTTTTTTTTAAAAAAAATAGATGAGGAATTAATATGGCAAAAAGGAAATATAGAAATTGTAAATTTAATTGAAATGACTAAACACTGTTTAAATTTGTGAACCAGCCAAACACTCTGTTCAAAGCAAATAGATTGTATGTTTGTATGTGTGTTTGTCTTAAAAAAAAAAAAAAACCAACCAAAAATGGTAGGTGCGTCTTATACTCCGGTGCATCTTATACTCTGAAAAATACGGTATTTTCAATAATGAAATATTGAAAACCTTTCAAAAATCATGAGGATATCTGTAAGTTTTCCATGGAGCACAATTGCAACTAGGGATAATTCTGAGTAGGAAAACAGCATAAAATAGCATGAAACAGCATGGTTCAAAGAAAAATACTATTATTACTGTTTTTGATAAACTATGGTACTCTTAAACTGTACATCTTCAATTTTGCACCAAGAACCACTTTTATACAATCTGCATTTTGTTATCAACATTTAATATGAAATAAATTGAAAGATATAAAATGACAAACAAATTATAGTTTTTTAGCTAATAATGCTCAAATAATAGACAGAAATGGACATGTACTGAGGAATAGAGAACAATCTAGAGCAGCTTTTCTCAACCTTTTGGTGTGAAGTAATCTTTGAAATAATTTTCAGGTCTCATGAATCTGTTGCATAGAAATATCACAAAACATGAAAACTGCACAATTCATTTTTAACTACACATCCCACACATTTTACAGTGTTGACAAACAGCACAGTGATGGGCTTCATCAAAATTCCCACAATGTAAGTGCTAGCATTATTTCCACTTGAAATTTTAAAAATGTTTAATTTTTTATTTTTTTTAATCAGAGAACCCCTCATAACCTCTTTGAATCCCATAGGTCTTGTGCAGAACCACAATTGAGAAAGGCTGCTAGAGTCTATAGCGTGAAAGAGCACTATTTAAAAAGTTAAATTTAAGCACAAACTTACTGTTCCTGTTGTGCCCAAGGAAAGATGATTCATCTGTTGTGTCAAGGGGCCCATCATACTTGCTGGCTGCATGGACATTGTATGATCCATTGCTGATGTTAACACAGTACCCTATAAATACACATAGATTATGCAAAGTCTAGAAAAGGAATAAGAAAAAGTTTCCAAAGAAACCAGGATATGAACTTAAAATAAATAAAAGGAAATATAACTAAATTTAGTCCTGCTCTAATACCTTTCTCTATACATATCCTTGCAAACCATCCTTTATTCTATCACATCCACAATTTCTATCATGTCTATATACTTCATACATTGCTATTTGTTTTTTTAGTTTCTCGATTATCTTTTTTCTGAGCAGCTTATCAATTCCATCTGACCATAATTTTTCTGATTTTGAGGAGTCCTTGGTGTTCTCTGATTTGATTGGTTTTTTTTGCAAACATTTCATTATCAAAACTAGATAACATCATCAGTGCTAGTGATGATGTCCTCAGTGCTTTTTTGATCTTCTAATTCCTCTTGATTGTTCCTCATATATTTGATTTGTGATTCAATCCTCATTAAATTATTTGATCTGTCTATATGATTTGTCCTGATCATTCACTTTTGAGCTCAAGCATCTGCAGTAAAAATAAATTATCAGCAGTAAAAAATTGTTTTTTACTGCACTCTTCCACAAATATTCTGTAAATTACCAATTCTTATAGGATTCAACTTACTTTTTTATGTGTCTCCTGACATCTGCAATTCCACATACTATTTCTTTCAACAAACATTTATTCTTCATAGCAGACATACTGATACAAAATACAGTGTCTGCCAGTATTTACATGCTTTAAATTTCCTCATCCATTTTCCTTTGTTTTACATACATTTTATGAAGTACACAAATTCATCTGAGAAACCGGAAGCGTTGCGGTGAGACTGTCTGGAAAATAGCGGGCTCTGCTGAGCCTCGCAAAAACCCAGCCAGATAAACTGCTGTTGGAGGGTCTTCGGACCAGAACCATCCTGTAGGGACAGTGAAGAGGGAGAGGTGCCTCAGACAACCAAGAGGAACAGACAAGTTCTTCAAAAGGTCGGAGGCAGCTCTTCGAACCAGCAGCGGAGGTGGCAGCCATTAAAACAACTGCTTTGAAGCTGGGGCAACCAGAATAAGATTTTGTGCAGGAGCGGTGTTTGAATGGAGTACTGGTACCGGGTGAGTGATAGGCCAACTCACAGGTAAAAAAGGAATTAAAAAAAAAAGGTGTCCTGGCGAGGAAGGTGTCCCGGTGAGGAAACGTGTGGCTAATTCGCACTTGGGAATTTTAATGGAGGGAGAAGAACAAAGAAAAAGTTAAAGTACTAAAGCCCAGAAAAGAAAACTTTATATTTGGGTTTAAAATTGGATTACGAGAAATTAAAACTAATACAAGAAAAAGAAATCCGATAGAAAGTACTTTTTAATGAGGATTTGAAATAATTTTGACAGTTTTGAAATTTGAAGGAAGAACAAAGAGGAGGTTAAAATATTAAAGCTCAAGAAAAAAAATTACAACGGATTTAAAACTGAATTTGGAGAAATTAAATACAATAAAAGAAAAAATTTGAGAAAAAGTATTTTCTATGTGGATATAAAATACTTTTGTAAGCTAGATACTTTGCTGTTCTGAGAATTGTGGATTGGAGAAAGACATCTATTGGTGGAAAGAAAGTACTACAACGACCAGCCTGAAAATTGAAAGAAATAACAACAGTGACCTTGATCACTACAAGAAATGTGGGAAATTTTAAGGAATATTTGTTTCTTCTTAAAAGTGTTTGGTCTCGACTTCTAAAAGAGGTGGAAAACAATAAAGCTTTAATTTGGAGTCAATTGGACAAGCATTTGCTCTGGATATCATCTGGAAACAAAAAAGAGACTATATGGATTTAAATTTTAATTGAATATAAGTTAAAATATCAATAATTTTTAAAATTGACAATATGGAGTCTTGGATGTGTGAGGAATTAATTGAGATGCTCAAAAATGTATGGGAATCAATAAAGGGCAATAAAAAATTAGAAACTTTGTTAGAACACACAAAACAGGAAAAAAAGAATATAAATGAGAAGCAAGAAAATAATATTGAAAGAAAAGGAATTGAAGATAAAAAGTTAGATGATTACACTGGGATTTACAGTGGCAAAAAAAGAACGGGGGATATTTTCCAAAAAAGAATCAATCAAAGGGAAGAGAAGGAAATGGAAAAAGATTAGGTAAAAGCTTGGGGCGAATTATGCGAGTAATAGACTCAAAAGTTAGAGAAAGGATTCAGGAGAAATGATATAATAAATATAAAAAGAAAAAAAAGTTAAGAGAATGGGATGAAGGGAGAAAAAAGTAGGATTCTGGAGACACCAAGAGAAAATGGTTAAAAGGGGAAGAATAGTGGAAAGGAGGAAGGGAAATAAGGTATATATTCGTAGATCTAAGGGAACTGTATTAACATTTATAATCGTGAATGCAAAAAGTAAATATGATGATGTATATTGTGTATTGTAAAATGGAACAGCAGATGAAATATGAAGTGGTAATTTGGTTCAATTATGAAAATAACTGAAACTAAGAGACAAAATTGAAAGGTAAAAAAGTGTGATGGGGATTTTGAAATATTATGTTGTAAATGATGAAATAAAATAATTAATTGATGCTATAATAAGAAATTAGGAATTAAGGGCTGATAGGCAGTTATGGGTTCCTCCCGGTTCCGCTGAGCCAGTAGCGGTGACAATATGACATCACCAAACCGGTTCTGCCCCCCCATCCCCCGCATTATTCTTACCTTTTATTTGGCCCCATCCCCAATCTATTGCTGCCTCCTGAGTCCCAGCTAATGGCTAGAGGGAAAAAACTGTTTAAACTCTTGCCGCGGGGCTTCAAAGGGCCGCCCTACAGCTGATCAGTGTTAAAAGAAAACAAATGGGTAGACCGGTACCTGCAAAAATAAATGGGTAGACCGGTGCCTGCAAAAATACATGAATAGATCAGTGCCTGCAAAAATAAATGGGTAGACCAGTGCCTGCAAAAATACATGAGTAGATCAGTGCCTGCAAAAATACATGAGTAGATCAGTGCCTGAAAAAATATATGAGTAGATCAGTAAATATGGGTAGACCAGTGTCTGCAAAAATACATGAGTAGATCAGTGCCTGCAAAAATAAATGGGTAGACCAGTGCCTGTAAAAATAAATGGGTAGATCAGTACAGCTCTGTAAGCAGTTAAAAGCCTGGCAGACCAGTACCTCTGCTAAATCCTAAATAATTGTCACATGACCATGAAGCCACACCCACAAAATAAGCCATGCCCACAGAACCGGTAGTAAAAAATTTTAGAACCCACCCCTGCTGATAGTGATATTGCTTATTATGTACTAAGAAGAGATTAATTGAATAAGATGAAGTAGTCAAAAAATGTGATGGGGATTTTGAGAAATATACTTTATAAATGGAGAAATAAGATAATGAATTGAAGTAATGCTAAGAAATTAGGATTTGAAGGGTGGATGGTGATATTGTTTATACATTATATATTAAGAAGAGATTAAGATAAAATAAAAAGTAGGAAAAAAGAATATCATGGCAGAAATTGAAATATGTAAATTGTATTTGGAAAAAACAAAAAAGAAGACTGGAATAGATTATAAAAATCAATATATAACTATGTTATAAACTGTATAAGATGTGACCCCGTCAATACTCTGTTCATAAAATATGTATGTAAAAGAAAAATTTAATAAAACTTGTTAAAAAAACAAAAACAAACCCAAACAAACAATTTCATCTGCTTGAGCATATTCTTGTTATTCAGGCTAATATGTTTTGTTCACTCTATTTTCTCTTTCATATAGAAATATCTTGATTTTTTTAATACAAACATTTATGGAATCATTCTCCCAACTGCATAATATAACTTATTTAATATTTGATGTATATCATTTAAGTTTTCAGGCAGCAAGATAAAATTGTCTGCTTAAAAAAATGCAGATGTATAGCTTTCCCCAAGCTTATTTCTAATGTCACTACAATCATTCCTTATTTATTTATTCTTGAAGGTTTTAAACAAGTAGGGAGATATCATACATTCTTGCCTTAGTGCCTATTGCTGAATCATTCACTAAGAATTTGACTTAGTCTCATTTATGTTTTACTCCACTCATTATAGTTTTTATAGCATTCAGAAATTAAATTCAATATTTGCACAAAATCCATATTTGCACAAAACTTCCACAATTCAAGCTTATGTCATTTATCATCTGCTTTGTTTAAATCAACAAGTGATTATAACATTTTCTTTCTTAACATTAATACATCTCTCAGCAACTTGATGAAGAACAAACATCTACTCTATAGCTCCCCTTTACTACCCAGAAAAAGGCATACTATATTTTTCAAATGTTGTTCATGTTTACTTCTCATAAAATTTCCCAGGCATACTTGCAAACGAACTCCCTGGTAGTTCTTGAATTCAATCTTGCTACCTTTCCAGTAGTACATGGGGAAAAGTAATATGATTCTCCATCATCCTTAACAACTCAGGTTCATTTCACAGTTCCTCTGATTTTCCATTAATGTTTCAGGACTTCAGAATGATTCCTGATGTTTTCCTTGAAAATGGTGAATATATGCACAAGATCATATTTTAGAAATTGACTTTTCCCTACTGGTAGCACCTGGTATATCTTTGATTTTATTACTAAGTTCTTTCACTTCTACTTTAGCAATAGAGATAATTTTCAATTTATAACTATTTGTTTAGTGATCTTTTTTCTGATTTATGGAAAAAATATGCATTGGGGAAGTTGGATTCACTTAATAATTGCATCATTTGCTTACTGTCCACAGTAAAAATTGTTGTAAAATCAGATCCAACATGACTTATGACCACAATGACTTATAATGAAAATTCTGATCCCAATTGTGTTGCAGGTCAAGGCCTACCTAATGGTCAATATGATTTCTATGAATTCCATATTCAGGCTTCATTTTTGGTTCTTTGAAGACAATATTAGCTATTGCAAAATAATTGGAGTGGAAAAAATTGTTAAGTTTTTCTAGTGTTTCATTTCAATTTCATAAGAATCCAAGTACATTTTCTTGCTTAATATTTTCAACTGTAGTACTCTGTTTACAATACTTCCATGTTCTGTCAATTTCAAATTGAACTGGATTATAAAACCCATTAACCATCTCTTTTTTTGCATCCATGGTTGGAGCATAAACTTGGATGTTTATCATGCGTAAGAAGTCTAATTCATATTATTTGGCCAATAATTGATTGCGTCAAGTGCTGTTCTTGATATAACTGTACAAAAATTGCTATTCATTTTTTGTTTTCATTTGCTAAATAATAAACTGCGTGATCTTCTGACTGAAAGTATCCAATCCCAGTCCATCTCAATTTGCTGATGCCTGAGGTGCCAAATTTAATTTTTCATAGTACTGAACTTACAAGGAGCTGCTGATACAGTTCTACAGAAGAATTATTGAGTCTGTCATCTGCACCTCTATAACTAACTGGTTTGGTTCTGCAACCCAATAAGACAGACACAGACTTCAGAGGATAATTAGAACTGCAGAAAAAAACAATTGCTACCAACCTGCCTTCCATAGAGGAACTGTATACTGCATGAATCAAAAAGAGGGCTGTGAAAATATTTACAGACCCCTCGCATCCTGGACATAAACTGTTTCAACTCCTACCCTCAAAACGACACGATAGAGCACTGCACACCAGAACAACTAGACACAAGAACAGTTTTTTCCTGAACGCCATCACTCTGCTAAACAAATAATTCCCTGAACACTGTCAAACTATTTACTAAGACTGCACTACTATTAATCTTGTCATCGTTCCTATCACCCATCTCCTCCCGCTTAAGATTGCATGACTGTAACCTTGTTGCTGGTATCTTTACAATTTATATAGACTGTTTCCTAATATGATTTGATTGCTTATTTGTACGCTATGTTAAATGTTGTACCTTATCATTCTTGATGAATGTATCTTTTCTTTTATATACACTGAGAGCATATACACTGTTACGAATGGATGCATGGAGCACCCATTTGCATGCCTACCACTGATTGGCTAATCTAGTGGCGGGAAAAATAAACCGCTGTCAGTGGCCAGTGAGACTGCCAGAGCTCTTTAAAAAGAGAGCTCCGGCAGCCTGCTGGCCTCTTGCTCCTGATCACGGCTGGAAATAAAGTGCTGAAACAGACTACGGTATCCTGCCTCTTCTAATCGTGCCCTCTATTTAACACTGGTGATGAGGATGGGATCTGGAAGAGGAGAGGAAAGGGACAAAGGGCATTGACCTTCACCTTGTGGCATCCATGGTCATCTTCTCGAAAGGAATGATCTTGTCTGGCAAACAAAAAAATGACCAGCCAAACCTCTCCTGCACCAGCTCTCTACAACCCACAGATGGAGGAATGGCACACCTATATGGGACGATTCTGAATGTTCTGGGAAGCCAACAACTACCAAGACCTCCCAGACAACAGAAAAAGAGCCCTCTTCCTCACCTACTGTGGCACAAAATGTTACAAGGTGGCTCAGACCCTCGTATCACCAGCAGACATAGAATCGATGACCTGGTCCACACTGCAGAATATCCCAGAAGACCATTATGCAACAACAGCAATGCCAATGGTGAGCCAGAGCGAATTTTACCACTGGCGGCAAAGAGACAGTGAGACCATCAGCGACTTTGTGGCCAAGCTGCGAGAAATTTTAACCAAGTGCAAATTTGTCAATCTGGAGGAGATGATGAAAGATAGACTCATCTTGGGGATGAGGGACCTGAACCTACAGAAGAAGCTGCTGATTTGGAGGGGAGTCACCTTCAAAGATGTGGTTGAGGAAGCCAGAGACACAGAAGCTTCTGATAATTCTGCTGCCAACATCTGAAAGACCAACGGAGTACATTGTACCCAACGGGAGCCCAATTGGGCCACTGAGGTCCCTGAGAACAATGAAGACTGTGTCACTGCGTTTTTTTATTTACCAGCTGAGCTCATTATTTCTGGACTATCAGACTTTCTGTAGCTTGCCAAGAATCCTTATCAGTAAGCTAAACTGCACATGTCCACCCACATTCCTTCACACACTCTTCTTTGTTCTCTTGCCAGAAAGGTCCGGCTGAGAAATAGCCGGCATGAACTTTTTTCAAAAATGTAACTAATTAGATCAGTTAGATGTTTTATTTTCTTTATAACAAATAAATGAGTTTTCTTAGAAGAAATATCTTCGGGTTTTGTTTTCTTAAAGTATGCTTGCAAGGAAAAGCCTCGATCCACTCCTCTTAATCAAGATGCGATTGTCCCAAAGGCAGAATGGGATTAATCAGCGCCCTGACAGACTGGGAGGAGGAAGAGGCCGTGAACTGAATATACTCAGAAAGAAGGGTAAGCCAAAGAGAAAATGATTTTAAACAACCCCATAGCCCGGGATGCATGGATTTCCATGCTAGATCAGCTTTTTTTTAAAAAAATTGATTTATATGCCACCCTTCTCCGGAGATTCAGGGCGACTTACAATGCATTAAGCAATAGCCTTCATACTTTTGTATATTTATACCAAGTCAGCTTATCGCCCCCACAAACCGGGTCCTCATTTTACCTACCCAGAAAGGATGGAAGGCTGAGTCAACCTTGAGCCTGGTGAGATTCGAACTTACAGTAATTGCAGACAGTTGGTGTTAATCACAATGCTTTTAGTTTGCTGAGCCACCAGGCCCTACCAGTTTAAAGATGCCATATGCCTCCAGTGCCAGCAAAAGGGCCATATAGCTGAGGCCTGCAGGGCCACCCAGCCTATATCATACCAACCCTGACCCCAGGCTGGTCCAGGGAGGCAAGGACATACAAGACTGAGGCCCCAAAGAAACAAGCATAGGGAAGAACCATACTCAGAAGCAAGAGGAATAAATCAAACAACTGTGGGCCACTCAGACGCACATAACACTGATAAATACCATGTCACCATCCCTATAGTGGGGACCCCTTGCTGCATGAAATTAGACACGGGGTGATGAAGAAACCCAATCGAAAAGAGGAAAGGTATTTATTGAGAAACCTATAATATACAAATAAAGTGAGGTCGGATAGACCTAACTGATATATAAAGAGATATAAGTTGTTTTATCTCCCTCAGAATATAATGTAGACATAGCGTATTGAATATTTAGTTGTTAAGATATTACTTGCAGATATGTTTGTTATTTATTATGTTGTCTTGTATGTTATTTATATGGTGTGTTGTGATTTTCTGTTTTTTAATGAAAAATGTAAATAAAGATTATTTTTTTAAAAAAAGAAAAGAAAATGAGATTCAAAACATCACTTTACCAAATTAAGGTTAAGAAAGTCAAATTCCTGGGATATCTAATTGATGGTTCAGGGATCCACCCCACTGATAGTAAAATCAAGGCAATTAAAGGAGCCCCAACCCCAAAGAACAAAACTGAACTCCAGGCATTTCTTGGGCTGCTAAATTTTTATAGTATTTTCTTAAAACAGAAAGCCACCATTGCTGAGACATTGCACAGACTACTAGGGAAGTCGGCCACGTGGACCTGGAGAAGGAAGGAAGCCCACGCATTTGCAGCCGTTAAAGACTAGTTATCTTCAGACACTGTTCTTATTCAACACAATGAAACTCTTCCCCTCGTAGTGACTTGCGATGCTTCTCCTTTTGGGATGGGAGGAGTCCTCAGCCATAGGCTGCTGGATGGCACAGAAGCCCCAATTGCATTTTATTCAAAAACATTATTACCCACCAAAAGGAATTACAGCCAATTAGATAGGGAAGCCCTGGCTACAATGGTGGGTATTAAACTGTTCCACGAATATGTGTATGGGAGGAAATTCCAACTCATAACCGACCATAAGCCGCTGTTGGGTTTCATTGCTGGGGACTGACAAACCCAAACTACATGTCCCCCAGGATGGCCAGGTGGGCAATTTTCCTGATGGGGTATGACTACAAGCTGCTGCACAGACTGGGAAAGAAGATTACCAATGCCGATGCTCTCAGTAGATGCCCCCTGCCAGAGCTTGTCGAGGACCAGCTCCAGCCACACAAGTACTACTTATAGACATTGGACTTAACAGCCCAATCACCTCCAACAGAATAGCAGAGTATAGAAGGAAGGATAAATTGTTGTCCAAAGTTTTAAACTGGTGTTGAGGGGGTGGCCACAAGAGAAACTGAGTGAAACGTTCAAAACATTCCAAACTAAACAATTAGAATTTTCAACACTATTATGGAGGAAGAGAGTGATTGTGCCACAGGGGCTAAGGAAACAAGTCCTGGAAACATTAAACATGGGTCACCCGGGGATTATGCGAATGAAGGTGCTGGCCCGGAGCTATATATGATGCAAACTTGGACAGAGACATTGCAGAATGGGTAGCGACATGTCTGCCATGCCAGGAAGCCTGGCCAGCTCTACCCCAGGCACCCATCAGGGAGTGGGAAAACCCTAAGGGTCCATAGTCACAGATACATATTGAGTTTGCTGGACCGATGGGGGGGGGAAACAAATGTTTCTAATTGTCATTGATGTGCATTCAAAATGGCTAGAAGTAGTGATAATGCCCAACCTGACCACAGAAGCAATGATAAGGGCATTAAGAAAATTGTTTGCAACCCATGGATTACCAGACATCCTTGTCTCTAACAACAAGCCACAGTTAACCGCAAAAACAATCAAGTCATTCTTAGCAGAGCAAGGAATTAGACATGCCCTGGTTGCCCCATTTACTCTGGCTAGTAATGATCAGGCAGAACGAATGGTGAGAATGACCAAAGAAACACTCACCAGAATGGGCGAGTGTTTCTCACCAGTAACTGGCAGGAAAAGATTGACAAATTCCACTTAGGCCAACATATCACCCCCCGCGCAACCACTAATAAAAGAACAGCCGAGTTATTAATGGGCCGGAGACTAAGGTCACCATTGGACTGGTTGTACCCCCATTACCACCTGGAGATACCACTGGATTCAATCCGACAACTCCAGGAGTTCGAAGAAGGGAATTTGGTGTTTGCCCATAATTACATGGGCTACCACACATGGGTACAAGCAAGGGTAGTAGCCATAACAGAGCCAAAGTTATACCAGGTGGAACTGGAGGATGTCAGAGGATGGAGAAGGCATATTGATCAACTCCGAAATAGACTAGGGTAGACCTTGTTAAGTTGGGTGAATGAGGACGCAGCAAGCCAGGCAGTGAGTGACAACAGCTCTTTATTGTAGGGTGAGAACCCAGAAACCAACCTAGGGAAACAGCTCCCCTTATATACCTTGCAGCTGTGGTGATCAGCCAATCAGCTGATGGTCAGTTAGTTTAAACTTCCTGCCGAGAAACCTATTTACATAACACTCCTCCCCTCCCAGAAGTCACTTGGGGTTACTATTAGCATACAAAGTCTCTCAGGTGACTAGGGCGTGTACGTATCCTGGTCGACCTGTGCAGTTCAGTCGGAGGGGAGGCTTCGAGCAGGTCGGAGGGACTCCGTGTCTTTCCCTGCTCCGCCAATGGAAACCTCCGAGATCTCTTTGTGGGCGGCAACTTCTCCGGTCGGTCGAACCTCTTCGACAGGGCGGCGCTGGACGCCAGAATCGACAGCTAAGTCCTCCGCTGCACTCGGGCTTGATGTAGTTTGTGGTTCTGGTTGGTAGTCAGGGAACGGCTCGTTGAAGTTTTCCTCAGTGTCTTTGGCTATTCGTCTGCTCAGTTGATCTATGTGTCTGCGCCAAACTCTCCCGCCCCGTGTCTACTCTGTATGATTTGGGCCCTGTGATTTCTGTGATTGTTCCTGCTTCCCAGAGTGGGCCCTTCCCATAGTTCCTAGCATGGATTGGAGTCCCTATGGTGAATTCCCTGAGTTTCCTCTCCCCCCCTTTGAAAGTTTCGGGGGAGTAGTTGGGATTTAGCCTATCCAGTACCCCTCGGAGCTTCCTTCCCATTAACAACTCTGCCAGGCTTCTGCCTGCGGCGGTACAAGGTGTGGTGTGCTGTGCTGTTAGAAACGATCTATTCTTTCCTGCCAATCCCTGGGGCCTAGGTGAGAGAGGGCCTCCTTGGCCGTTCTTACAAATCTCTCAGCCTGTCCATTACTAGCTGGATGGAACGGGGCAGAGAGCACATGTCTGATCCCCAGGTCCACTAGGTACCCCTCTAATTGTGTGGCCGTGAATTGGGGCCCGTTGTCTGAAATAGGATATCCAGTAACCCATGGGTGGCGAACAACTGTCTCAGTTCCTTAATAACCATGTCGGTGGTAGTGGCCCTCATGAGCTTAATCTCTAGCCACTTTGAAAATGCGTCCACTATGACCATAAAGATCTGTCAGTGAAATGGGCCAGCGAAGTCTATGTGGATCCTGGACCAGGGACCTTGGGGCCTTTCCCACTCCCGTACCGGTGCTGTTGGTGGATCTGGCCTAGACTCTTGGCAGGGTTGACAGCTCCCCACCCACTCGGTAATGTCTTTGTCCATGTTAGGCCACCAGACGTAGCTCCTGGCTAGCCCCTTCATTTGAACGATCCTAGGGTGCCCTTCATGCAATAGGGTTAAGACCTTTTCCCTTAGGCACAAGGGAACAATAACTCGATCGCCCCATAACAGACATCCCCCTTGCATTGTTAGTTCGTCCCTTTTGCTAGCGTACTGGTTAAATTCCCCGCTCTCAGTCTTTTCCGGCCATCCCCTTGTCACCCAACTCACGACCTTCCTGATCACGTGGTCCTTGGTTGAGGCTCTCGCTACCTCTGCTGATGTAATGGGTCCCGAGTCCAATACGTCTATCAGCAGGATTGGGATGCCGGGTGTGGGGTCTTCTAGCTGGTCTGGTAGTGGGCATCGGCTGAGTGCGTCGGCGTTGCTCATGTCCACCCCTGGTCGATGTACCAGGCGATAAGAGTAGGTTGCAAGGAAGATGGCCCAGCGTGTCATCCTGGGTAATAGGGCTGCCGGTGTTGGTCGGTCTCCTGCGATGAGACCCAGGAGCAGGCGATGGTCGGTGATCAGGTCGAAGTCCCTCCCGAATAGGTATTCGTGGAATTTCTTTACCCCCAAGACGGCGGCGAGGGCCGCTTTGTCAAGCTGGCTGTAATTTCTCTCAGCACTTGGAAGAGTTCGGGAGTAGTAGGCGATGGGTGCCTCTAGGCCTTTTGGGAGTCTATGGCTCAGGATGGCTCCCATGCTGAAAGGGGACGCATCACAAGCTAAAACAAGGGGAAGCGTAGAGTTGTATTGTATCAAGAAACTCTCGGCTGACAGCAGTTTTTTAATGTTCGTGAATGCTGTAGCCTCGGCTTTCCCCCATTTCCAAGTGGACTTCTTAGCTAACAGTCTGTGCAGGGGTTCAGCCACTGTTGCCTTGTCCTTCAGGAAAATCGTGTAGAAATTTAAAAGTCCCAGAAATGCCTGCAGTTCTGCCTTGTCTTTAGGGGTGGGGGCCTCCTGGATCGCCCTGATCTTACTCTCAGTCGGATGTATGCTGGTGCCGTCTACTTGGTACCCCAGGAATTCTACTGAAGGGACCGCAATCATACACTTGTTGCGTTTGACCCTGAGTCCAGCATTCCTGAATTTTTCCAGGACCTTTCTGAGCCTCCCCCCTAGTTGTTGTTCATCTTCAGCGGTGACAAGTACGTCATCGAAATATGGGACCACCCCGGGGATCCCTTGCAACTGCTCCATAGTGCTTTGAAATAGTCCCGGGGCTATGCTAACTCCAAACTGCAGGCGGGTGCATTTGAAGGCACCTCTGTGAGTTACTATGGTCTGTGCTTCCGCAGTAGCGCCATCTACCGGCAGCTGCTGGTATGCCTGCGCAAGATCAAGTTTAGCGAATATCTTGCCGGGACCTAGGGATTGCAGCAAATGGTGTACAATTGGAATTGGGTAAGCGCTCTGTTGAAGGGCCTTATTAATTGTACATTTATAATCTGAGCATATGCGCACTGACCCGTCTGGCTTTACGGGTGTCACAATTGGGGTCTCCCATCTGGCGTGGTTGACTGGCACAAGCACTCCCTGCTTAATTAATTTGTCCAGCTCAACGTCTATTTTAGGTTTCAGAGCGAATGGTACTCTTCTTGGTTTCAATCGGATTGGGGCAATGTCGGGGTTGAGGTTGAACGAGATAGGGGTCCCCACATACTTGCCGAGCCGCTCGTCAAACACATCCTGGAACTTCTGCATCAGGCTTCGTACATTGCGGACTCTGGTGAATCCCATGCCCAGGGCTCGAAACCAGTCCATGCCCAGGAGGCTTGGGAGCTTGCCATTGACGATGGTGAGGGGAAGCTTCTCGCTGAATTCCCCGTATTGCACTTGGAATTTCCCTATTCCTTCTACAGGGATGCGGTTCCCCTGGTAGTCCTTCAGTCTGCGCCGCTGTGGTTGGAGCTGCTGCTTGTGTACACTGGGGATGGCTTTCTTTAGGTTGTCCCACAACATGATGGTTATGAGGGATCCCGTGTCGATTTCCATCTGGCACTCACATCCCTCGATCTCGACCACGGTGTAGGTCTTTTCTCCGGGAGAGGTGCAGGTCTGGCTGATTCGGATAATGTAGGCCTCGACGTCTTCAGATTTCGCGCCCTTCTGGCTTCCGCCATCCTTATTGGGCCTCCGGCACAGCACTGTCTTGGATTGGCCAGCCTCATGGTTTGTAGCCTTGCGCCTGCTTGACCCTGCAAACTCGGGCGATGTGGACCTTCTTTTCACAGAAACGGCAGATGGCATCCCTGAACTTACAGTTCTGTTGGGAGTGGGGTCCTCCGCAGCTGGCCAGTTGTCCCTGGGTCCTCGTCGGTCCGGCCTTGACTGCTCGGTGCGGTAGACCGCCTCCTCGGACTCCCCTTCGCTCTTGTGCTTACGGCTTCACGGTGCACTGTCACCGACCTCTGCGCTGCCCGGCCATGGATGGTCCCTTGCAATCTCTCAGCGGCCTTAATGGAAGACTCTTGGGCTCTGGCTTCATCTAGTGCGATATGCAGGGTCAGGTTTGATCTCGCGAGTAGCCTCCTCTGTAGCCGGCTGTCCCTCACTCCGCAAATTAGTTGCTCTCGGAGCATTTCATCCAAATCTCGGTATTCGCACTGGTTTGCGGCCTTACGTAGGGCAGCGACGTACTCGCTGATCGACTCTCCGTCCTGCTGCAATCTTTGCCGGAACTTGTACTGCTGGATGTACTTCGAAGGCATTGGGGTATAGTGGTCTTTCAGCAGGGTCTACAGCATTGACCATGATATGGTGTGGACCTAATTCGGCTCTGATAAGGCTTCAGCCGTGTCGAACCGTGGTCCGCAATAGCTCAGGAACAGGGCCTTCTTCCGAACATCCGGTAGTCCTTGCAGGTCGTTGGCCACCATGAAGCACTCAAACTGGGACATGTAGGATCCCCACTTTTCTTCCTTGGGGTTGAAAGGCACTGGTGGTGTGTAGGCAGACATCGTTTCGCGATTCTCCGGTGTTCCGCTCGCTTGCCTGGCTGGATTCTGGATTCGGGCGTTCCGCTTCTCTCTCGGATTGTGGCTTCAGCTCTTTCCTTGGCTTCTGGCCTCAAACCCCATCCTCGTCACCAATGTTAAGTTGAATGAGGACGCAGCAAGCCAGGCAGTGAGTGACAACAGCTCTTTATTGTAGGGTGAGAACCCAGAAACCGACCTAGGGAAACAGCTCCCCTTATATACCTTGCAGCTGTAGTGGTCAGCCAATCAGCTGATGGTCAGTTAGTTTAAACTTCCCGCCGAGAAACCTATTTACATAACAGATCTGGTTAAGGCAACCTGAAAAATCCACCATCCAACAGGACCAGAATCCCGGGAGGCCACTAAGTGAGCCTCCCGGGATTCTTGGGGAGTTTGCTCCTCAAGGTGCAAAAACAGCAAGCAGAAACCCGTACAATAAAAAACTGTCCCTAGCTCCAAGCAACACAGAGACCCTAGACTCAAATCCGAGAAAAGACCGCCAACACTTATCTGAGGAACCAGGAGTCCAGCGATGAGATCCAGGAATCAAAGACGGAGAGGCCGGGGCAGAGTCCTCCATGCCCATGGGAGTGTTCCAGGAGGTTCCTTTCAAGGACTCAGGAGTGGCAGCAGGCCTGACTGCACAGCTGCTGCCATTGGAACAAGTGAACCATGCAGGTCCGGTCATGCCCTGAAGCGCCCCGCCTACCTGCGGGACTCAGTTGCCTAATTACAAAAGTGGTTGTGTTTTATCTAGGAGGGAAAGGGTGCTACATATGGACGTACAGCGTACCCATTTTCATGCCCGCTGCTGATTGGTTAATCTACTGGCAGGAAAAATAAACTGCTGTCAATGGCTGGCGAGACTGCCAGAGCTCTTTAAGAAGAGAGCTCCGGCAGCCTGCTGGTCTCTTGCTCCTGATCGCATATGGAAATAAAGTACTGAAATTGGCTACAGTGTCCCGCCTTTTCTATTCGTGCCCCCTATTTAACATGCACCAAGACTAATTCCTTGTGTGTCCAATCACACTTGGCCAATAAAAAATTCTATTCTATTCTAAAAAAACTTTCTCATACTTACCTTTCATATTCCCACTATAATTCCTTCTTTTCAGGCTCCCTGTGAAGATGGACAACTGACTACAAGCCTAGGGAGGCTTGTCTCTGGACTGTGGATTTTTTCAATTTACTAACAGAAAGAACAGTTTTTGCTTTAGTTTATATGACTCTCTTGGGTTAGGGAAAGTCCTAGAACCGTGATGGCGAACCTATGGCATGTGTGCCTGAAGTGGCACATGGAGCCATGTCACCTGGCACTCATGGCATTGCCCATTCCTCTTCTAGGTTTCTGGCATGCATGCACACGCAACGATCAGCTGGCCTTCATGCGTGCAGCAGTGCCGGAAACTGAAAGAGCTGGTCTTCTGTTTTCCGGCCAGCTGATCATTGTGTGCACATGCATGCCAGTAACTGGAAGACTGGCCAGTGAGCATGTGTGCGCAGCAAACCAGAAGTTCATTTTCTATGCTTGCATGCCCCCAGGGTAGCTCCTCTTCTGGGTTGTTGCCCAGACGAGTGCAATTCCCCAGCAGAGAAAAATGAGTCATTGAAAAATGTAAAACAAACTGAAGGGAATTACAGGAGGCAAATTAAAACTTTGCTGAAAATTCTGCATTCTCATGCCTAGAGCCCCATGCAGTCTGATAAATAAGCAACTGCCACCTGAAAAGAACCGACAATAGATTATAGTACCGAGTGCCAAAAAAGGAGTGCGAGTGTGTGTGGCACTCTCCCCTAAATGCTAGCTATCGTCGCTGCTCCCTTCTCCCTCTCTGTTTCTGCTGCTGGGTCATCCCGTATGAAGAAGCAGAGAGGGGAGAGTGAGAGGTTGCTGCTTTTGGGACTTGAGGATTCAGGAAGCATCTGGGTCCGGCTCAGCCAGTTTCTCTTCCTCTCACAACCAGCTTTCCCAGTCTAGCTTGACTCAGGCTTCCTCCCCAGGCCCCCGTCCATTTCCCCCTCAACAGCCGGACAAAGCTAGGCAAAGAGCCAGCCCTCACCGGTGCCCAGCTTTACATTGCCCTGCAAAAAAAATTGAACTTACAGCTATTGCAGCCTTTCTTTCTACCTATTTTCTGCCCAGGCCTGGCCTAATCTGTCAAAGGTCTCCTCCTGCATGCCACCCGCTCTCCCTTCACCAGTTGCATGTGTCACCCCATTTCCCCTCCTTCAGAGGCCCTGGCCCTAGCCCCGCTTCCTCCCCCATGACCCACCTCTTTCTTTGGGCTTACCTTCCTCCTATGGCAGCTGGTGGGAGAGGGGAAGGCAAGGCAGGACTGGGCCATCGCAACTGGGCTCCCACAGCCCGCATCTTGCCCCCCTTGTTGCAAGATGCCAAGTTTTGTCCCCCATAATTGCCTCTTTCTTCAGGCTTACCTTCCTCCCGCGGTGGCTGTTGGCAGAGGGGAAGGCAAGCTCTCTTTTTCAGTGCAACTGTAAGAAACTTCCCAGCTGCTGCCTCTTTGCCAGCTGGAACCAAGTTTGGCAGCAGTGGTTGGCTGGATGCATCTTGCGCTGAAAACTACCAGAGGTCTTGAATGCACCGAAATCAGGGGTGAAATGCTATCAGTTCAGGGCGGTTCACCCGAACCGGTGGTAAAAATGTTACTGGTTCCCCTGACCCGGTAGTAAAAAAAATGTTTTAGAAAGAAAAGAAAAAAAAGTTCCAACGATTGCTGATTGTCTGAACTTGTTTTTTAGCATTTTTTTTATTACCAGTTTGGGCAATAGATAGTAAAAAAAATGCTAAAAAAAAGTTTAAAAAAAGTTCCGACAATAAGCTGTGACAATCAGCTGTGCTGTGTGATCCTTGGAACTTTTTTTTATTTTACTTTTTAAAGCATTTTTTTACTACCTATTGCCCAAACTGGTATTTTTGTGTAAAGTGTGATAGTTTGTTTTTGAGCTCTCTGTAACTCTGTGAGGTTCCTGCTTTTTTCAGGGGCCATTTTGTGTGAAGTCCAGCTGCTTTTGCATTGTGTATGAGTCAGTTGTGTAGCTTTTGTGTTATTTTTGTGTAAAGTGTGATAGTTGGTTTTCCTGGTCACATGCCAACCAAGCCATGCCCACCAAGCCACGCCCATCAAGCCACACCCACAGAACTGGTAGGGAAAAGTTTTGAATTTCACCATTGGCCGAAATCCTTTAGTATTAGGATTGTGGCTCTGATTAGTTCTATAGAACTCTCTTAAAGAGAGAATATACTGTAGTAAGAAAGATTTAACTTTTACTTGATAGCAGAAAACATAAATGTTTCTAAGCCAATCATTTCTCAGCTCAACCAACCTCATAAGCTTGTTGTGCTTAGGAGAGTTTCTTATATGTTCCATCTTGATCCTCCAGAGAAAAAGTAAAAGAGAAAACAAATCATATTTGAAATAAAATAACAGGATATTCCAGAAGAGCTGCATTTAATATGCCTATAGGAATTTACTCAATATTTTCAAACTGAGTACACAAACATGGCATCATGACACCACCACTACCCCACCACCACCACAATGCCATTGCTACAAACAAAATACACCTATGTGTTAGAAATAATGGAATATGGACAAGTCAAAATTAACTGGCATTAGATTATCTTGATATTATCTGAATACGAAATAAACTGAAAGATATAAAATGACAAACAAATTATAGTTTTATTAGCTACCGTATTTTCTGGAGTATAAGATGCACCTTTTCCCCCCTAAAAGGGGGTGAAAATTTGGGTGCGTCTTATACACTGAATGTAGCCCCGCCTAACCACTGGCCCCCACCCTTTGGCCTCTGCCTCCCAGCAATTTACCTCCTTGCAGCATGCAGCAAGAAGAAACAGCCCATTTCAGCTTCAGCACAGCCTAATTAGCACAAGTTGATTGTCCATTGGATTGGCCTCCCGCCTCTCAGCTGTTTCAGGCTGTAGGGATTGCCATTGCCTACTGCTATGCAGGCCTCTGCTACTTGCTGCAAGGAAGTAAATTGCTGGGAGCAGATATTTTTTTCTTGTGCTAATCAAGCTATGCTGAAAACAAAATGAAAGTAAAGCAGGCTATTTGCGGTTTGCTGCAATGAGGCAAAACTGCTGGGAGGCAGAGGCAGATTTCTTTTTCTTGTTTTCCTCACCAAAAAAGGTAGGTGCATATTATAGTCCGGTGCATCTTATACTCCAAAAAATACGGTAATAATGCTCAAATAATAAAAGGAAATGGACATGTACTGAGGCATAGAGAACAATCTAGAGCAGCTTTTCTCAACCTTTTTGGTATAACGTAATCTTTGAAATAATTTCCAGGCCTCATGAGCCCTCATGGGCTTTGTCAAAATTCCCACAATATAAGTGCTAGCATTGCTTTCCACATAAAATTTTTAAAATTATTTTATTTTTATAAAAAAAATATTTTTTTTATTTTTTTAAATATTCCAGAAGAGCTGCATTTAATATGCCTATAGGAATTTACTCAATATTTTCAAACTGAGTACACAAACATGGCATCACCATCACCATCACCACCACCGCCACAATGCCATTGCTACAAACAAAATACACCTATGTGTCAGAAATAATGGAACATGGACAAGTCAAAATTAAGTGGCAGTAACAGTAATTTTACTGTTTAGCATACATTTAATAATGATTGAAGTGTGCTGTATATTGGTTAAAATCAATAGTATGATTATACTTGAAATTTACAAAAAATAAAATATGCATAAAATAATCTACATTATGCAACCTTAATATACTGGTGCATTATAAATTAAACTCCATTTTGAATTCACCTGATTTTAAATCTTATTTTGATAGGTCTGTCCATTCCAGTCTTTAAGTGAAGCATTACTTCGGGAAAACTCATACAATCTCTGTGTTGAATAATCTCGAATACTCTAATCTACACTGTTCTAAAATGGAACCAGTGCTCATTTCTTGGAAAGCAAAACACAATTATAGTTGTAAGCCTCTCAGTAAATATTAGCTTTGTTTTTCTTATTTTTAAATTTTGGAGGCACTCAAGTTTATTTATCTAACACTAATTATAATTTAACATGACTGTTATCTGTCTTTTGACAATAACTTTTCTATTTACTATAAGAATGTCCCAGAAATAGTATCTTACTCTGATTTCATTTGTGCGTCCATATGTGGGAGGCATGGGGAGGAATATTATAATGTAGGCAAAGCCGTGGATTTCTAGAAGAAAAAAATGAAAGATTGATGATTATGGTGGAGAGAAGAGCCAGCTTTGAAACCTCTCAGGACAAGGAGAGGAATGAAGATTGTACTCACAAGTGTGCCAGACAGCTGTTCTTTTCAAGAAGACCCTACAGTGCGTTACAACACTGGGAAAGAAGAAACGGTCATCTTGTTCAAACTGTGGTTAGCGTCTTTGAAAAGACACTAGGTTTGCATACTTCCTTTATGAAGTAATTTGGAAATTGCTTTTCAATTATTAGAAATTTCTGGATCAACAAATTTTGCAATACCTGGTAAATTTTCTTCAATCCTTGGTGAACAACAATTTTAAATTCAAGCTTAAGAACTTGATTTTCTTTTTGTTGGAATGAGCAGCAAAGCATGATAAAAATTTTGATAATACAAGAGAAAATTACACAATGCTTAGGACTTCCAATAAAATTGAAAAAAGATTTTGGAATTATTTGTAACGAATTCTTCCTTTGGGAAAATGCTCGTTTTGGTTTTTTTAAAAATAGATTTTCAAAAAATGGATACTAGAAAAAACTAAGCATTTCAATTAAAGGAGAACACATAAGTTTGATGTGTAATTACGGAAACGAAGCAAAACATTCTAAAACTGGGCATACTGAAGATTACGGTATCTTTTGAAAAATGAAGTTGTGATATGAGGAACAATTTTTATCCAATTAGATCAAACTGAATTGAAAGTAGAATTACAAATGAAATGCCAGCAGCTTCAGAGAACACAGCAAAGTTTATCTATTCCTTGATAAATAAGCTTAATATCCCTAGGATTAGACTGTGAGAATTAAAATTATGCAGTAAATATGCACCCATCTACCATATGAAGCAACGTTGTATATTTGTGCTGTATCTTTGCAGTGATCTCTAGATTCACTTCAGTGCTCATTTTTCAACTGATTTGCCCAAAATACCTATTTTGGTGGATAGACAAACCTTTCTGAGCAAATTTAAAACATATATGAAGAATGGGTATTAAGGGAAGTAAAGTTTTGTAAGATGAGTTGTTCTTACAATAATTTTATTGCTGCTAAAGTATTATGCACTAAGAGCTATTGTAGATCTATATTGAGTACTGTATGTGCAGTATAGAAATTCATTTCAACTGTTCAATATAAAACCTAAATGGACATGTTAGGAGATAACTATTGCAATTACTATTCTGTTGATTTTTCAAAGGTGCTGAGATACATATTTTTTTAATCATTCAAAATTTTATTTGGATCAGAAATGCCTTATATTGATGAGATGAGATTGAATTATTTACAGTGAGAATTGTCCTGCTGGCTATGCTCATTAATCAAGATTACTAAAGGGTATTTGTTTATTTAAAAGACAGCTTAACTGCTGAGTAGTTATCTCCTCAGTCACCCACTGACTAGTGGTCCCTGCAAAGTTCTGCCTCTCATTTCAAAGTAATGCAAATGTAAGAAAGCAAGAGATCCATATGTAAAGTAGTCTCTGTTGCTTTAAATTGTACAGTTAACTGAAGACATCAAATGAAAGTTTTTCCTTGTGGAAATGTTGCTTTCCCTTCAAAATCAGCTAGCCTTCTCTTCCAATTAACAATAGCTTTGATGTGAAATTTCCTTTGACTAGCTGAAAAATATAAGTAATATTTTTAAGAATTATATACACTGAGGAGTCTATCAATAAATAATATATTCTGCTTTTCTATTGTAGGTTTTATCTTGACTAGATTCAAGCTACTAAATTTATTCTTGTCTGGCCAAGAAGCTTAGAGAATTTTGTCTGAGGTATCTCCAATGGGTATGAACAAATACATGTCTTTTACTGCCCAATTCAATCTCTAAATGATTAAATCCTGACTATTTTCTACATTCATGGTAAAGAAAGCTTTCACATGCCACAGCAGACTGAAGGAATTTGGTCTTGATCTTGGCTTTTGTATTATGTCTGAATATACATACTGTATATTTTACAAAAATATATTGCATATGTGGTAGGTGAAATATTTAATTTATTTTTTAATCCATTTCATTTTTATATTTAATTTATCCGTTGGTCTTTTCTCTCTAATAGTCATTTTCACCTGTGTTACTTAAAGACTTGAGTCTTTAAGTAAAAAATTAACTACATATTCAAAATGTGTTCTGTCTAACAACATGCCTAAATGTTCCCCATTTCCCCAAAGCAGCTGGAGACTGTTTGTAACTGCAAAAACTTTGGAGAGAAAGATTAGGATCCATTTCTTTCTGAATTCATGAAATCACAACATACAGCATATACATTCTGACAGTGGTCGGATTAAAATAAACAAGCAGTTCTTTGCCCTAATGACTGTCTGGGTGTGCGTGGCCAGGTGGTCATGTGACTGGATGGGCGTGGCCAACTTGATTGGTCTGGTCCTTAGGAAATTTCTCCTTAGCCCAACTCAAAATAAAATAGCACTGTTCCAATATTTAGAATAGAATAGAATAACAGAGTTGGAAAGGACTTTGAAGGTGTTCTAGTCCAACCTCCTGCATAGGCAGGAAACCTTACACCACTTCAGAGAAATAAGTTATCCAATCTCTTCTTTAAAACTTCCAGTGTTGGAGCATTTACAACTTCTGGAAGCAAGTTGTTCCATTGATTAATTGTTCTAACTCTCAGGAAATTTGAGGAGCTACTACAAAAATGAGGGGGTTAATCTATTTTCTAAAGCACTAAAAGGCATGACAACAAACAATGGATGGAAACTAATCAAAGAGAGAAGCAAAGAGAGAAACTAACCAAAGAGACAAGCCTGGTGGCACGGCAGACTAAAGCAGTGTTATTAACAGTTATTAATATCAGCTGCCTGCAATTACTGCAAGTTCAAATCTCACCAGGCTCAAGGTTGACTTAGCCTTCCATCCTTTCTAAGGTAGGTAAAATGAGGACCCAGATTGTGGGGGCAATAAGCTGACTTTGTATAAATATACAAAAGTATGAAGGCTATTGCTTAACACATTGTAAGCCGCCCTGAGTCTCTGGAGAAGAGCAGCATATAAATTAAATTAAAAAAAACCAAAAAAACCTAGGACTAAGGAGAAGGTGAAACCAATCAATCAATGGAATACCTTGCCTTCAGAAGTTGGAGGTGCTCCATCATTAGAGGCTTTCAAAAAAGAGTGAGGGAAGTACATTCCAAAAGGACAGTGCCAGGAACTACTAAACCAATGCAGAAAACTTAAAACAGCCATTCCGCTCTTTTTTAAAAAATGTCAAAACCTCAAAGCAAATGCACCAGCTGAGAGGGAAACTAGCCGCTCATGCTACTTGAAAGCCTGGCGTGCTGCCAAACGCCATTAATCCTTCCAACTCTATTATTCTATGTTCTCTATGTTCTAAATTGGATGTTTGACAGCAGAAGCAATACAGCTGGTTGGACCACACATGCATTAAATTCAGGACCTGTATGATCAAGCTGCATCATTGTCCCCTCCTATATCTTTTTCCCCCCAGGAAGAAACAAGAAGTAGCCAACACTGCAGCAGCTATAAAAGGTCTTGGGAAACTCCAGGGAATATCAGATGATTACAGAAATGTTACTTAATACTCTATATAATGAAAATGTTTGTAATCTTGTCCTTCTTCCTGAAGGGAAGAGGTTAATCCCACCCTAGATGGGTGATTAATGGGTTTCCTGGGTGTTTTCCTGCCCCAAGTCTGTTTATTGACTTTATTCAAGGTGTATGTCAGCAGCATTCCAGCTGCAACTGTTAAGTGGTTCTTGGCTGTCTGCCCAGAGCTATTAACTGAAGGGACAGAGAAGGAAAAAAAAAAAACCTTTGTTGCACTTTATTTTCAGCCGGTTCTCTGAAGTGCACAAGCAATTAACTAACGGTTCAGCAAACCAGTGCAAACCGGCTGAATCCCACCACTGATTCTGCACAAATCTGCAAGCTATCAAGACAAATTTCCTAAAGGTTTTAGCAATGAAAATTATAAAGAAGTGAAATGGGGTAAATGGAAACTTTCTTCTATTACAGCAGCATGAGGAGCTCAACTCTTTCAGGAAAAAAAACCAATTTCATGTATTACTAAGAAGGTTTTGAAAAGAACATGAACAAACTTCTGCTTTTAATAACAGTAAACTCAAATACTTCGGCCACCTAAAGAGAAGGAAGGACTCACTGGAGAAGAGCATAATACTGGGAAAGATTGAGGGCAAAAGAAGAATGGAACAACAAAAAATGTGGTGGCTGGATGGAGTCACTGAAGCAGTAGGTGTGAGTTTAAATGGACTCAAGAGGATGGTAGAGGACAGGAAGGCCTGGAGGATTGTCTGGAGGATTGTCCATGGGGTCACGATGGGTCAGACATGACTTCGCAGCTAACAACAACAACAACTATAAAGAAGAGATCTAGATTAGATCTGTCAGCTTTGACCCACAAATTTAGTTAAGCTCCAAAGTTAGCATGCAGAGATTTGATGATACAACTCTTTGATAAGCTATTTATTACAGAATAGCCATAATTGAAACAAAAAACCAGTAATTGTTAAGTATAAGCATACTCATTTTCTCTCTCTCTCTTTCTCTCTCTCTTTCTCCACTGTTTAAAATCTTAAAAACCTTTTTCTTACCAGTGCAGTCCAGCAAACTATGCACACCTATGCAGAATTAATCTTAATGTTTTTAGCACCTTTATAGCAGTGTTACCTGATCAACTGCATTCCTTTGAGCTGTACCCTCAATGTAGTTTAACATTTGCTCAATCTTAATATTATGTTCAAATCAAAGAGACTGATAAATCTGGCAAAATGCCTAGTTAGAAAAAGGATACTAGATTGAATAAAAATGGGGTGTCCTCAATAGCATCTTTCATGATCCCTAAGTATAACAATTCTAGTAACAATGGGAAGAAGCAACTGATTTACTGATCACTTGGATCATGCAAAGAAGTAGTAAACCAGTACTCATCATCTGAACTGGTGAGCCTCCAGCTCCAGAGCAACAAGACTTCAGCAAGCCAAAAAGTACATTGAACAGACGCAGCCAAAAAGCATTGGCAAAGCAACACATTACCACATTAAAGTTACTTAGAGGGACCCCATATCTTCTTTCTTATACAACTCTTGGAAGATCCATCAAATACTGACTTTCAAGGATCATAACTCTGAGCACAAGCTACAGAATTATTGTCCCACTCCTCCTATGCCTTTATATCCTCCTTTTCAGTGTAGAAACATTCTTTCTTTTATATTCTGTTCCTAAAAACAATGGTGCCTTTAAAAAACACACTTAGGACTGTAATTTTGTTCACAAATCAATGTGGTTGAAAAGCAAGACACTATGTAATTCAATTGCTTAGCAATGACAATATCGCAAGCCCTGTTGGCATTGATAAGATAATTTTTCCAGTTATTAGCTGAAAACCTACCCCAATCTAAGTAATTCTAGGTTGGTCCCTTCCAGCCCCAAGTCTCAGAAAGGTAAGGGACTACTTCCAAGTCTCCTTCCTATCTTCCTCTATCTCTGGTCTTTTACCCTGCTTACAGAATGGTAAGCAGCCCCAGAAACATGCAGCTCTGAGAAGCTGCAATGCGCCTCAGGCTACTCTAGTTGCCCTCACTTCCATGGACTTTGAGACTAGTCGTAAGTCAAGGCATTCTATTTCTTGGCAAAAAATCTCCAACGTTCTGGTTTTCTTTGTTGTGATCAAAGTCAGAAGAGAAAATGGTGGTCCTATCCTTCTCCTTGTACAGCTGAAAACTGAATACCTATTTTCCTACATTCTTTCCTACATTCTCCTCTGTTTTCTGTTTAGCATGTTCATTTATCCTAAGACATTTACTGTTTTATCTCAAAATAGCTAAAGAAAGAAAACGAGGCTTCTAACACAACAGTTCCCAAACAAAATACCACAGAAAAACTGTACCTATGATTCATAGTTACTTCAGATGAAGGAAAATCTTTCCATTTAACTCAGTACTAAATAATTCTTCTATATGTGAACATATTTTCAAGGCTCATTGACCCATTCAGATCAAAATCAATTTCTATTGCACTTTGTTGAGAACAGCTGGTATTAAATCACCATTAATAAGAAAGATAGAATAATTCTTTTTGTTTACGTCTAATTGTTAAGGTTTTAAATATATGTGTCTAGGAGTTCATTGGTTTATTAAAGACATTCCAGAAGATTTTTGAGTAGCTAGAATTTACTGTTGCCAAAATGCCACAAATCAAATTTTGATTATGTGCATCTTTGATTTGTTTACTTCAATAAATAGAAACTACTTCAAATATATAATTTCTTTAATTTTGCAAAGAAAATGGAAATTGATAGCCTCAATATCATCAGAAAGCACTCATGTTAAACTGTTGCCTTTGGTTCTGTTTGTAAAAGATGTTTTGTATCACATTCTTTTTATGAACTATATCATCTGCAAGGAATTGCCATCACTTGCTGAGGTGTATCCAGCTGTAAAAATAGTTCAAGTGCCATTTTGTAGACATTTTCATTCCATTGTTGTGATCTCATAGGAACTCACTAACCACAACCAAGTTGAAAATAAAGGAAGAAACAAAGAGGTACAACTGAGAACATCCACTTCTTAAAAAGAAAAATTCCAGCGTGGGAGTAATGTTTTTTCATACAGGAAGCATTTTTAATGGAATGCCAAAGGAAGATATTCTAATCTTCTAGAGCTGCTGTTTTTGACACAAATACTAAATTGTGTTCCTATAATGATGCTATGAACACTTGATTAATTTGATGTTCATACAATCATTCAATTAATCATTTTTCACTAAAAACAATTCTTATTTCAAGAGCCACAATATCAGTTCAATTCACTCTGTGAGTACCTTTGTATATTTTAATGTATTTCTGAGAAATCAATTTAAATCATTCTGCAGAAATTCTATAATAATCTGTTAAGGGCAGTGAAGAAGATGCACTGAAGCTGGTATACCAGGAAGGCTTACTGTAAGGTGACCAGATTTTAACATTGGTAAAGCGGGACACCATTGTGGGCGTGGCTTATTTTGTGGGCATGGCTTGGAGGTCATGTGACTGGGTGGCCGTGGCTAGCTGGTCATGTGTATAGGGACTACTCAGAGGGCTGAAAAAAGTCATTTCTGACAGATCCTCGCACTTTTGACTGGTCCTCACACTTATGACCATCCTCACATTTATGCCCATGCAGCATTCTTAACAACCATGTCACTCATTTCACAACTGCTTCTCTTCACCATGATGAAAGATAGGGCAAAAATGTAAAATGTGAGGACAGTCGTAAGTTCGAGGACTGGTCAAAAGTGTGAGGACCAGTCAAAAATAACTTTTTAAGACCTCTGAGTAGTCCATATGCATAAAAGGATACAGCAATAGAGAGGGATGAAGGAAGGGAAGGGAAATTATACAATGTATTTTCTTTGAACAAAATATTTGGCTGGTTCACAAATTTAAACAGTGTTTACTCATTTCAATTAAATTTACAATTTCTATATTTCCTTTTTGCCATATTTATTCCTCATCTATTTTTTTTATAAAACCAATATTACCCTTCATTCTCATCTCTAATCTTAATCAAATTCAATTTTTCCCTCCTATTCTATATTATACCCCTTCCCATTATCATCTATTTTTATATCCATCCTCACATTGGTTAATTATGTAATTATGTAATACAGTTGTTTAATACAAATTCAACATTTTAATATAAATCAATTAGATATATAACTATCTTTTTTGTATATTAATCAATATGAACATGAATATTCCAATTATTTCAATGCAATCCAATTTCTTACAAATCAATTAATTATATTTACCAATAATAATAAACCAAATAATTTCCCCCATATATTCCTCCAAACCACAACTTAACCATTTCTGCTTTCAACACAATATACAATTAATAGTATCTCAATTATTACAATTCCCTAGTTAAATAGAGCTTTTTTTCTTTTGTGTTTTAAAAACTTGAACTCTCCTCTTTTGCCCTAAATTTCCCATTGTTTGCAGTTTTGCACCTACCTCTTTTGGTGAGGAAAAAGAAAAAGAAATCTCTGCCTCATTTTGTCACGTTGCAGCAAAGACCCTGCTTTACTTTCGCTTTCGCTTTTTCAGCATAGCTAGGGGGGAAAAAAATCTGCTCCAGGAACTCTTTGCAGCTAGCAACAGAACAGAGCACTGCGCAAAACAGCTGAGAGCAAATCAGCTGAGAGTCGGGAAGCCGAGCTAATCAACTTGTGCTAATTAACCTATGCAGAAGCTGTAAGGGGCTGTTTTTTCTATTTTTGCAGGCATCGGTCTACTCATTTGTTTTCCTTTAACACTGATCAGCTGTAGGGAGGCCCTTTGAAGCCCCGCGGCAAGAGTTTAAACAGTTTTTTTCCCTCTAGCCATCAGCTGGGGCTCAGGAGGCAGCCGGAAGCAACCCACCACTGTCGTGCATTCTTTCCAAAAATCGGGACTTTTTTAAAATGCCGCAGGATGCGGGACAAATTGCTAAAAACCGAGACTGTCCCGCCAAAAGCAGGACGTATGGTCACCTTAGCTTACTGACCTACAATACTGAAGCTGATATACCAGGAAGGCAAACTGGCCTACAACAATGACCAAATGAAGAACAGAATGGAAGCATGGAAAATCACAGAATTACATGACCAGAAAATTTAAAAAAAAAAAAAAAAGCAAGCAGGGAAAGCAGAACTGGCAATGGCTAAGAGCAAGAAAATTGAAGAAAGAGACCATAGAAAGACACTAATTATGGCTGCACAAGACTAAGTCTTAAGAACAAATTCATACAAATCCAGAAGGCAACCACAAACAGTAAAGTGCCGCCTATGCAGGAGTTGAAAAAACAGTGGACTATCTGGTTAGATTGCACAAACTGACTACAAGTACTGTAACGGCAATGAGTTTAACAAAATTACATATTTATATATAACTCTTTTCGTTCTTTTATATATAACAGTTTTAATTCTTGAAAAAAAAAGTATAAACAAGAGCAGCAGCAGAACTACCTGTCCTGCCAACTGAGGATTCACAGGAGTGCAATATTCTTGTTCTTCCTAATGTAATAATTCATAAAGGATGCAATATGTACTTTATTCTGTAAATAATATTAAAATAATTTCTGGATGAATATTAAATAATATTTACTGCTAAATAGTCCTTTCTGGGCACTGTACTGAAATCATGCACACATGCGTGTGCACACACACATGTATATGTGTTCTGATAATTTAAGGTGACCAGACGTCCCGCTTTTGGTGGGACAGTCCCGCTTTTGAGCAATTTGTCCCGCGTCCCGCGGCGTTTTAAAAAAGTCCCGATTTTTCATTCTGCCTCCTGAATCCCCGCTGCTGGCTAGAGGGAAAAAACCTGTTTAAACTCTTGCCGCGGGGCTTCAAAGGGCCGCCCTACGTTGATTAGCTGGGCTTCCCCCTCTCAGCTGATTTGCGCAGGGCTCTGCTCTTCCTAAATTGCTCCAGCAGTTTTTTTTTTCTCTTTGTGCAAACCAAGCTCAAAACGAAAGTGAAACTGGCTGTTGGCTTTGCTGTTTGCTTGCAACGTTGGAAAATTAGGCAGCAGATTTATTTTCCTTTTCCTCACCAAAAAAGGTAGGTGTAAACAATGGGAAATTATTTAGGGCAAAAGAGGAGAGTTCAAGATTTTAAAACACAAAAGAAAAAAAAGCTCTTTTTAACTAGGGAATTGTAATAATTGAGATACTATTAATTGTATACTGTGTTGAAAGCAGAAATGGTTAAGTTGTGGTTTGGAGGAATATATGGGGGAAATTATTTGGTTTATTATTATTGGTAAGTATAATTAATTGATTTGTAAGAAATTGGATTGCATGGAAATAATTGGAATATTCATGTTCATATTGATTAATATACAAAAAAGATAGTTATATAACTAATTGATTTATATTAAAATGTTGAATTTGTATTAAACAACTGTATTACATAATTACATAATTAAACAATGTGAGGATGGATATAAAAATAGATGACAATGGGAAGGGGTATAATATAGAATAGAAGGGAAAAATTGAATTTGATTAAGATTAGAGATGAGGATGAAGGGTAATATTGTTTTTTTAAAAAAATAGATGAGGAATAAATATGGCAAAAAGGAAATATAGAAATTGTAAATTGAAATGACTAAACACTGTTTAAATTTGTGAACCAGCCAAATATTCTGTTCAAAGAAAATACATTGTATGTATGTGTGTTTCTAATTATTGCTATTTATTCATATTTGTTCTCTTTTATTCTTTAAAGTTTAACAATTCATTCTTTATCTTAATATCTTTATATTTGTTTGGGGTTGGCTTTCTTCCCTTTCATCTTTTTTATTGTACAGCAATCTTTCTCCTCAAACCTACCACCTCTCTTTTCTTTCCTTCTTTCTTTCTCTTCCCCCCACCCTCTTTTTCTCCTCCCTACTTCCTCTTCCTTTCTCCTCCTCCTCCTCTCTTCCTCCCTCTCTTAACCGTCACTCCTACTCTAATTTCCCTTCCCTTCCTTCATCCCTCTCTATTACTGTATCCTTTTATGCATATGACTACTCAGAGGGCTGAAAAAGTTATTTTTGACTGGTCCTCGCACTTTTGACCAGTCCTCGAACTTACGACTGTCCTCACATTTTACATTTTTGCCCTATCTTGTCATCATGGTGAAGAGAAGCAGTTGTGAAATGAGTGACCTGGTTGTTAAGAATGCTGCACAGGCATAAATATGAGGATGGTCATAAGTGTGAGGACCAGTCAAAAGTGCGAGGACCTGTCAGAAATGACTTTTTTCAGCCCTCTGGTTAGTCCTTTTGTGCATATGGACTACTCGGAGGGCTGAAAAAGTTATTTTTGACTGGTCCTCGCACTTTTGACCAGTCCTCGAACTTACGACTGTCCTCAAATTTTACGTTTTTGCCCTATCTTGTCACCATGGTGAAGAGAAGCAGTTGTGAAATGAGTGACATGGTTGTTAAGAATGCTGCACGGGCATAAATGTGAGGATGGTCATAAGTGTGAGGACCAGTCAAAAGTGTGAGGACCTGTCAGAAATGACTTTTCAGCCCTCTGAGTAGTCCCTATACACATAGCCATGGCCACCCGGTCACATGACCAGCTAGCCACGCCCACCCAGTCACATGGCCTCCAAGCCACGCCCACACAATAAGCCACGCCCACAATGGTGTCCTTCTTACCAATGTTAAAATCTGTTCACCTTACCCTATACACATAGCCATGGCCACCCGGTCACATGACCAGCTAGCCACGCCCACCCAGTCACATGACCAGCTAGCCACGCCCACAAAATAAGCCACGCCCACAATGTCCCTCTTTACCAATGTTAAAATCTGGTCACCTTATGATAATTGCAATAATTTACTATATTAGAAGTTCATACACTGCATTGTTATATATCATTTAACTAATTTAACAAAGAATAGTAGGGGAAACACTGATGCAATCTCAATCTGAGATTGATTTTATCAATGCCTGGCTGGTTATAATCTTGATTCTCAGGTCTATCAAAGTAGTAGTTCATGGTTTTCTGCCTCAGAAATACTTGGAGATTTAATTATTCCATTGTTTAGTTTTCTATGTTTTAGCAAGATCATTTTCAAGTAATAAAAAAGCTACTTTTTTTTGTAGAAAATAGAAAGAAGTTGATAGGGAAACTCTATTTTATGATAGATTTTCTATTTGCTTTTTTATGTATCACATTTCATTAGGGACAATAAACACAGCTGTCCACATAATTCTTTTATCGTTCAAAAGTTTTTTCATTTATTTTATAATATTTAACATAAATAATAAATGCTATTTTTTCTGAGAATAAACAATAAAAAGGTTAAATATATTTCAGAATACTGATCCAAGGAATTATTAACTAAAGCAGGAAAATAGCAACTGCAAAACTAAAAGCAGCAACATTTTAAAATGTTTGTAACAAATAAAAATTGGTGTCCAAAGCTACAAGTTCAAAAATCTGGTAATTGTGATTTAACATTTTACTTTATTCTGGTTAAGAGACTGTCTTAATGAACTATGTATGTTCTGGGGGAAAAGTGCCAGTTGTATAACAATAGTTAAAGTATAGTTCTTGTAGCTAAAATTCAATTAAAAACAAAATAATATTTTACTACTGTTCAAATAGGTTCTGTAATGCCTTTGGCTGTCCAGGAACTATTCTGGGTTAAAAACCACAGTGGATGGAATAAAAAGATTACTTTCCTTCACCAACCTTGAATTTCTTTCAAGGTTGTGTGAGAACTTTCTCTCTCTCTCTCTCTCTCTCTCTCTCCCTCCCTCTCCCCTCCCTTTCTATCTTTCTTTTTCAGTTAAAGGCTACCTGGGATTTTTCACTATATTTCTGTTTTCCATTTCAAAATGACGGGAAAAAATGCTGTGTCATCATTTTTAGAAAAGATTTGGATGAAAGTACTGTGGAATTGTCAAAACAGGGTACAAAATGTTTGGGTTTCAGGGTACTCTCTCCTAGTCAAAAGAATATATCATTTCTTGCATAAAACTATAAATCTTGAAAGGGTGACCATTTTATCTTGTATAAACGTTTGAACATGAAATCTATAAACCTTTATGGATTTCTGATGCTTAAATTTTTTTACCAGGAAAGGAGTTTCAGTATGAACTGATATTAATACAACTGAATTACTACAATTTAATGTTTTATTCCATTTATTTAGAACATAAAAAGGTATGAACCAGTAGTCTTGAAAGCACACTTAAAATTTTCATTTTAAAAATATATGGAAGTTTTAAATATTTTATGTATGGAATGAACCAAAACTGCAATCAAATTTTACACTGTGTGCACAATTATTAGGCAAGTGAGTATTTTGACCATATCATCACTTTTATGCATATTTTCCACCTTCAAGCTGTATAAACTTGAATACTTAGTGATCTGTATTTGTGTAATAAGGGAGGCTGTAGTCTAAGGAGATCAACACCCTATATCAGTGGTGGCTAACATTTTTGCCATCGCATGCCAGGAGGGGGAACGGGGATGGGACTCACGCGCGTGTGTGTCCACACTCATAATTCTATGCACCCCACCTCCACACATGCACACACGACCCCGCCCCTCCGCTCTTAGCACGTGATGGCCCGGTAGGCTCATTTTTCTTTCTCACCTGGCTCTAGGGCTTCTCTAGGAGTCTGGGGAGGGCAAAAATGGCCTTCCCCACCCCCAGGGGTTCTCTGGAGCCAGAAAACGGCCCATCTGGTGGGACTGTTAAACAGAGCTGAGTTCGTGTGCTCACTGATATGGCTAAAGTGCCACCTGTGGCACGTGTGCCAAAGGTTCGCCATCACGGCCCTATATCAAGGTGTGCATAATTATTAAGCAGCTTCTTTTCCTCAGGCAAAATGGGCCAAAAAAGAGATGTAACCAATGGTGGGATTCAAGTAATTTAACAACTGGTTCTCTGCCCTAATGATTTCTACCAACAACCAGTTTGCTAAACTGCTTAGAAAGTTAACAACTGGTTCTCCCGAAGTGGGGCTAACTGGCTGAGTCCCACCACTGGATGTAACTAATTCTGAAAAGTCAAAAAATGTAAAAATTATTTTAGAGGGACGCAGCACTCTTGAAATTGGTAAAATATAGGGGTGTGATCACAGAACCATCAAATGTTTTTATTGCAAATAGTCAACAGGTTCACAAGAAATGTGCTGAGGAAAAAAAACCACACACATTAATTGCCAAAGATTTGAGACGAATCAAACGTGAAGCTACCAAGAACCCATTATCCTCCAGTGCGGTCATATTCCAGAACTGCAATCTACCTTGAGTGCCCAGAAGTACAAGGTGTTCAGTGCTTAGAGACATGGCCAAAGAAAGGAAGGCTGAAACCTGATCACCACTGAACAAGACACATAAACTGAAATAGCAAGACTGGGTCAAGAAATGTCTGAAGATAGATTTTTCAAAAGTTTTAAGGACTGAAGAAATGAGAGTGACTCTTGATGGACCAGATGGATAGGCCCATGGCTGGATCAATAACAGGCACAGAGTTCCACTTTGATTCAGGTGCCAGCAAGGTGGAGATGGGGTACTGGTATGAGCTGGTATTATTAAAGATGAGCTAATTGGACCTTTTCGGATTGAAGATGGACTCAAAATTAACTCCCAAATCTACTGCTAGTTTTTAGAAGACCCTTCCTTCAAGCAATGGTACGGGGGAAGGGGGGGAATCTGCATTTTTTTAAAAAACATGATTTTATGCAGGACGATGCTCC